>NC_091624.1:42418751-42720603 GCF_027580195.1 Bos mutus
GCACCAATCCCTGCAGTACAGCAAAGTGACTCAGTTATGCACATATAGACATTCTTTTTTCGCAATTTTTTCCATATGGCTTATCACAGGATATGGAATGCAGTTCCCTATGCTATACAGTAAGACCTTGTTGTTTATTCATTCTAAATGTAATAATCTGATGTTAAGGGCAAAATGCTTTGGGGTTTGTTACGTGTAAGAAAAATAAAGCAAATCTTTCCTTGTTAAAAAAAAAAAAAAAAGGAAAGAAAATGAAACCGGTGCTAACAAAGATCTGACTTTGTGCAAGATTTTACCTGATACGTGAAAGAGGGGCCGGGCCATGGAGCTGGTTAAAAGGCCTGGGACCGCCTTTCATGAAACTGTAAACACCATACATCCATCAAACTACCCAACTCCAGCCAACTCCAACTTCCCTGGGGCGGGAAGGGAGGAGGAGGGGAGACACCTGACAGACTCTAAGCAAACTTTCCCTCAGCGCTCACCCACGGTGATTTCCTCCTTGTTGCGACAACACACATTTATTTGTTTTTTGAATGTGAGAGGGAGTGAAGGTGAGGAGTGAGGTGAGTAGGTGAGGGAGTGAGAAGGTGAAGGGAGTGAGGTGATAGGTGGACGCTGGCAGAATATGGCCTGGGTTTGCATCCTGGTTCTGCTCCTAAACTGCCACCTACTTCAAGCAAGGCGCTTCCCTGGACCTCAGTTTTCTCATCTGTAAAATGGTACCATTAATAGTGCCCTTTTCATAAAATTGTTACAAAAAATGCACCACTTAATTCTAACTCTGTTATATTGGGTGTTATATCTAGTTCAACTATTTCAAATTTACAGACTGAGAGAGAGGAAGATTCAGAGAGGAACTGAAAGAGAGAGATCACTCACCCACAGGTTGAAGGGCTGTCTGTCTATTGTACCCTGGAGACCTAATTCAAACCTCCAGACTCCTAGTTCACAAACTTCCAAGCCCAGCCCTAAACATTCAAATGCAAATGTCCCCCCAAGAGATCTCAATCCAAGTTGTTAGCACCTTAATACTAGGGATGTGAATTGGTCTGGCATCTTTAATTGCACTCTGGTTGGTCAGGGGTACAGGAGGGGGCAGGGGAGGGGCAAACTTTGTGATTTTGGCAGCCCCCCCTCCTACTATAGTTTGCCTCAGGAAAAAACAACAACAACAACAAAAAACAAAAAGGCATCTGTTTCCTCTCCTGCCATCATGGAACAAAGTTGAGACTCAAATCCTAGGGCCTGACAGCCCAGTGAGAGTGCTGCTCCTACACAGCCTGCATCTGGGGGTCTGACCACCTTGGCGAATTGGCGAAGGGCTTCTCCGGTGGTTCAGAGGTAAAGAATCCACCTGCAGTGCAGGAGACAGAATAGACACAGGTGGGATCCCTGGGTCGAGAGGATCCCCTGGAGGAGGAACTGGCAAACCACTCCAGTATTCTTGCCTGGAGAATCCCACGGACAGAGGAGCCTGGCGGGCTACAGTCCACAATGTCAAAAACAGCTGGACATGACTGAGCAACTAAGCACACACTCATTTGGGAGAAGGAAACTCAGAACAACCCCTGATCCCAAACTAGACTCTGACTCGGGCCTGGGTGACCATTTGGGCAGGAGAAAGAAGAGGGGACCACTTGGAAAACTCTAGCAGCCTCCCAGGCAAGACAAGGCATGGGCTGACCATTCAGTCCTTCATTCATCTGTTCATCCATCAGCCCGGGTACGAGCGTCTACTCTGAGCTGGAGGTGAGTGACAGTCCCAGACCTCAGGTCAGGGGCGCTCAGGTCGTCACTTATCACTGGCAGCCTCATGGGCTCCTGATGGTGGTGCATGTGTGCATGTCAAGTCGCTTCAGTCGTGTCCGACTCTTTGTGACCCCATAGCCAACAAGGCTGCTCTGTCCTTGGGATTTTCCAGACAAGAGTACTGAAGTGGGTTGCCATGTCCTCCTCCAGGGGATCTTCCCCTCCCAGGGATCGAACCCACTTCTCCGGCAGCTCCTGCTTTGCAGGTGGATTCGTTGTCTCTGAGCCACCAGGAAAGGTCCCCTGATGGTAGGGAGGATGTTTAATCCAGGTCTTGAACCCCTACGACCAGCATTGTTGACCAGACGACTGAGATGCAGCCAGAAAACCCATCAAAAATTGTGCAGCTCCTTCCTTCAAGGAAACAAGGGCTAAATAATGGACTTCCTCGCTTCTTAGAGAGAAAATAAACACCGTAGGTTGTTTTTCTTCTTAATTAAACTCTCTAAGTTTAGAGCTGCTTCTTTGAGCTCCTAATCTAGGGAACAGAGAACTAGAGAAAATATAAGAGAAGTATTCTGTCAAAGAGAGAATGCCATCTTTTTGTTATTCAACTCACACTTTCAAGGCTTTAGTATGGTTTTAAAATAGTCTTCCATTTGATCCTTATAAATTCTATGAAGGCTGAAGATTACAGCATATGTTTGTTTACTCTGCTAAGTCACTTCAGTCATATCCGATTCTGTGCGACCCCATAGACGGCAACCCACCAGGCTCCCCGTCCCTGGGATTCTCCAGGCAAGAACACTGGAGTGGGTTGCCATTTCCTTCTCCAATGCATGAAAGTGAAAAGTGAAAATGAAGTCGCTCAGTCGTGTCCGACTCCTAGCGACCCCATGGACTGCAGCCTACCAGGCTCCTCCATCCATGGGATTTTCCAGGCAAGAGTACTGGAGTGGGTTACCCAAGGCCAATATGAGGGTGGGGTGGGGCAGAATTGGGATTTGAAGCCAGTCCTGGTTGAGCCTCTGGGCTCAGACTTTTCCCAGGGTGTGACTGCACAAGTCTGTTATCTATCACCCAGCCTCCTCCCTCACCCCTCATCCAGGCCCTGGGTCCTTAGCCCCTCTCTCTTTAGGTGCATCTTCTCTCTCTCTCTTTATAATTTGTTTAGTTATGGATGTGCTGGGTCTTCACTGCTCCTTGGGCTTTTCTCTAGTTGCAGAGAGTGGGGTCTACTCTCTACTTGCTGTGCACGGCTTCTCTTGCTGCTGAGCACAGATTTTAGGGCTCGAAACCAGCAGTAGTTGCAGTATGTGGGCTCAGTAGCTGCAGCTTCTGGGCTCTGGAGCACAGGCTTAATAGTTGTGACTCATGGACTTAGTTGCTCCACAGCATGTGGGATCTTCCCAGAACAGGGACTGAACCCATGTCTCCTGCTTTGGCAGGTGGATTCTTTACCACTGAGCGCCCAGGGAAGCCCCAGATGCATCTTCTCTTATCTCCATGAGGACACCTGCAACAGTGGTCCCCATCCACCCTTTTTGTGTCTTTTCCCAGCCATCCTTTAGAGTTACCAAATCTTCCATTATCCCCACCAAATAGGCTCTCTCTTACTTAAGAGCATTCATCAAACCAAAAGCCACCATGAGCTCCATGATGCTTTTAAATGAATCTATATTTTAATCATCACAACAGTAGCTATGCACTTTGGAAAAACAGTTTTACAGGGAAACATTATTTATTCACACTGACTAAAATACTCCCTGTGCCTCTGAATTAGAAAACCCCTTGAAATAATTTACCTTGAAGTCCTCAGGGGTTTGGACTAGCTAAGGACCCTGATCTCCATCCCATAATCTCTCTTAACCTGCTGAACCAGCAGAGCAATCGGCACTTGCAAGGTATATTTTGCTTTTCTTCTTTTCTTGTTTACTACAAGCTAGAATTGCACCCCCAGCATAGTCAGCACTGCCCAACCTTCTCCTGGTCCTCACACCCAAAGTTATTCTCACCATCTCTTCTTTACTTAGTAAAAAATGATACAACATTAAAAAACAACATTTTTCTAGTACCTGACAGTCTATACAGCATATATATCTGTATTGACTCATTTCATCCTCAGATCTACCCACTGAATATTATTACTGTCATTTTTTTCTCAAAAAACTGAGGCTCAGAGAGATTTAAGCAACTTGCTCAGGTTTCCTTAGCTCTGTGTGTATATGCATGTTCAATCATGTCCGACTCTTTTTGACCCCTTATCTCCAGACTGTAGCCTGCCAGGCTCCTCTGTCCCTGGGATCTCCAGAGAAGAATAGTGGAGTGGGTTGCCATTTCCTCCTCCAGGGGGAAATGGATTGAACCTGGGTCTCTTGTTTCTCCTGCATTGACTGGCGAATTCTTTACCACTGCACACCAGGTGGGAAAGAAAGACGCAAAACCCTAGATGTGCCTCATTAGCTCCCCAGAGCGCACCCCCACCAGTGTCCATCACCTCCCTTACAGCCATGGCAATGGGGAATTCCTAGACAGCTCAAAGCAGGTGCCCAGGTTTGGTGGCACAGACTCTCTCCAGCCCTCTGGTTTCTAAGGCCCCATGCCAGCATGAAAGGACAACCCTCTTGGTGATAGGGACAGTTCTGTCCCAAGAGCCTTCAGGAGACAGAGGATCAGCCTCTGTGCAGAAAAAATAATGGCTTTAGGCAGCAAAACATCACAGCAGCAACCTTGGAGGAAAATGACTGTCAAGGGCTTTCTAACCAACTAAGCCCAAAGTTCAACTCCCAGCACCTCCAGGGCTTTAATCTCAGCCCTAAACTAAGGCTCACAATTTATTTTGGGCTTCCGTGGTGGCTCAGACAGTAGAAAATCTGCCTGCAATACAGGACACCTTTGTTCCTTCCCTCGGTTGGGAAAATCCCCTGGAGAAGGGAATGGCAACCCACTCCAGTATTGTTGCCTGGAGAATTCCATACACAGAAGAGCCTGGTGGGCTACAGTCCATGGGGTCTCAAAAAGTTGAACATGACTGAGCAACTAACAAGCCCAAGAAATTTCTCTTGGACCATTTGCTTTGGAGGAATAGCTCCCCTGAAACCTTGAGCCAGAACAGAGTCTGGAAAAGTGCTTCCTCATTCTCCCTGAGCACTGTCTTCCTCCCCAAAGCATCCCCTCCAAATGGCCCTCCCACCTGCAACAGAAATCTCACTGGGCGGTGTCCAGGCACCCAGCATGGGCCAGCCAGCTTGTAAGGACTCTTCTTTACCCCTACCTCACCCCACTAAGATCTGAACGACAGAGCTAGCTGCTACACTCTGGTGTTAATCCTGAGTGCTCTCCAAACCCCCAGGTTAATTGCCAAACAAACAGCTGCCTAACAATGAAGTGTTTGCCCTTCCTCCTCAATAGGATGGAGATTGGGATAGAGTTTGCACCTTGAGGCCCAAAGCCTTTGGCCCATCTGGTCCTGCTCCCTCCTCCTTCTACACTAAACAGTTTCAGGCAGGAGATAGCCAGCTGGCCAGAGGCCTCTGGAGACCCCTCCCCCTAGACTCACCAGAGTGAGAACCAGCCCCCATTCAAGGGCTGACAGCAGCCATCTGTGCCTGAGTGCTAGGAATTGAGCAGGCAGTGCCCCCAGTCCCAGGGGCCTCCAAGCTGTGAGGAAATTCTGCCAGGCCCCCGGGTCCCCCCTCCCTAAATCCCCTGACACTGAATATAACCAGCAATTCTCTGCCTTCCCCCACCTGCCTGAACCAGAGAGCCAGTGTCAAGCCAATCTGATTTCCTGCACCTCACCCCAGGGAAATGCATCTGCACTAGGATAAGAAAGGCATCTTTGGCTCCTGATTCTACAGCTCCTGGGGGATTCAGACAGTTCAGGCTGCTGATGCTACGTCACTTCAGTCATGCCTGACTCTGTGCAACCTCATGGACTGTAGCCTACCAGGCTCCTCTGTCCGTGGGCTTCTCCAGGCAAGAATACTGGAGTGGGTTCCTGTGCCTTCCTCCACGGTATCATTCGGGCCAAGGGATGGGACCCGCTTTGTTTACCACTAACACCACCCGGGAAGCCCCCAGGCTGCTGATAAGAGAGCTGGCAAAAAGGACAAGGAACAGAAACCAAGAGGATGCCTCCAGTCCCCAACTTGAATGAAAGTGTTACCAGCCCATAGTGAGAGCATAAAGCAAAGAGGAATCCTGCAATTTCATCCGCACAGCTTCACCAGCCTTAAAATTCTAGAGCAAAAAATAATACACATGCTCCATTGGTCCAAACCTTTTATTTTAAAGGTAAAAAAACCGAACCTCATCAATGAGGGTGACATAGTCACAACTCACAGCAGATCCAGAACAAGCAACCTGATTCCCAGGCCTGTGCTTTCCTTCCTCATTTTTTTTTTCTTTTTTTTTTAAACAAATATTTATTTATTTGGCTACACTGGGTCTTAACTGCAGCATGCAGGATCTTTAGTTGCAGGATGAGAGACATGTGGGATCTAGTTCCCTGATCAGGAATTGAACCTGGGTCCCCTACTTTGGGAGTGCAGAGTCTTGGCCACTGGACCACCAGGGAAGTTCCCCTCCCCCATTTTCTGCTGACGTTCACTGCCAAACTTGTTCACCCTGAGTTCATTACCCCCGTAGTTCCCGGCCCCAGGTTCTGGGAGCATGAAACATTCTGCTGCAAAGAGGAGAAGGGCAGCTAAGAGGATCAGGGAAGTGTGCGAGGTGGTCCAGAGATGACTGTCTGTGGACTCACCATTTGGGGGAGAGAGAGCAACCATAAAGGTCTGCTCACCTTACTTTGCAACAAGTCAGAGGCCTTGGGTATTTAAGGCAGTGAGGTGCTGTAGGAAGAACACATCAGCAGAGTGCTGGGTTCAAACCTCAGTTCTGCCATTCACCAGCTCTGCAGGCTGGATCTATACCTTTGTCTCCTGATGCCACCTGTAAAATACACATATACAGAAAAATCAACTTCAGCGTCACTGTGAAAGAGTATTACAGATGTCAACTTTAAAAGACTGCCCCGACAGCTATGAGTTGAATTTATTCTTCAGACTATGTTTATAATCTGAGGATGTTAAAAGGTCTCTGTGAGAATCCAAACTTCTGGTCTACCCCAAACTAAGAGGACAGCCTGGAGAGGAATGTAAATGATGTATATGCCTATAGTTTGGCACCATCCTTGGAAGGTAAAATTGCTTTCCTGGTTCTCTTCATGAATAAATATATGTTCATTCTTGACTTAGTGTCTGCTCTACCCCTGAAATGATCTCTCTTCTATCTGTTCAAATGTCTCGATCCTCATCCCTGATGTTTCCATGTTGGCCATGAGGATCCTCTCCCAGATGACTCTAATCCTCATAGATATTCATCTCTAAGTCTCCCTGTGATTCAATAGCTAATTTTCTTTCATCTTATCCTTTAATAAGACTGTAAGTTCTTAGAGGGCAGAAATCCTATCTGTTTGTTTTCATTTTTTATAATTTTATTTATTTATGGCCGTGCTAGATTATTGTTGCTGCACAGGCTTTTCTCTAGTTGCAGCAAGCAGTGGCTACTCTTCATTGCAGCGTGTGGGCTTTTCATTGCTGTGGCTTCTCTTGTTTTGGAGCACAGGCTCTAGAGCATGTGGGCTCAATATTTGTGGTTTCCAGGCTCTAGAGCACAGGCTCAGCAGTTGCGACATATGAGCTTAGTTGCTCCATGGCGTGTGAGATCTTCCCAGCAGGGATCGAACCCATGTCTCCTGCATTGGCAGGTGATTCTTTACCACTTCACCACCAGGGATGCCCCTGGTTTGTTTTTAAATCTTCTCTATGGTGGCCTAGTCCAATGCCAAGTATAAAAACTGAAGGGTCTCATTTTGCACAAGACCACTTTCCTGAACTCTCCCTCACCCTGATTCTCCTGTTAAAGGCAAAATGAACCTGTAGCTCCAAGGAGAACTTATCCATTTGCTTGGAGATCTGAGGCTTTCCATGTTCTTTATCTTTTTGTTCATTAAGGAGAGCTGAGTACTTGTATCTGTGAGCATAGTTCCTGATGGGGGAGCTCTGGCCAGAGATGAGCACAACCCTGGTCCCCCCAGACCTTGAGATGGAACCAACAAGTGCTGTGGAGTGATTTATATCAGTAAAAGAAGGCCCAGTGCTAATAAATTGATGCTTTCAAATTATGGTGCTGGAGAAGACTCCTGAGAGTCCCTTGGACAGCAAGGACATCAAACCAGTCAATCCTAAAGGAAATTAACCTTGAATATTCATTGGAAGGACTGATGCTGAAGCTCCAATACTTTGGCCACCTGATGGGAAGAGCCGACTCATTGGAAAAGACCCTTTTGATGCTGGAAGATAGAGGATAAGAGGATAACATAGTTGGATGGCATCACTGACTCAATGGACATGAGTTTGAGCAAACTGGAGATAGTGAAGGACAGGCAAGCCTGACATATTGCAGTTCATGGAGTCACAAAGAGTCAGACATGACTTGGCGACTGAGCAACAATGAACAACAACAATAATAAGTACTGGATTCTTTCCATGTGTCAGTGATTCTGAGTTTTGCCTGTATTTACCAACATGAACTGTCTTTTGAAGCAGGGGCTGTCATTATGCCCACTTTGTAGATAATAAAACTGAGGCATAGAGGTAAGTCGTTCCCCAAGGTCTCAGGTTAGTAAGCTACAGAGTCAGATAGAAGCCAGGCCATCTGTGTGTTTAAGCATTCTACTCTCTGTACTGCATCTCAGGTCAGAGTCACAGGGTACCTGAGGGTGGAAGGACTGAGGAAAGGGCATGACGTCACTGAGAGACTGCAGAGCCCAGGTGAGGGGGAGTGGTTGAAGAGTGCCAGGCACTTCAATCAGAGCCACCACTCCCACTTCTGGGATCCCTCTCCTTATAAGGACACCCCGACCCCCTCCTTCGAGCTCTCAGAGTCAGCTGATATTGAACTTCTGAGAGGCAGTCTGGTTTTCCTGCCTACCTGAGATTAGCCAGGCTCCCAAAACAGAAAACCCTAACAGCTCCAACCCCGACTCTCCCCACTTTAAGTTTCTGTGCAATTCCACTCTGCTCTGTTGCTATTAAATTCCCAAAGCCACCTCCCTCCTAACCTTCAAATCACCTGGTGACAACCACACAATCTGTCTCTTCTGTCCTGTGAGTAAGTGGTGGAAAAGAAAAGGGGGGAGTCTAGTGAGGATAGGGGAGATCTTCAGAAGGTGCTAGGAAAGGGTGGACCCTCTTAGCATTAATTGTTGAGGAGACTGAGGTTGCAGGAAAAGAACCACCACCCCTCGTAGGGAACCAAGACCCTGGTGGGTCCCCTTCAAGAAGGGGAGGAGGGACTTCCCTGGTGGTCCAGTGGTTAGGAAAGAAAGTCAAAGTGTTAGCTGCTCATTCGTGTCCAACTCTTTGCAACCCCTTGGACTGACCCACCCACCAGCCTCCTCTGTCCATGGAATTTTCCAGGCAAGAATATTAGAATGGGGTGCCATTTCTTTCTCCAGGGGATCTTCCCTACCAAGGGATTGAACCTGGGTATCCTCCATTGCAAGCAGATTCTTTACCATCTGAGCCACCAGGGAAGCCTCCAGGGAAGTGGTTAGGAATCTGCCTTCCAATGCAGGGGATGCAAGTTTGATCCCTGGTTGGGGAACTAAGATTCCACATGCCCTGGAGCAACTAAACCCATGCAACCTTAACTACTGAGTGCCCGTGCTCTGGAGCCTGCGTGCCACAGCTAGACGGTCTACAGGCTGCAGTGAAAAATCCCACATGATGGAATGAAGATCCTGTGTGCTGCAACTAAGACTCAGTGCAGTCAAATAAAAACAAATACGTTAGAAAGAGAGAGGGAGGTGGAGAGAAACTCAGAGGTCTGTCGAAAGTGCAGCTGGGGTTGTGCCCTGATGCAGAGTGAAGTCACTGCTATCGGTTATGGCTGAGCAGTGAAGCATGAAGTGGACCAGATACGGGGCCCCAGCCAGGTAGAGACTGCTGACACTGCCTAAATGGATTCCCAAAGCATAACTCCTGAGGAAACCTTCACCAGTTGTTGGTTCTGTAGTTACCTGCAGAAAATCAGCTCCCATCTCCTGTTGTCAAAGACAAGGAGAGGCCCAGAGATAGCATAAGCTCAAGTCAGCTTCCTGCCTGATGGTTTGAGATTTGCTGATGGTGTGAAAGAGCAAAAGAAGTGGGACGTTCTGAGGAAGACCTCACACAATGATGGGAATCACCAAAATGCAGATAGGGTCACCCTGGTGCATCGCCTGGGCTATTTTCCTCAAGTGTGCTTTCCTATGGTCCATTAGGATCAACCCCTCCGCCCACCAACCACGACCCCACTACTTCTCTGCCTTTCTCCCGGCACTCAGCCCTGGCTCATTTTGCTTCAGCTCCACCAGCCTCCTACCTGTTCCTTGAACACACAAGCATGCTCCTGCCTCAGGGCCTTTGCACCTGTTTCCACTGTCTAGAATAGACAAGTTATCCAAATAATCCATATACAAGTCACCTTCTTCTCACAGTGGCACTCAGTATACCCTTAGAATGGCTTTAATTTCTTCAGACACTCATGGCTTCCTAATATGTGTGTGTATGTGAGAGAGAAATCTATCTGATCCTGATAGAACACAAGCTCCCCCAAAATAGACTCATTTTGTTTGTGGCTGTACCCCTGTGCTTGGAACAGTATCTGACCCATAGTAGGGTCAGTATAAGCAAAATACTTATAGAATTGAAGTAAATTCTCCTCCTTAGTCTCTGAATAACTTTCTTCTGAACTAGGTCTAGTGATTTCCTTTTTTGTTGTTGATGTTTTTATTTATTTGCTTTCTGAACCCATAAATAAAATGTGCTCCATGAAAAGGTACTCAACATTGCTAATTATTAGAGAAATGCAAATCAGAGCCAAAATGAAGTATCACCTCACACTGGTCAGAATGACCATCATTAAAATCTATAACTAATAAATGCTGGACAGAATGTGGAGAAAAGGAATCAGTTAGTCAGTTCAGTTTAGTCGCTCAGTTGTGTTCGACTCTTTGTGACCCCATGGAAGGCAACACGCCAGGCTTCCCTGTCCATCACCAACTCCCAGAGCTTACTCAAACTCTTGTCTATTGAGTTGGTGATGCCATCCAACCATCTCTTCCTCTGTCGCCCCATTCTCCTTCTGCCTTCAATCTTTCCCAACAGCATGGTCTTTTCCAATGAGTCAGTTCTTCGCATCAGGTGGCCAAAGTAGAGGGAATACTCCTCACTATTGGTGGGAATCTCAACTGGTGCAGCCACTATGTAAAACAGTATGAAGTTTCCTTAAAAAACTAAAAATTGAATTACCATATAACCCAGCAATCCAGTATGTGAGCATGTACCTAGGAAAGCTAAAAACTCAAATTTGAAAAGAAACCTGTACCCCAGTGTTCATAGCAGCACTATTTGGAATAACTAAGACACGGAAGCAACCTAAGTGTCCATCAATAGATGAATGGACAAACAAGGTGTGATATATATCTGTGTGTATGTATATATATGTACATACACATACACAATTTTTTAAGCCTTAAAAAAAATGACGTATTGCCATTGTCAGTGCCATTTTCATGGATGGACTGAGAGATTATCACGCTGTGTGAAGTCAGACGGAGAAAGACAAATATTATATGCTATCACTTATATGTGGAATCCTAAAAATAATACAGATGAACTTATTTACAAAACAGAAACGGACCCACAGATATAGAAAATAAACTTATGGTTAACAAAGCAGAAAGAGAGAGGGGATAAATTAGGAGTATGAGATTAACAGACACATCAAGACATATAAAATAAACTACAAGGATTTACTGTAAAACATGGGGAACAATATTCAATATTTTGAAATAACCTATAATGGAAAATATCTGAAATACAGATGTATATGTATAACTGAATCAGTTTGCTGTACACCTGAAACTAACATAATATTGTAAGTCAACTATACTTCAATTTAAAAAGAAAGGGGGGAGGGAAAGAGGGAGGGAGGAAAAAAAGAAAGAAAAAGAGAGAAAGAAGGAGAATAAAGGAAGGAAGGAAGGAAAATATGTAAACTGTGTTTTTTCCCCCAAATCATTGCGCGATCAAGGCACTTGAAAGCGCAGTACAGCATTCAGTTGTGTCCGACTGTTTGTGTCCCCATGGACTGTAGCAAACCAGGCTCCTCCATCCATGGAATTTCCCAAGCGAGAATACCGGAGACTCCACCTCTATCCCCGCCACCTTGCATTGTGAACCCTCTGCCCCACAGTTATGCAAACTGCATAGTTTTCTGACTCATTCTTGCCTCTGGGGGTCACCCACCCCAGCTGGTGCTGCACTCCTCACCAAACACAATCTCCATTCTGCTGATCTAAATACTACTCAAACTTTCACATTCTCTACTCTGACCTTTCCTCCCTGCCTCTATCCATTCACTGATTTCTCCACTCTGAGTCTTTATGTCTCTTTCACATTGTCCAGCACCAAAAGTTTAAAATGTGCTAGTTTCATCTCCCTAATGGGCTTCCCAGGTGGCTCAGCAGTGAAGAATCCACCTGTGAAGCAGGGGACATGGATTCAATCCCTGAGTAGAGAAGAGACCCTGGAGGAGGGTATGGCAACCCACTCCAGTATTCTTGCCTGGAGAATCCCATGGACAAAGGAGCCTGGTGGGCTACAGTCCGCAGGGTAAGAAAGGGTCAGACATGACTGATTGAGCATGCACACATCTCTCTAATTATTAGCTCTTTGGGGACAGACCACATGTCTCCCACCTCTTCTGCATCCTCCTGGGATGAGCACCATGCAAGGAGACAGTGTTTCTGTGTTGACTGATTTGCCAAAAAAAAAAAAAATTTTTTTAATATTACAGGGCTTTGCAGTTCAGCATTTCTCTTTCTTGCTGATGTGACTCCTGCTGCCTGCATGTGGGTATCATTTAGATCACTGAGTGAGATAGTGAAAGCATGAGGAAGGGAAAGTCGATGGCTGAGATCCTGTGCCCATTTGGTCCCTTGTTCAATATGCATTCACTAAGGGGCCAGCACTACATCTGCTGGTCTGAAGACAAATTCTAGCATCACAGAACACTGAGCTGGAAGGAACCTTGGAGAAAACTTGATCCAAACCCAGGTGATCTAAGGTTCTACATGCTTTACAGCCAAAACAAAACAAACCATAAAACAGAAGCAATATTGTAACAGATTCAATAAAGACTTTAAAAATGGTCCACATCAAAAAAAGAAAAAAATCCTTTGAAAAAAGGACAATACGGAGACAGTCTGTCTAAGTAATATGTATCTCCCAGGTCTGCACTCACTTTTTGAGACAGACTGCATTCTGCCTATGGAATGTGTATCTCTCTCAATAAACCAGCTTTCACTTTACTATGGCTTGCTCTTGAATTTTTTCCTGCTCCAAGCCAAGGACCTTCCACTTGGTGGCTCATCTCAGGAACTCGCCCAAGACCTGGAACATCAACATCTTCTGTACGGATGTGAGAATTGTACTCTAAAGAAAGTTGAGTGCTGAAGAATTGATGCTTTTGAACTGTGGTGTTGGAGAAGACTCTTGAGAATACCCTGGACTGCAAGGAGATCAAACCAGTCAGTCCTAAAGAAAATCAGTCCTGAATATTCTTTGGAAGGACTGATCCTGAAGCTGAAACTCCAATACTTTGGCCACCTGATGCAAAGAACTGACTCATTGGAAAAGACCCTGATGCTGGAAGGGACTGGGGGCAGGAGGAGAGTGGGATGACAGAGGATGAGATGATTGGATGGCATCACGGACTCAATGGACATGAGTTTGAGCAATTTCCTGGAGCTGGTGATGGACAGGGAAGCCTGGCATACTATAGTCTATAGGGTTGCAAAGAGTCGGACACGACTGAGAGACTGAACTGACTGATTTTTTTGCAACCTCTTTGAGAAGGATAGTAATAAATCTACTTCTTACCTATCAAAAAATGGGTAGAAACTTCCCTAATGGTTCAGTGGCTAAGACTCTGAGCTCCCAATGCAAAGGCCCATGGTTCAATCCCAGGTCAGAGAACTAGATCCCACAGGCTGCGACTAACCCTATGGACTGTAGTCCACCAGGCTCCCATGTCTATGGGATTTTTCCAGGCAAGAATACTGGAGTGGGTTGCCGTACCGTCGTCCAGGGGATCTTCCTGACCCAGGGATTGAACCCACGTTCTCTCTCATCTCCTGCATTGGCAGGCAATTTCTTTACCACTAGCGCCACCTGGGAAGACCCAAAGACCCTGCACACTGCAACTAAAAGACCCTGAGTGCTGCAGCTAAGACCTGGTACAGCCTAATAAATAAATACTAAAAACAAGACAAAAAAGACAGAGACTGGGAGAGCTGGAGACCCAGGCCTGGAGCAAAGCCCAACATCCGGATCGGATGAGAAAACCTCGACCACTCCCTGGGCCCAGAACTTCTCAGCTTTCACTGTGGCGCTGCTGCCAGGTGAAGCAGTCCTGTTTGCGAAACTACTGCTGCCAGGAGGATCCTCCTCTGTCCTCTATTCCTTTGGATCAGACTCTGACCAGTGCACATCTGACCAGGAGAGCCTCGGTCACCAGTCTCCACCCTGGCTGCAGAGGAGGACAGGAAACAAGTACATTTTTACTGTCTTTAGTGAGATGTGGGCTTCCATTCTGACCAAGAGTCTTTGGGTGGGGGATTTCCCAACCAAGGAAGAAATTCAGTGGCAATATCCATCAACCCCCCTGCCCCCCGCCCCCCAGCCCCGTTTCACAGCAGAGGCAACTGTGATGCAGACAGATGGAGCACATGCCCAGGTCACACCATCACTTACTAGTAGCTGAGAATTCCATGTCTCATATTCTTCCTGCTTACCTATGTGTGAAAGAAGCAACTAGTAAAACAGAAGCAGAGTAGAGCCAGTCTCCAGGAGCTAATGGTCAATGACCCGTGTCCCTGGCAGCTTTATTAGGTAATAACTGTCTCTTACATTTGATCACCGCTCTATTTTTCAACACTTACTCCTCACAATAGGCTAAGCTCAGACATCTTCTCTGCTATGGAACCTCTCCCGAATCACTGAGCTCTCAGTTCTCTGACTTAACCCTCTGAAACCTCACTATGTTTCAGTATTAACGTATGTGTCTGCCTCCTCAGGTTGGAAGCAACTTGAGGTGCAGTGTTTTTTTTAGTATTTATTTTTATTTATAATACTAAGACTGCCACACTCAGTCTAAGTTGTGGCATGAGCAATCTCCCATCTTTGTTGCGACAAGCAGGTTCTTTTAGTTGCAGCACGTGAACTCTTAGTTGTGGCTTGTGGGATCTATTCCCTGACCAGGGATCGAATCTGGACCCCCTGCAGCAGGAGCTCAGAGTCTTAGCCTGCAATGCATGAGACCCCAGCTCAATTCCTCGGTCGGGAAGATCCCCTGGAGAAGGGATAGGCTACCCACTCCAGTATTCTTGGGCTTCCCTGGTGGCTCAGCTGGTAAAGAATCCGCCTGAAATGCAGGAGACCTGGATTTGATTCCTGGGTTGGGAAGATCCCCTGGAGAAGGGACATGCTACCTACTCCAGTATTCTGGCCTGGAGAATTCCATGGACTGTATAGTCCATGGGGTCACAAAGAGTCAGAGACAACTTAGCAATTTTCACTTTTCATTGTAGATTTATTACAATCCCACCACCACTACAACCAATAGAGGGCTTCCCAGGTAGCTCAGTGGTAAAGAATCCACCTGCCAATGCAGGAGAAACAAGAGATGCGAGTTCGATCCCTGAATTGGGAAGATACCCTGGAATAGGAAATGGCATCCCACTCCAGTATTCTTGCCTGGAAAATTCCATGGACAGAGGAGCCTGGCAGGCTACCGTCCATAGGGTCACAAAGAGTTGGACACAACAGAGCGACTGAGCACACAGGTCCACTAATACTTCTGTGGTCAATACTACACTTATCATTCATCTCTTATTTCCAATGGGGCATAAAATCACCTTCTTCAAGCATCTTGTCAAGGATCCCAGTGACACAGCATAAAGCACAAACCCCAGATGCTGGCACTTGAAGCAGCCCCACAAAGTCTTGGCCTGGTCTCTTCCTGGTGGATGGTAGAAAACCAGAGTTGGCAGAGTTGGCAAAGCAGGTGCATGAGGCCAGGAGCCATAGGCCAAAGCTGGGCCATCCCTGGGGAGACAGAAAGAGCAGGCAGGTGCCTGATGGCAGGTGTTAGCTCTTGGCATCCAAGCCCCTTGGAAACAACAGGAAAAGACCTGCAGAGATGCTGAGTCAGCAAGACAGATGTCCCAGGAATGCAGTCAGGGCTCCCTGGAGCACAAACTGGCCTTCCCGTCACCTTGGAATGAAAATATTCTAATATGCGTTTGAAAACTTTTTCAAGTCCCTCATAGCACCCATTACTCTTCAAATTCACCCAACTCCCATGCACACTCATATGTGGCATTTCCATTGACATCTCCAGTCTTCCTCGGGGCTGCTTGAAGTCTTCCTGGGACTTCCCTGGTGTCCAGTGACTAAGAGTCTGAGCTACCGACGCAAGGAGCCCCGGTTCTATCCCTGGTCGGGGAACTAGATCCCACATGCCGCACCTAAGATTCACATGCCTCAACACAGATCAAAGATCCTGCCTGCCACAACCAAGATCTGGTGCTAAGTCAAATAAATAAAAACATTTATTAAAATATACCTGCTTAATCCCCAGAAGTCAGGTCATAGTTTTTTTAAAAAAGGACTGCTTCTTTATACCCACATTTCTGAATTCTCACATGCTTTAAAACCCAGCTCAGGTGGTCTCTCCTCCAGTGGTCATACCTAACATTTTTTTGCTGACAATTCAGGTTCAGGTACTTGCTTTTACCATCAGCTTGACACATTTTTTTCTGTTATATCTATACTAGATTATTTTCTGAGTGTAGGACATATCTCCTAGGCTAGATTATAAGTCTTCAATTTCCCACTGTGTCCTTTTCCTTCACACCATTTTGCACAATGCTGTGTATATAACAAATGTTATAAACAAAACAACTCATTGAAAGATATCACATTCTGTATTCTACATTATTTATTCGTCTCCATTTAAAATGACCATTTGATTTTTAGTATACTCTTTAAAAGTTAATCTCTTTATCAAAGTAATACATACTAACAGACTTACATATCACATGAAAAATAGTACAAACACCAGAAGTTGGCTTAACCAGACATTCTTGAACAATTGCCTCTTGTCTGTAGTTATGAGGTTGGAGAAGCTAAAACACTCAATTTGCCAGCATCCCTTGATGCTGAGTGCTACCCTGGTAGCTCAGACAGTAAGGAAACTGCCTGCAATTGGAATCTGCCTACAGATTCCTACAGTGCAGGAGACCTGGGTTTGATCCCTGGGTTGGGAAGATCTCCTAGAGAAGGGAACTGCTACCCACTCCAGTATTCTGGCCTAAAGAATTCCATGCACAGAGGAGCCTGGCGGGCTACAATCCATGGGGTGGCAAAGAGTCAGACACAACTGAGCAACTTTCACTTTAAAGCAGAGCTGAGGAGGAGCAGAGGACACACGTTCCAATTCTGGCCAATTAATCTGAAGTGATGATCTGTTGTGTAGCCACGTTCCCCTTTTTCTTTCTTTCTAGCTGGAATGCAGGCGTGACCACTGGAGCTTCAGCAGCCATTTCGTGGTTCAGGTGGCAAATGTGAAGAAAAGGTCACAAGAATCTCAAAGATTGTCCTCTCCAGCTGTCAAGAACCTGGACTGGCAGCCATCCATTTCAGCCTTCTAATAAAAGAAAGGAGAATCTACTTAAGTAGGCCACTAAAGTCAAGTATCTATAATTTATAGGAATCCAAGAATATTCCTAACTGATATACATACATGTACATTGTCAAAGACAGAGAAAAGCACAAAGGTGAAAAATCATCTGTTACCCAACTACTATGATGTTTTGTTGCACATGACAATTTTTTTCTGAATAAAGATAAACTACATTCTTCAATTAAAGAGTGAGATGTTTTATTGTTTTCCATGGTTATTTAATAATATGTTCTATGATCATTTTAAAACCTTGCCATCAAGAAGTACTCCATAGCATAATTTTAGATGATGCCTATCATAACTTATTTTATTAACCTTTTCCACTTGGTTTCCACTATTTTTCACATCAGTTTCTTTTAGACTTTTTTTGGGGTTGTGCTGGGTCTTCGTTTGGGACACATGGGCCCTTCTTGTGGCAGAGCACAAGCTCTGGAGCCCATGAGCTCAGTAGTTGCTGCACAAGGGCTTAGTTTTGCACTGAGGTATGTGAGATCTTATTTCCCCAACTAGAGGTGGAACGCAGATTCTTAACCACTGGACTACCAGGGAAGTCCCAGGGTTTTTTCTAATACATTACTTTTTATAAACATTATTATAGAAATATTCTTGTAGATATTTTACTTGCACAACTTCATAATGATTTCATTAAGTTTTTTTTCTTAGAAAAGCATATTCTTAAGGTTTGGGATACACTATGCTAATTTATATCTACAAATTTTATTTCTTTCTAATAGCACAAAGGATAAAACTTCCAACAAAGTATTTCTGAAAGTTTAGGAATAAAAAGGGAAAATAAATGCCTAAAATAACACTGAACTAAGTAACCAAGCTTTACAAGTATGTCAATTAAAAATGTTTGTGTGGGAATTCAAAAATTTATCCCACTATCAGCACCAATACCACGGGCTTCATCTTTTCCTCTATTTTAAGAGCAAGACATGGACAAAATCCAAAGAATTTTCATTCCAAAAATAAAAAGTAGTCAAAAAGAAGATGAAACACACTCCCTAGGGAGTTTTACATAGCAGGATAGAGGGATCAAGTATTTGAAGCACATATTTCTGTAGAACTTGGACAGATCAAGAAAGATGGTTGAAGAAAGCAATATTGTAAAGACAAGAAAGCCTGGAGAGTAAGATTATTTTCTAGGATAGGTGAATTAGAGGCTTCCCAGAATTTCTAAATGCTAGAGAATAGGTGAGGACAGAGGATGTTACATAATAGGAGACTCTACAGACTGTGGGCTTCCCTGGTGGCTCAGCGGTAAAGAATCTACCTGTAATGCAGGAGATGCAGGTTCTATCCCTAGGTCAGGAAGACCCCCTGGAGAAGGAAACGGCAACCCACTCCAGTATTCTTGCCTGGAGAATCCCATGAACAGAGGAGTCTGGCAGAGGCTACAGTCCATGGGGTAACAAAGAGTCAGACACAACTTAGTGACTAAGCGAAACAGACTGTACTTACACTCCTCTGAACAACTGTGGGAGATACCAGTAAGAAGCTGATGTCCTCCTTGTTACTCTTTAAATGTAACATAGCTCCATGACTAGACTAAGTTAAGATTTCTGCAAGGGTTATCCAAAATACAGCTAACGCTTTCTCACTGTTGTCCCTTCTTTCTCCTCTCAATCTGCTTCTTCATGAGGGCAGATATTGTCTTGCCCACACATCAAAGAAATATGCCCGTACCGTCAGTGTCTGTAGGGATGTATTCTCTTTTGCTCCTGATATTAACTGATGTCTTCTTTTTATTTGAGATAAGTCTAAATAGAGATTAATACATTTTATTTGTCTTTTTAAAGAATAAGCTTTTGTTCTGTGCTTTTTAAAAAATCTCCCTTATTTTTGCTGATTACGTATTTCACTTCTTTCTGTTCTTTGTTTTCCCTTCTAGGTACTTAGTTTAGGTTTGATTTGCTCATTCCCCCCCCCTATATTTTTTAAGTAGAAGTCCAGCTTATTTGACTAAGTTGCTATTGTCATATCTTCAGGTTCACTGATCTTTTCTTTTGCAATCTCTATTTGGTTGGTGTTCAGTTGCCACGTCATGTCTGACTCTTGGTGACACCATGGACTGCAACATGCCAGACTTCCCTGTCCCTGAGAATCTAAACTTCTGTCCATTCCATTGAGTGGATATTTACAGTCATGTTTTTGTTTTTTATTCCTAGAAATTCCTTTTGTTTCCTTTCTGATAGATTTCTTTCTTTTACTTATGTAGTCCTTTGAATTCCTGAGCATATTTGTGTTAGTTGTTTCAAAAGTCCTTGTCAGCTAACCCCAATTTTTCTATCATTCCTGTGTCTATTTCTATTGGCTGATTCTTTTCCTGATTATGGGTTACATATTTCTGCGTCTTCACATATCTAGTAATCTCTAACTGGATGCTAGAAATCATGTTTTATATTTTATGTGTTGGATTTTTAAAGGTATTGGGAGTATTGGACTTTATTCTGGCAGTTCACTGTGGGTCAGTTTGATTCTTTCAAAGCTTGTTTTTAAACTTTATTAGAGCAGGTTTAGAAAAACCCTTACATTATCATTAGTTTAGCCTCACTATTAAGGCAGGACATCTCTGGAGTTTCCACAGGAAGCCCTGAGTGCTCAGTGAGGACTCTCCTCTCCACATGGTCAAACTCTAACACCTCCAGACTGTGTTAAGGTCAGCGATTTCCTGAATTATCCTTTGACTAGCCTGTCTTTGTTTCAACCTATGCATGTGTAGTCTAATACTAAGATATAGATTTAAGGGGACTAGTATACAGACTTCTGGGTCTCTTTTGCCAAGCAGCTTACTCATTTCTGGCACATAGTTCCAGAAATTCTGACTTACTTAGCTTTCCCAAATTGTGTTCTCTATTTGCTCCACTCAGAAAGGCTACTGTGTTCCATTTGGAATGATTTCCCTGTGATGACATCCAGAAAGTGCCTTTAGTCAGGAAGCTAGAACAATCTTAGAGCTCACCATTTTTTTTTTTTTTCTTTCTCTTGGACCGCAGTCCTGTACTATCTATTGTGCAATGTAAAAAAACTATGGTCTCAGATTCTTTTTTTCTAGTTTTCTAATTGTCTATAGCCACCAAAACTTCCTTGGTTTGAGCAACAGAGAGCTCCAGAACAGTATCCAAACACCCAGTGTGGCTCTGCCAACAGGGCTACATGTGGGAGACCTCCAAGAAGATTAAATACAGGAGGAACATTCAGAGCTATTTTATTGTCACCCTATTTCACCTGGAGAGCTTTTCTTGGCTATAACTTCAGAATTCTTTGTACATTGGTTTTCATAGGTCTGAGAAACACTGGATTGCAATTGCCTAAGAGCAAATAAAAGAAGTGAATTGAGGCCTCACTAGTGAGTTCACCCCTAGAGAAGGAAATAGCAACCCACTCCAGTATTCTTGCCTGCAGAATCCCGTGGACTGAGGAGACTGACAGGCTACAGGGCATGGGGTCGAAAAGCATCGGCCACAACTGCAACAACTGAGCTCACACACACCCTGTGAGTTCTAACTTTTATTTTTCTAGATATAAAAATATATATATGCATATTTAAATATGTAGTTAAAGTTATAATAAATGAGTTCCAAATTGGTATTTTTTTCTTGTTTAACACAAGTCCTTTTGACTGTCAGCTGACTTCAGGTTAATGCAAGAAGCCTGTTGGAGGCAAGTCCCTTCTCTAAGAATCTCGTAGATTGGAGGCCATATGACTGATCTTCATTTCTGAAGCATCAAAGAGAATCAACATTGTGCATGGTCCCTTTGGTCTAGTGAGACCAGGCAAAGTCTCAAGAGTCTATCTTAGAGCTGTGGCCTTAAGCTCTTTCCTATCGGCGTGCTCCTGGACTATTGCCATGGGTCATCTCCACTCCAATTCAACCTCCTCATGCTTTCTGGTACTATTTCCTATAAAGTAAGTCCCCATATATGAATCTTCAAGTTGTGAACTTTCAAAATGCAAACATGTGTTCCATCAGTGTCAGGTGTGAGTGAAATTGCAGCTTGCCCTCCATCCCCTATTGCTGACGATCCTTCGCACCACCACCTCCCACGTCCTCTCCCTCCTCCCGTCAGTAACTCTTCCCTGTTCACCTGAGGCCAGCTCCTACATGCCAGCTGTTGTACCGCACTACTGTACTTTTCAAGGTACTGTAGTGTAAAATTAAAAATGTTTTATCTTTTGTGTTTGTTTCACATGTATTATTTGTGTGGAAAGTATTATAAACCTATTACAGTAGAGTACTCCATAGGTGATAATGTTAGTTGGGCTAGTTAGTTAGGCTAACTTTGTTGGACTTAACTTGGACTTACAAATTAATGTACTCTCAGAAAGAAATTTGCTGTATGTAGGGAACTTACTGTAATTCAACTTTAATTACAGCATGCTGTCATTGAAAAACCTTTATAATTCCTCATTGCTACAAAGTTCTCCATGATTTGGCTACAATCTTCTCTTATGATGTTTTGCACCATGATTTTCCTTTCCTGTGTTCTATCCAAGACATTTATTTCTGGCTCTTGGGTACAAACTATAATTTCACAGTTTTCTTCTTTCTCTCCCAGCTCATACTTTCTTTCCTGTCTCTGGAATACTTTTCTTATCCAAAATATTTAAATGTAAAATTATTACCTGGGCTTCCCTAGTGGCTCAGATGATAAAGAATCTGCTTGGAATGCAGGAGACCCGGGTATGATCCCTGTGTTGGGAAGATCCCCTGGAGAAGAGAATAGCAACCCACTCCAGTATTCTTGCCTGGAGAATCCCAGGCAAGCCTGGTGGCGGGCTGCAGTCTGTGGGGTCACAAAAAATCAGACACAACTGAGCAACTAACACTTTCACTTTCAGAAGTATTACCTATCTTTAAAAGCCCAATTCTGACACAATCACATTCATGAAAACTTCAATATTCTTCAAAAAATCCTCCTCTCCTCTCTCAAGTACTTAATCTAAACCTCACTTATCATATACATCACTGTCTACCTTCTGTAAACCTTTAGAGCGTAGAGTCCATATATCATTCCTTTTTGTGGTCCTTAAGCTTCTAATGGACTGAACTGCATAGAAGGATGCTCAGTGAATGTTTATTGAGAGGATGAATGACTGGGTGCTTTCATACATCCCGTGTTATTCTTTCCAGTTAATTTAAGATATATTAGTTGTAACTATCTGGAATTGCTAGAGATTCAAAAATAGTCACATATCAGCAATTTAATATGATTCAGTCCGAGACACTTTCTCCTCCATTTATTTGTGAACTGCTATTTAGCAAAGTGTGTTACACTAGTAAAAATCATAGATTATCTAAATCAGGGGGAAAAGATTTCATTAATTAAATTAAAATGTCAGAAATAATTGTTTGGGAGAACAGTACTGAGTATAAAACAGACATATATTTGTTAAAGAGCTTGTACTTGCAAGTGAACAGATGTCCACTCAAATCAAACTAGCTTAAGAACAAAAGGGAAGTATTGATAGGATATTGGAGAATCTCATTGTCTGAACACTGTGGCATTGGTAAGGGTAGGAGCCAGGGCAAATATGAAAACCTCAGCTGCAGAAGTCCTTCTAGACTCCTAGTCTGTCTTGGGTTAAATTCTAAATTCCCCAATAGACTGAATCTGAATACCCTGGCCTGGACAAGGGGTCTGCCAATGCATTAGTTAAGTGAAAAATTTGCTTACAGGCTTCCCTGATGGCTCAGTAGGTAAAGAATCTGCCTGCAGTGCAGGAGACCCCTATTTGATTCCTGGGTTGGCAAGATTTGCTTGCAAAGGGATAGGCTACGCACTCCAGTATTCTTGAGCTTCCCTTGAGGTTCAGCTGGTAAAGAATCTGCCTGCAATGCAAGAGACCTGGGTTCATCTTCTCTGGGTTGGGAAGATCTCCTGGAGAAGGGAAAGGCTGCCCACTCCGGCATTCTGGCCTGGAGAATTCGATAGACTGTATAGTCTATGGGGACTCAAAAGAGTCAGACATGACTAAGTGACTTTCTCTCACTTTGCTTAGAGGCAGGCCTTATAGCCCAGAGGGTGCAGAAAGTCAGCAGGCATAGATACATGATTTTTAAAATAAAAAGCACATCAATTCAAAGAAATGTATATGTACCATTCTTGGGGAGATGTTTATTCTGCTTTGGCTTCAGAAGAAAAATAATGAGAAGCTTCTAGCTAGTTCATCCCTGTGGTGTCTTCATACCTTTAACATCTTATCAGTTATTAAATCTCCATATGCAGTCAAGAACTTTCTTTTTTCTCCTCCAACCTAGCTCATGGTTTCTAAAATTGATCTGTAAGTGGCCAGCCTACTGTCTGCAATGTTTGAAGAGGTGAGAGATTAAGCAAGCAGAAGCACTGGCACAAATTAATAGTGGACCCAGGAGAGCTCATCCCAGCTCTGTTTATACTCCCATTTAATTCATGTTTGTTCAGCATCCACTCTACAACACACTCTGCATGTGTGCTCAGTCACTCAGACTCTGCAACACTATGGACTGTAGTTTGCCAGGCTCCTCTGAGCCTGGGATTCTCCATGTAGTTCTCCAGGCAAGAATGCTGGAATGGGTTGCCATGCCCTCCTCCAAGGGATCTTCCCGGCCCAGGGATCAAACCCACATCTCTTACGTCTCCTGCATTGGCAGGTGGGTTCCTTACCACTCACTTATGCCACCTGGGAAGCCTGCAACATACTCTAGCACTTAACAATATGATGATCATAACATTCAGCATTGCTAGATATTGTGAAATTACAAAGGAATGTAAGGAATAGTCCTCACTGTTAAGAAAGTTATGATCTAATCAGGAAATATCATCTATAGGTGATATTAACCATACCAGGTCAGTGACTAACTACAAACATATCTCTCATCAGATGTAAGTGTTCACGTATATGTTATTTCACTGTAAGACTACATAGACATGGGCCAAGAGAATCGCTTATTGCATGGGATTATTTGTTATAGAAACTTGGCAGTAGCCAGATCAACAGAACCCTGCATTTCTGAGCCATTTGCCACAATCTGTGTTCTTCAAAGCTGACCTTGGCAGGAGATTTAAACTCTTCTCTTTTCTGTTCATCCACCCCCTTAAACCCAGTTAGTTGAGTCTAAGGTTTGAAGGAGAGGCCAGCAAGCATTCCAAGTCTCTGCTCACAGTCTTTGAAGGCGAAATAAGGCACAGACTTCTGGAGCAACCAGCTTGATAAGTTGAAAAGAGTCATGAACTGGGAACCAGAAAATTTTGGTTCTGGTCTTACTACTGACACTAATTTATTGTAATTCTCTGTTGGCACTAGTGGTTAAAAAAAAAAAACTTGCCTGCAAGTGCAGGAGATGTAAGAGACGTGGGCTCATCCCTGGGTTAGGAAGATGCCCCGGAGAGGGAAATGGCAACCCACTCCAGTATTCTTGCCTGGAAAATCCCATGGACAGAGGAGCCTGGCAGGCTATGGTCCATAGTGTCACAAAGAGTTGGGCATGATGGAAGCAACTTAGCACTTCATCACATCACAACTTATTGTAGTGTTTTGAGCAAGTCACTTAAATGCTTCTAACTCTAGCTGACAGGCATCTGTAAACCAAAAAGTGTAAGAAAAGGTTTCAATTCAAGAAAAGCTTTCAGTTCAACATTTATTACAAGTCCCCAAGGAAATGGCCCTAAAATGCCTCCATTAAATGCCTGTGGACAAAACTGAAAGCCTAACTTTGAATCATGAACCCCCAGACAATGAGGAACAATTAATGGTGAAGCATCTGTTCCCCTTTCCCAAGTCCTGGCCACATACCTGACTAGACAGAGTGCATAACTCCCTCTCTAATGCAGTGAAATTCTTTGAAAATAAGGTAAAGGAGAAAGTCATCTGAAGGACTTGATCATAGGTTCTGGGCTTCCCAGGTGGCGCTAGTGTTAAAGAACTTGCCAGGCATCACAGGAGATGAAAGAGACATAGGTTCGATCCCTGGGTCAGGAAGATCCCCTGGAGAAGAACCCACTCCAGTATTTTTGCATGGAGAATCCCATGGACAGAGGAGCCTGGCAGGCTACAGTCCACAGGGTCACAAAGAGTCAGACAAAGCTGAAGCAACTTAGCACAAAACACAATCATGGCTCTGACTGAATTACTGTCAAAAACTGCCCCTTGCAAAGGCATTATGAAGATTTCATGGGATGCTGTGTTCAAAAGCTCACTGGCCAACTGGTCTGGCCTAAAAAGCATTTCTCCTAGAAGTTTATTGTTGAAAGCTGTGGGTTTTGATAGAGCGTTACCCAGGGATGAATCCCCCTGTTCTGAAACCCTCCTCCTCTTCTGCCTCTGTTTATGCTCTCAGTTCTAGTGACTCAGTAGATGAAAAAGAAGGGTCAGCTCTGACTCACAGCAGCACTGTGAATATCCTGACCCCAGTGGGCTGCAGGGCCTGAGATGTTTATTTCATTTCCCTTTCATTCCATACTCAGCTGGGCTCTCAGAGGAGGAAAGGGGAGGAAAGGGAAGGAAAGTAGCCCACGCTAACTAATCAGTCCAGAAATATTTACTGAGCACAGCCCAAGGACTGTGTAGTAGGAGGAAACAAGAAGGAATATCTCAAGTCCAGGGCTTCAGAGCTGCTTGGGGACTTTGCAAGGACCCCATTAGCCCTGGGAAAGAACACTTCTGGCCAAATTGGAGGGTGTGGGGCTGGAGAGAGGCTTGGGATGGGAAGTTGCTAGAAAGTGCCTAGGACCAAAGGGTCTCAGTGCATGAATGCATTTTCTGAAAATATTTATTTATTTGATTGTGCCGGGTCTTAGTTGCCACACTCAGGATCTCCAATCTTCACTGCAGCACGCAAGATCTTTAGTTGTGGCGTGCAAAGTCTTAGTTGTGGAATGGGATCTAGTTCCCTGACCAAGGATTGAACTCAGGCCCCCTCCTTTGGGAGCATAGTCTTAGCCCTGGGCCACCAGAGAAGTCCCTGCATATGCAAACATGTCCTAAGAACAGCTGGCTTTTCTCCAACTTTGAATGATTTGAAGGGTATAGATGAGTGTCCTGAGGCAGGGCAGTGGAAATATGGGGTGACAGCTGTGAGCCCTTTCTGCTCTGTTCCAGCTCTCACCCCAGGAATAACCTAGAAATGCCAAACTTGGGAAAGCATTGTTTTGTATGTGGGGGTTGGGCAAACTGCCTCTCCTTCTCAAAGCACTTGGGGGGGTGCTAATTCATAAAGAAAGGGAAGGAAGGGATTTCCCTGGTGGTCCAGTGGTTAAGATTCCAGACTCCCAACGCAGGAGGTCTGGGTTTGATCCCTGGTCAGGGACCAAGATCCCACATGCCACAACTAAGAATTCGCATGCTGCAACTAAAGATCCTGTATGCCTCAGCCAAATAAATAAGTATTAAAAGAAAAAGAGAGGGAAGGAAGATCCTCCAAGCCCAGTCCCCTGGGAACAACACAGACAAAGAGGTTTGTGGGGCTGAGCACCCTAGGGTGCCTCCACACCCACTGTCTGGAGTGAGTTTCCGGCCCAAGTCCAAGGCACAAATAATAACAGCTGCTACCAATTTTGGACCGCCTCCCAGGGGCCAGACACTATGCTAAATGCCTTAGTTACATGATCTTACTTAATCATCGCACCATCATCACTCAGTCCCCCTACCCCAGGAAGTTGTAATTATCACTACTTAAGAATAATTAAAATAAAGGCTCAGAGTGGTTAAGTAACTTCACTGAGTTTACACAGATAACAGGAGGAGGGTAGGTGCTGATTAGGGTTTCTCTGACTTCAAATTCTGTGAAGTCATACCTGATCCCACTTGGCAAAAAAGAAGCTGGAAACTCTAGGAAGAGGGTGGAGAAGGGAAGAAGATGATGGTGGAAGCAGCCAGAAGAAGGAACTGATGCTCTGGGTTCAACATGGTAAGAGCCTCGGGCTTGGTTTTCTGGAGGTGGCATTAGGGTCAGTGCTCAGTACAAGGAGACAGGGGAATGTCTGTGGACGAGTCTGAGGGCAGAGGTTCTCCAGGAATGGAGGGCCACCAGCAGACCCTGTGAGAGCTCATGCTTCAGGGCTGCATGGAGGGTCCCTCACTTGTCTAGACAGAATTGAGGCACTGATCATGCACCCCTGTACTGTGAATGATAGTGACCAACAGGGTCAGGGCTAGGTCCAATTCAACTGCAATGGACTGTGCAAGAGCCATGGCACACACAGGAGGGGGCCGGCCTTCCAGTGCTTGTTCCTGGTATTTCTGGACCCAGCCTCCCTCAAACTCTTTAATGAAACTCCTAAGAGGAGATTTCCCTGGTGGTCCAGTAGTTAGGACTTCGCCTTCCAATTCTGGAGGATGCAGGTTCGATCCCTGGCCTAGAAGATAAGATCCCAAATGCCTTGGGGTCAAAAATCCAGAACAGAAACAACAGAAGCAATATTGTAACAAATTCAATAGACTTTAAAAATGATCCACATCAAAAAAAATCTTTATTAAAAAATCTGCAAAAGAAAGATGAGGCTGGGTAGGGAACTCCACTTCGATAAGCAGTCTTCAGAACTGTCATTAAGAAATGAAACCTTTTGGGGGACTTCTCTGGCAGTCCAGTGGTTAAGACTCCCTGCTTCAAGTGCAGGGAACATGGGTTTGATCCCTGGTCAGGGAACTAATATCCTATATGCTGAATGGTAAGGCAGAATATTGCAGGTGTATTACCTGCAATGCAGGAGATGCAGAAGACTGGAGCTCAATCCCTGGGTTTGGAAGATCCCCTGGAGGAGGAAATGACAACCCACTCCAGTATTCTTCCCTGGAAAATCCCATGGACAGAGGAGCCAGGCAGGCTTCAGTCCATGGGGTCACAAAGGGTCAGACATGACTGAAGCAATTAAGCAAGGCCAAGCAAAAAAAAGAAAAAAGAAATGGAATCTTTTCACTGTTTTCAACGCTATCAAGCCTTGTCAGGTGGGAGTGCAACCAAAGGCAAAATCAAGGACGCCCACTCCTTCGTTCATACTCACTGTACAAAGAAGCATGAGCCTCTGCTTTCTTGAAGCACACAAGTTTGCACTTTAACAGCTTTATTGAGATTCATTCCCAGGTGGCTCAATGGGTAAACAATTGGCCTGCAATGTAGGAGACATATGAGATCATATTTCCCTAACCAGGGATCGAACTCTTCTGCAGTGAAGCACAGAGTCTTAACTACTGGACTGCCAGGGAAGTCCCTTGACTGGTTTTCTTAATTGGAGATATAAGCAGAGACATTACTTTGCCAACAAAGGTCTGTCTAGTCAAGGCTATGGTTTTTCCTGTGGTCATGTATGGATGTGAGAGTTGGACTGTGAAGAAGGCTGAGTGCCAAAGAATTGATGCTTTTGAACTGTGGTGTTGGAGAAGACTCTTGAGAGTCCCTTGGACTGCAAGGAGATCCAACCAGTCCATTCTGAAGGAGATCAGCCCTGGGATTTCTTTGGAAGGAATGATGCTGAGGCTGAAACTCCAGTACTTTGGCCACCTCATGCGAAGAGTTGACTCATTGGAAAAGACTGATGCTGGGAGGGATTGGGGGCAAGAGGAGAAGGGGACAACAGAGGATGAGATTGCTGGATGGCATCACTGACTCGATGGATGTGAGTCTCAGTGAACTCTGGGAGTTGGTGATGGACAGGGAGGCCTGGCATGCTGTGATTCATGGGGTCGCAAAGAGTCGGACATGACTGAGCGACTGATCTGATCTGATCTGATCTGAAAGACAAAAATATTCAGATTGGTTGTTAAAGAATGGTAAGACAGACTTTGTTTGGAGGAACTTTCACAATAGGTTATAGGAATTACTGCAGTAAGGGAGAGACTGGGCTCAACTCTGAATACAAGAAGAAAAAGTGGTAATTTATAGCCAAAGAGCAGGACTAGGGGTAGAGGGTCAGGGTGTCAGTGAATGGAAAATTACTAAAAGGAAACGTCAGGAGGAAGGGGAGATTTTCATTAAATTATCCTAAGAGGATTCTTGCTGAAGGCTGGCTAGGGTGATCATATATTAAGGATGGGGGATTCCGGCTAAACTGACTCAGAAAGATTCATGCTAAAATTGGGCTCTTGAGAACATGGCCAAGGACCAGGATTAGTTGAGAAAGAGCTCAGAGGAAACTGATTAAAGTCTGGTCAAGAAGTGAATCTTTGAGGATTTCCCTGGTGGTCCAATGGTTAAGAATCTGTCTTGTGATGTAGGGAACGCTGGTTTGATCCCTGGTTAGGGAACAAACATCCCACATGCCTCATAGCATCTAAGCCTGCATGCAGTAACTGCTGAAACCTATTGGTGATGACACAACAAAGGTCCCACGTGCCACAGCTAAGACCCGAGGCAGTCAAATAAGTAAACAATCAAAAAAAAAAAAACAGGAGACAACCTTTGTCAGTGGTGTGGGATACATGGAGCTTCCACTGTGACAACCTATGTGCTTTATTAAGCAAACAAGCTTTTTAAAAGTGAGATTGTTGTGGCTTGGCATTGGATTAATAAAACTCCTGAGGCTCTGAAGGAAATCCACCATCCAGGGAGAGTCCCGGGTGCAGCCGCTGAAGGAATCCTCATTTACACAACCATCCTCTGGCTGAGTCTAGGCAGAGCAAGAGCTAGAAGAAGATGAGTCTAATTTCTGTGAACTGTAACTTATAAAAGCAAGAGAATTTGATTATGGAGATCAGCTTCTTTGAACTTTGACTTGGCGAGGAAATTTAGTTTTTGAACTTTAAATTCTCCCTGGGAATTCGATAAAGAAGGACATTTATATTCAAATCTGAGGCATTCCTAAATTGTTGACATTTTGTTATTGAATTGTCTTTACATAACTTATAATTGGAAGGTCTTAGTGGGTCATGTAATTTTATTAAAGAACCTCTGATATGCTTTGTTAGAAAATATGGTCAGACATAATTTGGGATGGGAAAGGGAGTTGTCTGTCAACCAGAGGTACAGAGGAGTCTTGTGCTTATACAACAAGGGGATTGTTCTGATCCATTTCAGAGCTTTTGAGGATAAATTTTAAACTGCCCAGAAGTTCCAGCAAGGTTCTCAAAGAAGCCATAGCTGGTCCCTGGGAAGTAGACTGAAGCGAGGAAGCACCACTGACCTAATTTAGTGCTGATTCCCAGCCTTGGTGGGTAGGACCATATTCTTGGTTGACTCTTGGTTTAATGGTTAAGCACCATGGTTAAATATCTAGGGTGACTGGAGGGAAATACTTGTCCCGATTCTTTTTATTGCAATATAGGGTTCTTCATTTTATTTTCTTTTTACTGGAGTAGATGAACTCCTTATGGCCAAATTCAGACTTAAATTGAAGAAAGTAGGGAAAACCACTAGACCATTCAGGTATGACCTAAATCAAATCCCTTACAATTATACAGTGGAAGTGACAAATAGATTCAAGGGATTAGATCTGACAGACAGAGTGCCTGAAGAACTATGGATGGAGGTTCATGACCTGTACAAGAGACAGGGATCAAGACCATCCCCAAGGAAAAAAAAAAGGCAAAAAGGCAAAATGGTTGTCTGAGGAGGCCTTACAAATAGCTGGGACAAGAAGAGAAGTTAAAGGCAAAGGGGAAAAGGAAAGACATACCTATTTGAATGCAGAGTTCCAAAGAATAGCAAGGAGAGATAAGAAAGCCTTCCTCAGTGATCAGTGCAAAGAAATAGAGGAAAACAATAGAATAGGAAAGACTAAAGAACTCTTCAAGAAAATTAGAGATACCCAGGGAACATTTCATGCAAAGATGGGCTCGATAAAGGACAGAAATGGTGTGAACCTAATAGAAGCAGAAGATATTAAGAAGAGGTAGTAAGAATACACAGAAGAACTATATAAAAAAGATCTTCATGACCCAGATAACCATGATGGTGTGATCACTCACCTAGACCCAGACATCCTGGAGTGCAAAGTCAAGTGGGCCTTAGGAAGATTCACCATGAACAAAGCTAGTGGAGGTGATGGAATTCCAGTTGAGTTATTTCAAATCCCAAAAGATGATGCTGTGAAAGTGATACACCCAATATGCCAGCAAATTTGGAAAACTCAGCAGTGGCCACAGGACTCGAAAAGGTCAGTTCTCATTTCAATCCCTAAGAAAAGCAATGCCAAAGAATGCTCAAACTACCACACAATTGCACTCATCTTACACGCTAGTAAAGTAATGCTCAAAATTCTCCAAGCCAGGATTCAACAGTATGTGAATTGTGAACTTCCAGATGTTCAAGCTGGATTTAGAAAAGGCAGAGGAACCAGAGATCAAATTGCCAACATCCACTGGATCATTGAAAAAGCAACAAAGTTCCAGAAAAACATCTGCTTTATTGACTATGCCAAAGCCTTTGACTGTGTGGACCACAACAAACTGTGGAAAATTCTTAAAGAGATGAGAATACCAGACCACCTGATCTGCCTCTTGAGAAATCTGTATGCAGGTCAGGAAGCAACAGTTAGAAGTGGACATGGAACAACAGACAGGTTCCAAATAGGGAAAGGAGGCTGTATATTGTCACCGTGCTTATTTAACTTACATGCAGAGTACATCATGAGAAACACAGGGTTGGATGAAGCACAAGCTGGAATCAAGATTGCCGGGAGAAATATCAATAACCTCAGATATGCAGATGACACCACCCTTATGGCAGAAAGTGAAGAGGAATTAAAGAGCCTCTGATGAAAGTGAAAGAGGAGAGTGAAAAAGTTGGCTTAAAGCTCAACATTCAGAAAACTAAGATCATAGCATCCGGCCCCATCACTTGGTGGCAAATAGATGGAGAAACAGTGGAAACAGTGACAGACTTTATTTTGGGGGCCTCCAAAATCACTGCAGATGGTGACTGCAGCCATGAAATTAAAAGACACTTGCTCCTTGGAAGAAAAGGTGTGACCAACCTAGATAGCATATTCAAAAGCAGAGACATTGCCAACAAAAGTCTGTCCAATCAAAGTTATGATTTTTCCAGTACTCATGTATGGATATGAGAGTTGGACTATAAAGAAAGCTGAACACTGAAGAATTGATGCTTTTGAACTGTAGTGTTGGAGAAGACTCTTGAGAGTCCCTTGGACTGCAAGGAGATCCAACCAGTCCATCCTAAAGGAAATCAGTCCTGAATAGTCATTGGAAGGACTGATGCTGAAGCTAAAACTCCAATGTCTGGCCACCTGATGCAAAGAAGTGACTCATTGGAAAAGACCCTGAAGCTGGGAAAGACTGAAGGCAGGAGGAGAACGTGATAACAGAGGATGGTTAGATGGCATAACCAACTTGATGGACATGAGTTTGATTCCAACTCAGGGAGTTGGAGATGGACATGGAGGCCTGGCGTGCTATAGTCCAGGGGTCGCAAAGAGTCAGACATGATAGAGCAACTGAACTGAACTGAACTGATAATTGGCTCAGTGGTTAAGAATTCACCTGCCAATGCAGGAGACACAGATTTGATCCCTGGGTGGGGAATATCCCGTAGAGAAGGAAATGGCAACCCACTCCAGGATTCTCGCCTAGAGAATTCCATGGACAGAAGAGTCTGGCAAGCTACAGTCAATGCAGTTGCAAAGAGACAGAGTGACTAAACAATAAACAAACAACAAATTGTTTATTTACAATGTTTTGTTAGTTTCTGCTATATAGCAAAGGGAATAAGTTGTTATGTGTATGTATATACACACACACACACACACACACAAACACACACCTACTCTTTTTTAGATTATTTTCCCATATGGGTTATTACAAAGTATTGAATAGAGTTTCCTGTGCTATACAGAAGGTCCTTCAAATCAGATCAGATCAGATCAGTCACTCAGTCATGTCTGACTCTTTGCAACCCCATGAATCACAGCATGCCAGGCCTCCCTGTCCATCACCAATTCCCAGAGTTCACTGAGACTCACGTCCGAGTCGTTGATGCCATCCAGCCATCTCATCCTCTGTCGTCCCCTTCTCCTCCTGCCCCCAATCCCTCCCAGCAGCAGAGTCTTTTCCAATGAGTCAACTCTTCGCATGAGGTGGCCAAAGTACTGGAGTTTCAGCCTCAGCATCATTCCTTCCAAAGAAATCCCAGGGCTGATCTCCTTCAGAATGGACTGGTTGGGTCTCCTTGCAGTCCAAGGGACTCTCAAGAGTCTTCTCCAACACCACAGTTTAAAAGCATCAATTCTTCGGCGCTCAGCCTTCTTCACAGTCCAACTCTCACATCCATACATGACCACAGGAAAAACCATAGCCTTGACTAGACGAACCTCTATTGGCAAAGTAATGTCTCTGCTTTTGAATATGCTACCTAGGTTGGTCATAACTTTCCTTCCAAGGAGTAAGCGTCTTTTAATTTCATGGTTGCAGTCACCATCTGCAGTGATTTTGGAGCCCAGAAAAAAAAAATCTGACACTGTTTCCACTGTTTCTCCATCTATTTCCCGTGAAGTGATGTCACCAGATGCCATGATCTTCATTTTCTGAATGTTGAGCTTTAAGCCAACTTTTTCACTCTCCACTTTCACTTTCATCAAGAGGCTTTTTAGTTCCTCTTCACTTTCTGCCATAAGGGTGGTGTCATCTGCATATCTGAGGTTATTGATATTTCTCCCGGCAATCTTGATTCCAGCTTGTGCTTCTTCCAGTCCAGTGTTTCTCATGATGTACTCTGCATAGAAGTTAAATAAACATTGTGACAATATACAGCCTTGACGTACTCCTTTTCCTATTTGGAACCAGTCTGTTGTTCCATGTCCAGTTCTAACTGTTGCTTCCTGACCTGCATACAAATTTCTCAAGAGGCAGATCAGGTGGTCTGATATTCCCATCTCTTTCAGAATTTTCCACAGTTTATTGTGATCCACACAGTCAAAGGCTTTGCCATAGTCAATAAAGCAGAAATAGATGTTTTTCTGGAACTCTCTTGCTTTTTCCATGATCCAGCAGATGTTGGCAATTTGATCTCTGGTTCCTCTGCCTTTTCTAAAACCAGCTTGAACATCAGGAAGTTCACAGTTTACGTATTGCTGAAGCCTGGCTTGGAGAATTTTGAGCATTGCCTTACTAGCGTGTGAGATGAGTGTAATTGTGCGGTAGTTTGAGCATTCTTTGGCATCGCTTTTCCTTGGGATTGGAATGAAAACTGACCTTTTCCAGTCCTGTGGCCACTGCTGAGTTTTCCAAATATGCTGGCATATTGAGTGAAGCACTTTCACAGCATCATCTTTCAGGATTTGGAATAGCTCAACTGGAATTCTATCACCTCCACTAGCTTTGTTCATAGTGATGCTTTCTAAGGCCCACTTGACTTCACATTCAAGGATGTCTGGCTCCAGGTCAGCGAACACACCATTGTGATTATCTGGGTGGTGAAGATCTTTTTTGTACAGTTCTTCTGTGTATTCTTGCCATCTCTTCTTAATATCTTCTGCTTCTGTTAGGTCCCTACCATTTCTGTCCTTTATTGAGTCCATCTTTGCATGAAATGTTCCCTTGGTATCTCTGATTTTCTTGAAGAGATCTCTAGTCTTTCCCATTCTGTTGTTTTCCTCTATTTCTTTGCATCGATCACTGAAGAAGGCTTTCTTATCTCTTCTTGCTGTTCCTTGGAACTCTGCATTCAGATGTTTATATCTTTCCTTTTCTCCTTTGCTTTTTGCTTCTCTACTTTTCACAGCTATTTGTAAGGCCTCCCCAGACAGCCATTTTGCTTTTTTGCATTTCTTTTCCATGGGGATGGTCTTGATCCCTGTCTCCTGTACAATGTCACGAACCTCATTCCATAGTTCATCAGGCACTCTATCTATCATATCTAGGCCCTTAAATCTATTTCTCACTTCTACTGTATAATCATAAGGGATTTGATTTAGGTCATACCTGAATCGTCGAGTGGTTTTCCCTACTTTCTTCAATTTACATCTGAATTTGGCAATAAGGAGTTCATGGTCTGAGCCACAGTCAGCTCCTGGTCTTGTTTTTGCTGACTGTATAGAGCTTCTCCATCTTTGGCTGCAAAGAATATAATCAATCTGATTTCGGTGTTGACCATCTGGTGATAGTCATATATAGAGTCTTCTCTTGTGTTGTTGGAAGAGGGTGTTTGTTATGACCAGTGCATTTTCTTGGCAAAACTCTATTAGTCTTTGCCCTGCTTCATTCCGTATTCCAAGGCCAAATTTGCCTGTTACTCCAGGTGTTTCTTGACTTCCTACTTTTGCATTCCAGTCCCCTATAATGAAAAGGACATCTTTTTTGGGTGTTAGTTCTAAAAGGTCTTGTAGGTCTTCATAGAACCATTCAACTTCAGCTTCTTCAGCATTACTGGTTGGGACATAGACTTGGATTACTGTGATATTGAATGGTTTGCCTTGGAAATGAACAGAGATCGTTCTGTCGTTTTTAAGATTGCATCCAAGTACTGCATTTCGGACTCTTTTGTTGACCATGATGGCTACTCCATTTCTTCTGAGGGATTCCTGCCTGCAGTAGTAGATATAATGGTCATCTGAGTTAAATTCACCCATTCCCATCCATTTCAGTTCTCTGATTCCTAGGTCCTTATTAGTTCTCTATTGTATATATAGTAGTGCAGGGGTTAATAGTCAGCCACTTGCTCTGGCTAAGCCATGAGAAAATCACCATGAGAAAAGAATAAAAACAAAATATAGCAATACAGCATAACCCAAATAAAAGTACATCAGGTTTCTCAGTTGGGGTTGTCATGCCCTGCTAAGCTAAGGAAAAACATAGTGTGGACCTTTTAACACCAGGTAAGTGCCAGTGCAGAACACTGCTTGTGCACACACTAAGATGTTTTCCCAAAGCATATGTGGGTCTATGATCTCCAGCTAGGTGATAGCCCTTGTGCAAGAAAATAAGAAAGATAGTTTAAAGTAATCAATAAAATGGGAGATGTGACCAGGGACACAGGAGGCTGACTTCATCATAACACAACAGATACTTTCTGCTTGCCAAAACACTAAATAAAATGATGGGACTCCGAGAAACAAGGTTCTTGACCCAAGAGGTCTTGAGTCCCCTGGTCCCATCTTTAAAACTTTAATTCTGTCTCTAGTTTCTTTTTCCCAAACTGTGTGTCGACCACTTTCGATCCCTACCTGCTGTGCTGGCCGCAGCCTAGTAGTATGCATATGTAATCCCAGTCTCAACGGTTGATCCTTCCCTATTTGTCCCCATTCTTGATACTTCCTTAAATGTGAAGTGTTCTATCTCTACATAGGAAGGTTTCCTGGTATATTAAGAGGTTCTTTGCCCACTGACTCAATCATCATTTTCCAATCTATTCTTTGTTAGGCATAAAGGTAGTACGTCGATTTCTCAACCACATTCACTTTCTTTTTGTCCTATTAACTGGTTGTAAGTGTGAAGTAAAAAAGAATGATGCTATTCAAATCCCCAAAAGAACATCATCTTCAAATTGCATAGCAGTTTACAAGGCTTATTTCATATTTGTATTCACACACACATGTGTGTACTATACAATATGAATTTTACAAATATTATCAATAAAATATATTTTATATTTTTCCATATGGTTCCATACATTATGCAAAATAATTTCATAAAATGTGAAAGTAAATATTGGCATACAGGAAACATACATAAGAAATACATATGATGTACTCAGCTGCTAAGTCATGCTCGATTCTTTGGTACCCCATGGAGTGCAGCTCGCTAGGCTGTCCATGAGATTTCCCATGCAAGAATACTGGCGTAGATTGACATTTCCTTCTCCAACATATGATATATATAAATATAATATGTAACATATTTTAAATATATATTTACACTATAATATACACACACACACATACAGCTTCATTATTCACCATTATAAATGTTTAGAATGTCCATCTATTTTGATTCTTACCTTGGTTAGTATTATTTGCAAAAGTAAAAATGACTCCAGTTCTCAGACTGAAAGCAGTGGTTTCAGTCTTGAATGTGGGTCAGACACGACTGAGGGACTTCACTTTCACTTCATACTTGAATGTGAATCAAAACCACTTGTTAAACACAAACTAGTGGCCTCCACCCCCAGAGTTTCTGATCCAATAGAAGAGGGTGGTGCCTAATAATCTGCATCTTGAATGAGGTCCCACACTTAGAAAATGACAGGACAAAAGATGAGCATATTGATCCCACAGATACATCTATCCTTGGATAACACTTTGATTTCATACTTTAAGGACCTCTCTCACCTTATCAATCTTTAACATATATTATAAAGTCTTATTGGAGAAGGCAATGGCAACCCACTCCAGTACTCTTGCCTGGAAAATCCCAGGGATGGGGGAGCCTGGTGGGCTGCTGTCTATGGGGTCGCACAGAGTTGGACATGACTGAAGCGACTTAGCAGCAGCAGCAGCAGCAGCCACTGGTATACTTCACCTTCATTCAACTGAAGGAGGAATCATATCCCATGTTTGAGGTAGGCAACAGCCAATGAATACTTGGCCAGGTATCATTTTGAATGGCAGCTTCAAGTTCTACAGACAGTGTTAGGCCACAGATGCATTCATCCCTTCAGAAAATCAGCCTCTGAGTCTCATTTCCCTGTTGGCCTTCAAAGGCTGGATGTAATGGCAAGAAGAGAAATGGAATGGCTGCCAATTCCACCGCAGATTTGGATAATATCTTTGTTGATGCCAATGGCACCCCACTCCAGTACTCTTGCCTGGAGAATCCCATGGACGGAGGAGCCTGGTGGGCTGCAGTCCTTGGGGTCGCTGGGAGTCGGACACGACTGAGCGACTTCCCTTTCACTTTTCACTTTCATGCACTGGAGAAGGAAATGGCAACCCATTCCAGTGTTCTTGCCTGGAGAATCCCAGGGATGGGGGAGCCTGGTGGGCTGCCGTTTATGGGGTCGCACAGAGTCGGACACGACTGAAGTGACTTAGCTTAGCATAGCATATTTTACTATGACTATTTTTCATGAATATTTTAACATAACTGAGATAAGCATTTGGAGAAGGCAGTGGCACCCCACTCCAGTACTCTTGCCTGGAGAATCACATGGACGGGGGAGCCTGGTGGGCTGCGGTCCACGTGGTCACGGAGGGTCAGACACGACTGAGGGACTTCACTTTCACTTCAAGACATTCCTGTTATAACAGGCATCATTTAGAAGAAAAAAAAAAATCTCTTGTTCAATTGACAAATGGTTGGGATATATTTTATTTGTATTTTTTTATTTGGCTATGCCAGATCTTAGTTGCCACACACAGGATCTTTGATCATAGCTGCAGCATGTGAACTCTTAGTTGCAGCATGTGGGATCTAGTTCCCTGACCAAGGATTGAACCCAGGCTCCTTGCAATGCAAACTCAGAATCTTAGCCACTAGACCACCAGGGAAGTCCCTGAAAGTATTCATTTTGTAAAGAGGTAGCAGGTCTGAAACTGAGACACGAGTTGATGAAGCTCAAAAAACAGGAATCCTTATGCAGGTGAGGAGACAATTATGAAGCACTCAGTCACTTTTAGGGTCTTTAAGAATCTGTACTCTGGAGCTGGAGCATCCACACACCTCTTCTGAGATATTCCTTATGTGCAGGCAAGTGTACTTGCTCCCACAGAAGGCCACAGTCCTGCCCATAGCTGATTAGATCAGGAGGACTGCCTGATCCAAATAGCCAGGCCCATGTGGGCACTTGATTCTGGAGAGACGGGGCTGATTTATCTTCTGGATGTTCAAAGGCAGCCAGTGCAGCTGACAGAACAGTGTAGAAGTAGAAAGGCACAGAGAAAAGGCAACAAGAAAAAAACAAACAAGAATGAAAAGAAACTACAGGCAGATATAGGAAAAGAAAAGGAAGTAGAGAAGGAAGAAGAGGTGGAGGAGTGAGGATGCATAAGTGGCCGGCGGGCCCCAGGGTTGTTCACCTTATGCAGCTGCTGTGGCCCCTCCCTCTCCTCCTCCGAGAACCCTGACTGAGGTCTGGAGAAGCTTTTCTTGTCTTTACAGTAAGCTCCCATAAGTTGACATAACCTGAGCAGGTTTCTAGTTTTTTTCAAAGATATCTTTGTTAACAGAAACAGAGTCAAGAAGAAATTGTTACAGACTAGAATCTTGGGCCCAAACCAAAAATATGTGGGAAAACTGTAAATGGTTTAATTTCCATTTAAAAATTAATCAAGTCTGGGGACTTCCCTGTCGGTCCAGTGGCTAAGACTCTGTGCTCCCAACGCAAGGGGCCAGGGTTTGATCCTTGGTCAAGGACCTGATCCCACATGCTGCAACTGAAAAAATAGGTAAATAAAATAAAAAATAAAAATATATCAGTTCTGATAAGTGGTTAATATCTATCACATACAAACAGCTCATATAATTCAACAATCAAAAAAAGACCCAATTTAAAAATGGGCAGGAAAACTGAATGGACATTTTTTCAAAGAGAGAATGCAGATAGCTAATAAGTACATGAAAAGATGCTCAACATCACTAATCATCAGGAAGATGCAAATCAAAACCACAGTAAGGTATCATTTCACACCTGTCAGAATGGCTATCATCAAAAAAAAACATAAGTAAGAAGTGTTGGCAAGGATGTGGCGAAAAGGGAACACTTGTACACTGTTGGTGGAAATGTAAATTGGTACAACCACTGTGGAAAACAGTATGGAGGTTTCTCAAAAAACTAAAATTCGAACTACCATAAAACCCAGCAATTTCATTCCTGGGTATATATCTGAAAAAATAAAACAAAATACAAAAACACTAATATGCACCAGAATGTTCACAGCAGCATTACTTACAATTACCAAAATATGGAAGCAACCTAAGTGTCCATCAACAGATGAATGGATAAAGAAGATGTGCTACATATACAAAATGGATTATTACTCAGTGATAAAAAGGAGCAATATTGGGTCATTTGTGGAGACATGAATGGACCTAGAGTCTGTCATACACAGTAAAGTAAGAAAGAGTAAAACAAATACCGTATATTAACACATATACGTGTAACATAGAAAAATGGTACCAATGAACCTATTTGCAGGGCAGGAATAGAGTCACAGACATATAGAACAGATATGTGGTCATGGAGATGGGGGGGAAATTGGAAAATTGGGATTGATGTATGTGTCCTGCCATATGTACGAGAACCTACTATATAGCACAAGGAGCTCAGCTCAGGGCTCTGCGATGACCTAGATGGATGGGATGGGAAGGGGGTGGGAGGGAGATCCAAGAGGGAGGGCACATATGTGTGCATACAGCTGATTCACTTCGTTGTATAGCAGAAACTAGCACAACATTGTAGAGCAATTATACTCCAATAAAAAAATATTTGAATTAATGTGACCTCTTCAGGGCCTCACACTTTATGGTGACCCTAATTAGATAGGTGTGGCACACAGATATAAGGAAGATTAGTGATGGCATAGATTAGGCAGCCTCCTCAACATAGTTCCTGGATTCCCTGTACCTCCTACAGCATCACATTTACTGCACCCTCTTTTACTTACTCAATAACTATATTCCCTACCAAGACTGTAAGTTTCATGAAGACAAGGACGTATCTGTCTTTTTCACTGCCCTGTTCCTAGCACGGTGAAAAGCATGATGAGTTCTCTTGAAATATTTGTTGAATAAATAATAAAATCATATTACATGAGTAAAATGGTGGGGGAAAAAATGGGAACGTTAAACTTGGAAATGAGTAGTTCAAAATGGACCAGATTCTGATTTTTAAAAATCTGCAAGATTTTCAAGTGGAAAAGAGAATTTGTTTACTTGGGTTGCTCAATGAGCAGAATGAGCATGGTAGGGACTAGAGTACTGGACTAGTAGTCAGAACCCTGAGTTCTGAACACTGGGATTGAAAAAATAAATAAAAGGATAGAGAATGGTAGAAGCTACATTTCTCATAGTTGGAGTAGGAGGTTACAGATAAGGGGCAAAGACTAAAATGAACCATGTAGTTCTGAACTACAGTCTGTGACATCAGTGGAAATTCTTATTTAGCTTAACTTAGGAACTGGTGAGTAATAGTAGAAGTAACATAGACTTGTATGGATACACAGTTTAACATATTAATACATACCTTTACTCTCTAGCTCAGACAGTAAAGAATCTGCCTGCAATGTAGGAGACCTGGATCTGATCCCTGGGTAGAGAAGATCACCTAGAGAAGGGAATGGTTACCCACTCCTGTTTTCTTGCCTGGAGAATTCCATGGACAGGGGAGCCTGGTGGGCTACAGTCCATGGGGTGGCAAAGAGCTGGACACAACTGAATGACTTAATTTTTTTTTTTCTTTTTTACTTTCTAGCACTGACAGGGCCTAAAGGCAATGACATTCCAATTTCAAAACAATGAGATTAGAGCAAATGCTGGTTTACCACTCTCCAATAAAAGGATTCAGGGATCCTTGTTGAAATGACTGACTTGACATAAAAAACAATGAAATAATGCCATGTGAAGCAACATGGATGGATGCAGAGATTATCATACTAAGTGAAGTAAGTCAAAAAGAGAAAGACAAATATTATATGATATCACTTATATGTGGGATCTAAAATACAACAGAAATGAACATACTAGGAAACAGAAACAGACTCACACACATAGAGAACAGACTTATGGTTGCCAAGGAGGGTGGAGGTGGGAGAGGGATGGACTGAGAGTTGAGATTAGCATATACAAACTCATATATATAAGATGGATAAACAACAAAGTTTTACTATATAGCACAGGAAACTATATTTGATATCCTGTGATAAACCATAATGGAAAATAATATGAACGGAAGAGAATATGAAAAGAATATACATATATATATGTATATATGTACAAATGAATTACTGTGCTGTATAGCAGAAGGAGTGATGCTGAAGTTGAAATGCCAGTATTTTGGTCACCTGATGCGAACAACTGACTCATTGGAAAAAGTCCCTGCTGCTGGGAAAAGTCCCTGATTGAGGGCGGAAGGAGAAAGGGGCATCAAGAGGATGAGATGGTTGGGTAGCATCACCAATACAACAGACATGAACTTGGGCAAACTTTGGGTGATGGTGAAGGAAAAGGGAAGCCTGGCGTGCTGCAGCCCATAGGGTCAAAAAGAGTCGGACACAACTGGGTGACTGAGCAACAACAGCAGCAGCAGAAATTAACATGAGACTGTAAGTCAACTCTATGTCAATATGTTTTTAGAAAATAATACCTACCCTTCCTACATTACAAGGTTGGCAAAGATCAAACAAGAGAATGTTTGAAGTTCAAAAGTATGAAGTGCTCTACAAATAGATTAAGTCTCTGCTCTGTTGAGAAAAAGGAAATCTTAAAGTCCCACATCTGACGCCTGGGCCAAGATTCTGTCAATCTAAAACAAGGGTGTTTTTCCTCAAATCCCCCTAGACATCTCAGAGATAGTTTGCACTTCTCTCTGTCTCCCTGCCTGGTGATAACAGGGCTGTTAATTTGTTTTTTTAGTTGTGGTGATTTCACTTGCTACATAAATGTCAAGTTCCACTTGGGTAGAAGTTAATACATAATGTCTTCCCTTCCCTCTTGAGCACAATCCTGTTAAATTATCCCTTTATGCACACATTGATTTTTTCTTTTTTTTTGCTTTTCAGTTTTAAGTGCTAAAAATAGCATATTCTACCCCACCGCTTTACTGCTTTCAAGTCAATGAGAATAGTGCCTGCCATGGTGGGAATTTAACAAATTGTAGTGAAGTTGACTGTTCTTCAAGATAGCAACAGCACCGCCAAATGGGCATTTATCAAGGGCAGCCTGACAATCCCAAATAACCATACATTTGTAGCCTTTCATTCACAATTCCCTGTAACCTTCATGCACAAGATAGGTTTTATTTTTCCTATTAAATTGAGAGGGAAAACTAAGGTACAAAACAATTAAATGCCTTTGTAAAGTGCCTTGGGCTTCCCTGGTGGCTCAGTGGTAAAGAATCCACCTGTAATGAAGGAGACCCAGGTTTGGTCCCTGGACCGAGAAGATCCCCTGGAGAAGGAAATGGCAACCCACTCCAGTCTTTTGGCCTGGAGAATACCATGGACAGAGGAGCCTGGCGGGCTACGGCCCATGGAGTTGCAAAAGAGTTGAACCTGAATTAGAGACTAAACAATAATACAGTACCTGGATCCTAGCAAGGCTGGACCTAAACCTACAAATCTGGCTTCCTATTGGCCCAGTACTCTTATTCCTATATCTTCAGACACATTTCGATGACTGCCTTTCCCATCGGTTGACTGTACTTCCAATCCACTCTTAGGATCATGGCATGCAGACTTTTCAATCCTGACCAGTCTTGCTAGGAAAGGCTCTGACCTTTTTCATGGCACCTTCTCATACAACCCAAGAGAGGCCAAGCAAAGAAAGTGTCTCAGAACAAGAGAAAGTAACCAGGAGAGCAGACTTGTCTCTTTTGTGAAATTTCAGTGTTGGTTCTTATAGCTGATCAGAATACGGGGCAACAAGCACCAGCGAGGGGCTTAAAGTCTGCCTGAGACAGGAGGAAAGTCTGAGTTAAAAAGATGCGCCCTTCAAGTGTAGACAGTGACTTTCAACTCAAAAGCACTTTCACACTGTCACCTGATTTGGTCTCGGTAATAACTCAGTGAGATGTGTGTCAGATGGGGGTGAGGGGCGGGGCTGACCAGGAGGGGGAATCTCTCCACTTTACAGCTAATCATCTGAGGTTAAATGATATTAGTGGTCATGCAGCTAGATAGAGATACTCATGAACTCTGGCCTTTGGAAAACAACACTAGAAGATGCTGTTTTGTTCACAAATAAATCTCAAGGATTGACTCACATTTACAGGGATTTATTTGGAAAGGCTCTTTTTGGTCTCCCAGGAATAATACCACAGAGGGAAACACTGTCCATTATTCTCTCTCTCTGCAAAAGGCTGACTCTGCACTATTTTTTTTTTTTTTAACTTTTTGTTTTATATTGGAGGATAGCTGATTAACAGTGTTGTGACTGGGCAGGAGCAACATATGTTCTATGTATTAGTATTAGTCATATTATGTATTAGTCATACATATACATGTATCTGGGGCTTCCCTGGTGGCTCAGATAGTGAAGCATGTACTTGCAGTATAGGAGATTCGGGTTTGATCCCTGGGTTGGGAAGATCCCCTGAAGAAGGGAATGGCTACTCACTCCAGTATTCTTGCCTAGAGAATTCCGTGGACAGAGGAGCCTGGTGGACTATAGTCCATGGGGTCACCAAGAGTCAGACAGACTGAGTGAGCACAGGACAGCATACGTGTATCTATTCTCCCCCAAATTCCCCTCCCATCCAGGCTGCCACTGATCCTGCATTATAAACGGTAGGTTCACTCACACTTTTCCTTTCAAGGCCAGGGAGGCCCCCTTTCCCTAGATCTGGCTTTTCCATGAGAATCTCGAAGAGACAAGCTAGGAATGTTTGTTCTTAGCTTTTAAACCAGTGAGAGACTTCCCCATGCCAGAGGGAGCGGGACTTTCCCAGAAATCCCTCTTGTACAAGAGCCCCCACTTTTTGTCCCTCCCTCTGCACCTCAGTGCAGGGTTCCTTACCTTCTCCAGCACCCCTTCACCCCTTCATCACCAGCAGGGCAGCCTGCCAGTCCACACCTCCCGCCTTCTTAGCAAGCAGCTGCTCCTTCCACACAGATTAGGTCCAGGGGCAGGCCAATAAATGCAGGTCTCGGGGGAGGGGAAGCTGGAGACGCTCTTCTGAGAGGCTGTGAGAGCCGGCAGGGTGGCCCCATTGAACCCCTTTCCCCTCCCACTGCGGGGCGGTGGTGCGGGGGTGGCAGGGAACCTCAGCACTGCTAGTTGAAACAGGATTCCCCCCTCCCCTCTCAGCAGCCAGGCTTTAAATAGGATTAATGAGAGAGAACATTCTAAACACTGCTCTGCGAGGTTCCAGAACCAGCAGCCGGCTACTTCCTCTCAAGCTGCCATTTTGGACTCATTCCCCGGGCTGCCCTCCTGACTTCCAGCTACTTCTTTCCCACTGGGTGTTACAGCTCTCTGCTCAGAACCTCGCTAGGAGCTCAAGGACAGATGAGTGTCCTCCACCCACTGCCAGGAAGTGCCCTCTGCTGTATTCACTGAGACTGATTATCTTCTGTGATAAAATTCAGACCTTAGGGCAGTGGGTGGGCACGAAGTGGAACAGAAAAGGAGCAGCCCTAATCTGTGGAGGACGAATCATATTCACTCTGGTGTGAAGGGCTCTTTCATATCATGAGGGACTTCCCTGGTGGTCCAGTGGTTGAGAATCCACCTTGCAATGCAGGTGATAGGGGTTTCATCCCTGGTTGGGGAGCTAAGATCCCACATGAAGCAGAAGTGAGCCTGCAGGCTCTGGAGCCCAGATTTGGCAACTAGAAAGGCCATGTGCCACAAGGAAAGATTCTACATGACATGGGGAAGATCTTGTGTGCTGTGTGCTCAGTCACTTCAGTCTTGTCCAAGTCTTTATGACCCACATGGACTGTAGCCCGCCAGTCTCCTCTGTCCATGGGATTCTCCAGGCAGGAATACTGGAGTGTGTTGCTATGCCCTCCTCCAGAGGATCTTCCTGACACAGGGACCAAACCCTCCTCTCTTACATTTTCTGCACTGGCAGGTGGGTTCTTTACCACTAGTGCCAAGCTGGGAAGCCCCTTGTGTGCTGCAACTAAGACCAAAAAAATAAAAATTAAAAAAAAAATAACAATCACAGTACCCACAGAATTGTAGCTGTTTGTTTTGGCCGCACCTTGAGGTGTATGGAACTTCCCTGACCAAGCATCGAATCCACCCCACCCCAAAGCAGATCTTAATCACTGGCCCACCAGGGAAGTTCTGTAGATATTATTTTAATCACCTGTAATTTTTTCTTGCATCCCTCTCTGTGAGATTATAGTGTTAAAATCACTCAAAAGTGCCAGAAGCAGAGGATATGGGAGCAAGAGATTTGGCTGAGATCACATAGGGACTGAGGGCAGAGTCTGATTCAAACTCAAGGCTGCAGCTGCAATCGATAGACTCAAAATGCTGTTCTCAGAACTTCCCTGATGGTGCAGTGGATAAGAAAGCACCGGCCAATAAAGGGGACACAGGTTCAATCCCTCAACCAGGAAGATCCCAAATGCCTCAGAGCAGCTAAGCCTGTGCACCAGAACTACTGAAGCCCGCTTACCCTGGAGCCTGTGCTCTGCAACAAGAGAAACCACTGCAATGAGAAGCCCACGTCCACCATGAAGAATAGCCCTGGGTCTCTGCAATTAGAGAAAGCCAGCATGCAGCAATAAAGATCCAGCACAGCCAAAAACAATAAATAAATAATGAATTTTTAAAAATGTTCTCTTTTCCACTTCACCATGCTGAATGGGTTTTGGGCCAAATCGTGAGGATTTTTTAATTGGAAGAAATAGGGCAGAAAAGGCCCTGCGTTTCTGATGGGGGGAGGAGAGATTGCACAGAGAACCAAGAGCAGCTGAAGGGTTTTCCTATAGGTTGGATGCTGGGCTCAGCTTGTCACAAGTGTTGATGCATTAAACACTCAAGGCGACTCTGCAAGGCAGGTGTAATAGGGAACTTCAAGCAAACTGAGGCTCTCTCACAGGAAAAGTTAGTTTAAGATCACCAAGAGCCTCTTCTTGCCAAAGTGCTCAAGTGGCACCTGCAGCTGTCCTTTTTTGCTGCTCCCAGTGACTGAAGCGACTTAGCAGCAGCAGCAGCCACCTTAGGTAAAAGAGTCAGAAAATGCCAGGAGCGACCTCAGAGATCACCTGGTACAGCCACCCACCGCCTTCCCTTCTCTGCCCCTTTTCTGCCCTCTATTTTTGGAGCTGGTGAGATGGAGGCCTTCTCAATCATTCTGGGAATGAAAGCAAAAGAAATGGTCAGCATGGAGCAAATACAGTGAGTCGGGGAATAAAGGCAAAATACAGGGTGAACACCTAGAGAATTCAATACACAAAGTAAAGGCAGTGAAGTTAGTCCCAGAAGATGGGAGGGAAGAATGGCAATGCTACTTGAGGAGTGGAGTGACCTGGAGGATTCAGTTAGAAACCCAGGCAGGGGGCTTCCCTGGTGGTCCAGTGGCTAAAACTCCATCTTCCAATGCAGGGGCCTGGGTTTGATCCCTGGTTGAGGAACTAAGATCCCACATGCCACAGGGCAGCTAAGTGCCACAACTAGAGAAGCCCACATGCCACAATGAAAAACCCACACACAGCAATAAATGAAGATCCAGTACATACATCCCCCCCTCTAAAAAAAAAAAGAAAGCCAGGCAGGCCAGCGGGAGCTCAAGTCCAGGGCAGGTCCCAGGCGACCAGTCTTGATGTCACCAACTCTTAGGGGACAGCATCAGCCTTTCAGTCTAGGGCTCCCTGAACTGCTTCTTCAGAAAGAGCTGAGTAAATGTGTAAGTTCTGTTTCAGCACAAAGGGTCTCAAAAGCCTCTCTGCTATTTTTTTTTTTTCCTTCCCCCTGGGCACGGGAAATGAGCCTGCCAACATGCTCCATAGGGGAACTAAATGATTACCCAGAAGTCACGGTCTCATATGCTCTATTTGCTTAAATGAGTTGAGGGCTACAAGCAAATGTGGGCTTGATGGGGCCCATTTACCCAAGGCCTCTCTCAGTACTGACAAAGGTCATGCCAGCTTCTTTGTCTGCCTGTCGTTCCTCAGCCCTGGGGAGGAATCAGCCCAAAGCCAATTAGTCCATTAGTCACCATCCACGGGCAGCAGCAGACTGAGGGTTACGAGAGAGATAAAGAAGTAAGAGGTGGTCGCTGACCTCAGTTAGTCATTAACTATTTGTGGAAGGCCCTCTCATGGACCAAGCATGGAGCTGGCCACTGAAAAATCTAGTAGGAAAATAAGGTGCATTCACCTAAAACAAGAAAGCGCAAGTCACAAAGTGTGCAAGAAGGAAAGAAGAGCAGGACACAGACATGACACATTTGCTAGGACTTCCAATCATGGAGTGGGAGTAGGGGATACAGGAGGGCGGGGTCAGGGCTTGGGGAGGGCCTTGAAAGATACTTCCATTCTGCCCTGAAGGAAGGCAAGGGCATGGTGGTGGCCTTGATGGAGGTGGGGAAGTTGTGTGGAAGTAAAAAGACATATCTGTTGGGCGGAGGGAGGAAAAGGAATGCATAGGTAAGAAAGAGGCATACGGCAGAGATGCTAAGAAAGAAGTTTAATCCTGATGGTGGAGGGCTTCCTTGGTGGCTCTGTGGTACATAATCCACCTGCAATGCAGGAGACCCAGATTCAACCCCTGGGTTGGGAAGATCCCCTGGAGAAGGAAATGGCTACCCACTCCAGGACTCTTGCTTGGAAGATCCCATGGACAGAGGAGCCTGGCAGGCTACAGTCCAAGAGGTCGCAAAGAGTTGGACACTACTGAGTGACTAACACCTTCACTTTCACTTACACTTTGGGGCAAATTACTTAGCTGCAGTTTCTTCACTTGGAAAATAGAAATAATAATGATTTCTATAACTAAGTAAGATAATGTAGATAAAATGCCCAGCAAAGTAGAGGGATGAAATAGACAAGCAATGATTGTCAATTCTCGCCACAGGTTCCCCCTTCTCACTTGAAGACAAGAGATACAGGTATGTCCCAATATCTATTCCACTTCCAATCCCTTGGTAAAAGCCAATCAAAATAATCTCACTGGATTTGCCAATGCCTGCTTGCTGATGTGGCTAAGCTTGTTCAGTGTCAGCAGGAAAGATTTTTCTCACCTTTCAGGAAAGGTTTTCTTGATCCTAGGACAGAGATTCAGAAACAAAAGTACTTTAATCCTCAGACCATTGCTGGATTTTGGGTGTACCAATGGGACAGAAAGATCCAGCCTGTAGTCCTAAACAATCATTGTGAGGGCAAAGCACTTACTCTGAAGATACCAAACCAGGAAATGGAGACCTGTTCTCTGATGATATTGTGAATCCACGGTATGCACTAACCTGGGAGCTGATCTCTTCACTTATTCATTCATGAGTGGTTTTCTTCCTTTTGTTTAACCCAGTTTGATTCAAGCTTTCCTAATACTATAAATAGAAACAAAATGGAAACATCTGCCTGCTTCAGACTTTTAGATAAACTAGTCCAAACCCTGGAAGAGACAGATTCCCTAACAAGTGATATAGCCCAGAACCTTTCAAAGCAAGGATGCTGAATGAGAAATAACCAACCACCTCCTACTGAAAATGGTGCTGGGATACGAGGAATCAAGTCAGAATATTTTCTTCTCAGTTTTTCCATAATCTAGTTTAACCTTGCATTTACATTGAAGCTTTTGCTAAACAGTTATCTTGTGAGTTTTGGTGGCTGGTGGCTGGACAAAACCTCTTCACACTAAAGCTAGTTAGTGCCATTTGAGCAAGCTTTGCCGGTGGCTCCGCGGTAAAGAATCCTGCAATGTTAGAGCTGTGGATTTGAACCCTGGGTCAGTAAGATCCCCTGTAGGAGGGCATGGCAACCCACTCCAGTATTCTTTCTTGGAGAATCCTGTGGACAGAGGAGACTTGCAGGCTACAGTCATAGGGTCACAAAAAGTTGGACACGACTGAAGCAACTTAAAATGCATGATCACCATTTGAACCCTTTGCTTTAGCTAAGGTGACTGCTTTACTATTCTCTGCTCAGGGGAAGGCTGCCTACCTGTGGTCTCCACTGCCCAAACCAAAGCACATCAGGCACTGGATCAGTCACACGGTTGCTGAGGTAGGCACAGGAGCCATGCCTTAGACCCTGGCGTCCCAGTGAAGCTGGGCCAATTTCTTATCTTGCTCTTTGACTCAGTTTTCCTTTAGATGAAAGAATGGGGTGGACATATTTCCTAAGGTGACTTGAACATCTTAATGGAGATGAATCATCCCAGGATAGGAATTCTGAGGTCAGCACGTTCTCCCCAGGGCCTGGAGGTGTGTTTGTTCCCTCCACAACTTCCCTGGTCTCCTGAATGGGAATATAGGTTAAGAATTCAGAGTAATAATATAATAATGTCAGATAATAATGTCACCGATGATAATGGTGGTGATAACAATAATGCTAAACAACTTCTGGAAGTTGTGTAGTACTTTCTAGGAGAGGAGAAAGACTATTTGCATTTTATCTAACTTGTTTTCTTAACAGGTAGAGAAGTCAAGGGAAGAGATGGCCCTCTCAAAGCACAGGAGTTTAGTGATATCCAGAGATAAGAGATGTAAGGTGCCCAGAGATGTACAAGAAATGTAAATTCTGGTTCTAAGAGCTTCACATCCTGGAGGGAGACAGGACATTGGTTGGGCATCTTCTAAGATCAGGAGGCATTGGCTTTGCCTGAAGGAAAATCAACCTACCCCCACTTCCCTAGGCTAGCTGGAAGATAGATGGAGTAGTGGAAGCCTGTTGATCCGTTAAAGCTTTTCTCAATGCTCTGCTGCATGCTAACTCACTTCAGTCTTATCCAGCTCTTTGCAACCTCATGGACTGTAGCCTGCCAGGCTCCTCTGTCCATGGAATTCTCCAGGCAAGAATACTGGAGTGGGTTGCTATGCCCTTCTCTAGGGGATCTTCCCAACCCAGAGATCGAACCCATGTCTCTTATGTCTCCTGCACTGACAGGTGAGTTCTTTACCACTAGCGCCACATGCTCTAGCATAATAATATTTTCTCACCTGCTTTCAGAGATTACCCAGCCTCAGTTAAATACAGTCATCCTTTCTTACCTCCCAACACAAAGCGCTGAATTTTTAGACTCAAAATAACGTTAAACTGTTATTTAACATTTTTTACTTTTCTTACCACTTTGATTTCATATTTTCATATTTTGGTTTTCATATTTGCATCAGTGGCACAGACAGGGCAAATATTACTAGGCCCATTTTACTGATGAGCAAACTGAGTCTCAATACGGTGACTACAAGGTTACAAGTTTGAAAAAGCGGGAATAGATGTGAATCTTTTGTATACGAGTTCATTCCTCTCTCTGCAACATCATCCTGCCTTCCACCATATAATTTATTTAAGTACTCTTTGAGTGCTTGCTACATACTAACAATATGCTGGGGATTCAATGTCAAATAAGAAAGATGTTGGGCTTTGAATAAGAAACTCACAGGAGAGTTGAAGACAAACAAGAAGTCAGGCGGTTATTTAAATTGTGATAGGAGAAAGTACATTGAAAAAAGCAGAGGTGCTTCTAGCTCAGACCAGCTGTCGGGTTACTGGGCCATGGGCTTGGTCCTCCGTGGCCAGTCTGAGGTCCTAGAGCTGAGTAACAGAATAAGTAACAGAATAAGCTAGAACAGTAAGCCATTTGAGCCTCAGATAATGAGTTGATGAAGATGGCAGGGAATATTTTATAAGAGCATAGTTCGTGACCCAGTTTTCTAGACTCACCTCAAGCAAGGGAGAGCCTGAGAGAGGCAGGGGGATAGCCAGGACCTAGAAGGATGACACGCCGTCACTAGACAACAGGAGAGGAGCCACAGTGAGACTCCCACCAGAGGTCTCGGAGGCAGACACACCCAGGCATTGCATTTCCATACCCAACAGCTGAATCAGGAAGCTAATTATGGCCTCGAACTTCAGGAGACCACATTCCTGAGGCTTTTTTGACCACACACATGCACACACACTGTACCATCATGGCTCTCCTCTCTCATTCTTCATCCTTACTCTGCCCCCTTTCTCCATACACCCCACTTTATCTCTGAAGCTTCCCTGCACAGGGTGTTTCTATTCTTCCATACTGTTTCTGGATTTCACCTCTCACACACATCACTGCTCTGCCCAGACCCTTTGCCTAACTCAGTCCTTCTAAGTGGGCTGTACATCAAACCCTAGAATGCATTTTAGGTCTTAAATTTTGACAAATAGAGAATGACTTTTCCAATGAGGGATGAGTACATACAAAGGTGGGTAGGAAGTATTGTCTGAGAAAGCTGAGTAACCCGTCTTGGGGTTGACACAAAGCAATTGTAGTATTACTTATAATAGCTGTTCTGTATATGTACTTTCATGGCAGCTATTATAAACAATGCTACAATGTCTCTGTGTCAACCCCAAGATTTATAATTGCTGCCATGTATATGCACTTTCAGGGCTTCCCAGATGGCGCTAGTGGTAAAGAACCCCCTTGCCAATGCAGGAGACATAAGAGATGTGGGTTCAATCCCTGAGTCAGGAAGATCCCCTGAAGAAGAGAATGGCAACCTGTTCAAGTATTCTTGCCTGGAGAATTCCATGGACAGAGGAGCCTGGTAGGCTACAGTCCATAGGGTTGCAAAGAGTCAGACACGACTGAAGCGACTTAGCATGCACACATATGTGCTTTCCACGCGTTTGCATGTGTGCTAAGTGACTCTCATCAGGAAGTTTCCATAAGCCTTTTATCCTTATCAGAGGGCAGACAGAATGAAAACCACAATCACGAAAACTAATCAAACTGAGCACATGGGCCACAGCCTTGTCTAACTCAATGAAACTATGAGCCATGCTGTGTAGGGCCACCCAAGACGGACGGATCAAAATGGAGAGTTCTGACAAAATGTGGTCCACTGGAGAAGACAATGGCAAACCACTTCAGTATTCTTGCCTTGAGAACCTCATGACAGTATGAAAAGAATACTGGGGCGGGTTGCCATTTCCTCCTCGAGGGGATCTTCTGAACCCAGGGATCAAACCCACGTTTCTTATGTCTCCTGCATTGGCAGGTGTATTCTTTACCACTAGTACCACCTGGGAAGCCCATACTTACCACATACTGGGATTTTTATTTAATCCTCACAACAAATCCATAAATAAGTAATTCATTCATTCAACAATTATTTACTGAGTGCCTACTATGTATCAAGTTCTGAGTGTTGGGGATATATGTGAACAAAAGGAATCAAGTTGTTCATTCATGAATAAAAGAGAAAGTCCCTGCTCTCAGGGAGTTTACATTCTGGGAATTGTTATCCCAATTTTATAAAGGAAGGAACTGGGATATAAAGAATTTAAGGCAGTGACTCAGGGTCATAGAGTTGATAAGTAGCAGAGCTTGTCTGACTGACCCCTTAAACCTCATGCCTCGCTGTCTCCTAGGAAGCCAAGGATTGAAAGATGGAGTCTTTAGGATCAAGAACTGGAGACAGTGAGGATCCTCTACAGGGTTTCAGGTGGAGAAATGGCAGAAACAATATGGTGTGGTTCCCTTCAGGCCATCTTCCCTCATCATTCTACTTATAATCAGAAGCCAGGCACTTCAATCTCCCCACACCCCCCCCCCCCGCCCCGGCCCTCGACACTCCCTGGGCAGAGTCATGCCTGGTTTTAATGAATTAGATTCCATGCATCTTCAGGACCCCAGCCTCATCCAACCCTTGGAAACCCAATAAACTGGCCCTTTGTCCAACCAAATCTTGTAAACTTGGGTCCTCTCCTACCTCAAATGCTAGAAGTTGAAAGTGGGTGGTGGAGAAAATGATAGTGTTAGAAAGGTACTGGGTAAGATTACTAGCTATAAACAGTCCTCAACTTTCACCTGAAACTTTTCGGAGTGGGAGTGCCAGTGGTCTAGGCTCCAACCTGCAATCCTGGCGAGCCAATGCCTCTTACCAGGCTGCTGGTACCTTCTTTGAACCTAGAAATCCAGGGGACTGAAGTGGGGAGATGGTGCTGGGGAAAATGAAACATTGTAAGAAGGCTGTGAAAAGAAGGGGGAAATAAGAAAAAGACAAAAAAGGAATGGGGGAAGAAAAAGAGGGGGGAGAAAAAGATCGAGCAGACGGGGCTACCCGGAGGGATCTGCTGAAAGTGAGATCGAAGAGTTGGGGGAGTCGGGACCCCGCGCGGTAGGCGGATGCAGGCGAGCGGGAGGTGGAGGGCAACCCCAGCTGTCAGTTGGGAACAAAGGCCGCCGAGCCGCTGGGAAGAGCCGCCGGCAGCCCTAGCCAACGAGCGGCGCCGGCGCCGGCGCCGGCCCCGCCCCGCCCCGCCCCGCCCCGCCCCGGCCAATGAGCGGCCCCAACCCCGCCCCGGTCCGCCCGCCCCGCCCTGCCCTCCCGCCTGCCCGAGGCTCCCGGACCCGCGCTGGGGCCGGCGCTCAGGGAGCCAGCGAGCGGGCAGGCGGCCGGGCGGCGCCGGGCGGGAGGCGAGGTAGAAAGTTTCTCTGCTCGCCTCATCTAGCGAGCCGGAGCCGAGAGCAATCTCGGGACCCGCCCGGCCAGCGCGAGAAGAGAGACGGGAGCACATCGCCAAACACACTGGAAAAGAAAAGAAAAGAAAAAAACCTGAAGTCAGCCCCAGGAGCAGGGACAGATAAGGTGAGGTGGACAGGGGTCTCGCTCAGTTTCCAAGGAGGGAGCCGGGCTCCCGGGAAACTGCGCTCCCCGCGGCGTGCCAGCGCGTCAGTGGGTCTTTGTCTGTCTGTGCCGGCGTCTGTCCAGGTGTCTTTGTCTCCGCATGTAACTGTCAGGGTCTCCCCTCTGCCCGGGCTCGTGCGGCGAGTCTGGTCCCCGCCTGGAAGAAAGGAGGGTGCGCCCGTCCTTCCGGCTTTGTCTCCTACAGACCGGGTTTATCTACTCCCCGTCCCGAGTCTGATCTACGAGGGCAGAGTTGTTGGGTGACACTGAAGTCCAGAAATGAGGAAGCGGGAGATGTTCAGGCAGGGTCTGACAGCCGCGGCCGGGCCACTGAACTTTGCTGTCTGGAACTTTAGAGACGGGCTGTGTGTGTCTGCACTGGTGGCGGGGACACGGGTGCAGCTGGAGGTTTAGAATGTTCCACTGAAGGAATAGGTCACAGGGGCTGAGATCGATAGAGAAGGTGGGTGATGAACCTGGGTATTTAAGTGGCCCCCTGCCTGCTTGGGGCTACCCAGGTGGCGCTGGTGGTAAAGAACCTCCCTGCCAATGCAGGTTAGAGGTAAGAGACACCGGTTCGGTCCCTGGCTTAGGAAGATCCCCTGGAGGAAGGCATGGCAACCCACTCCAGTATCCTTGCCTGGAGAATCCTATGGACAGAGGAGCCTGGAGGACTACAGTCCACAAGGTCTCACAGAGTCGGACACGAGTGAAGCAAATTAGCACTGCCTGGACTCATTCAGCCAAAGCAACACACACACAGTCTCCCACCTACACACATATCACATTCATTTCTTTCCCTCACCCACCACAGGCAGCCAGCCCCTCACTCTCTCCCCACTCCCCTACACACACACACTCACCCTTCCACACGCTTAACTCCAGCCTTTAGAGCACAGAACTCAGCAGCAACAGACACCAACCACTACAGGCTTTCCGGTTGCTGCTCCAAGTGGAAAGGACTAAACTGGGAGGACCTGAGCGGTCTGCTTGCTCACGATTGTGTCGTGCCTAGGAAAGTGCTCCTGATTCGTTGATTTCGGGGCCTTAATTTCCCAGGAATGAGCAGTACTTAGGGCGCTGAGCATCTAAAGTGTCTGGGTCCTTGCTCTGGCCTTCCAGCCACATCCTCTCGCTGCCATCAGCTGCTCTGTTCTGGTCTTGGGTACTGGCAAACTAGTAAGGAGTTACCTCGTCCTGGAAAGCCCTTGGCAGGAGCTGTGCCAGGTAAGGATCTCCTGAAGCCACATGGTGGGAGCTGAAATGCCCTGCTTGAGAGATAAGCTGTCTGCTTGGCACTTCTTCCTGCGTCCTGAAAAAGAGCCTGTGTGTAGGGGCAAGGGAGTGTTTGTAACCTGAGCTTCCTCTGAGTTAAAAAAAAAATTTTCCCTGGGCATGTTGGGGGAAATATAGGTGCTGAAAGTCTGTGGGTATATGTACGCACGTGAAGATGTGTAGCAGAGACAGTGATTACAGGCAGGAAGGGTGTTTATGTTCAGGGATGGAGGAGAGAGGAATCTATGGTTGAAGTCTGTGGACAGAGGCATACACGCTAATCAGGTGTGGCGTTTACACCTTGTATTTATCCAGAGCCTTTCTTCTTGAGGTGTTTTCTGTGCATCATAGACGTTATCTCATTTGTTATCTCCCTTACCCTTGAGACATAACTACCAGGTGAGCATGGAGCATCGCTGACTCTCTGTGTTCTGACAGTGAAAAAAGTGAGGCCACAGAGCGGCAGGACTTTCCTGAGGTCCACAGTTCATGGGAGCAAAGTCAGGCATAACAAATAGGAGTCCAAGCAGAAGGGATCAGGGCTGGGTGGATGTGAGCCGGGGACACTCATCTGTTGGTGATGAGAAGAAACTCAGGTTGGAAAAGAAGGGTGTCTCTTTGAAGGTTCCAGCATGTGAGCAAGAGGGAGGATGGGACATTTGAGATGGTGGGGTTTTTGAATGTTGATGGCAGCCTCTGTGCTTCACAAGGTAGAACCTGTTTTAATAGTTCAGCTTCTGCTCCTGTCTGTCTATAGGAAGAGCCCCTTGTCTGCCCATGCGTCCCTGTGGATATGTGTCAGGATAGTTGCCGTTGAAGGGGGGCGGCTGGGTAGTGTGGCTTGGGGAGAGCCAGTGCATTGGGACCATGTGAGGGGAAAATTTGCTGAGCTATTTCGAGAAACCATGCATCTGCCTATATGGCCACAGAGATAGATGGGCTCTAGCTATGGAAAAATGGCTTTCTGATCCCCAAAACATAGATATACTCCTTTGCACTTTTTCAACATTCATTTTAAAAATATTCATTCGGTGTCTACAAAAGGCAAGGCCCTGGGCCTAAAAGTGAGTCTACAAGGATGAATAAACCTGTGATGGCAAGCCAGTGGTTACACAGCTTACAGACTAGTGTAGTGGGAAATATTTAGCAACATTTAATACCCTTCACTAAGTACCCTGTGTGCCCAGTACTTTTGGCTCATTATCTCCTTTAATTCTCAGCACAGCCCCACAGGGTATGTATGATTATTAGAGGAGGAGACGTCAATCCCATTGCTAGGATAGGAAATGGAGAAGCAAGGGTCTCAGCTCAGCTTAGCGCTGACCCTGGCTCTTTGCACATTCTTCTGTTACTTTTGAACATGTTTCTTCTGTGCAAAATATTCTTGCCCTCTTCCTCTACCTCCACCCAATTAGCCCCCGTTTGTACTTCAGGTTTTAACCATACAGGAGCAACTCCTCCAACAATTTGTCCCTTCTCTCTTTAAGTCTGGGTCACCTGCCTTCCCGTCATTCCTTGCTCTCCTGACATTTACCCACAGGCTCCTGAAGAGCCTCCAAAGTTCCTACAGGCAGAGATTATGTCATCAATTCCCAGTTCAGAGTAGTGTTTGGCTTCTAGGAGGAAGTCCTTAGGAAATGCGTGTTTAATAAAATAACTGGACAGAAAAGAGGTATCAGAGACTTGGTGGGAGCACTTTTCCCAGCATCAGGTTTCTGCTGAAGGACACTTGACTGGCATGACCTCTGATTTTCCTGTCTGTATTACTGGGCCAGCTGTTTCAGGGCTTCTGCCTAACTGGAGCTCCTCCATCCTGATTCCTGCCTCCAGTAGTTTGGGAGCCTAAAGAAAACCCAGCCTCCATCCACCCTGCCAGCCTACGCACTATATCTCCAGGTCCTTCGACCGAGAAGTATAATTATACAAGTAGGAGGTGATAGGTGTGATCTAGATTTGAGGTTTCAAAATCCTGCAGTTGGAACCCCCAGGGGGCAGTGGTTCCAGGGCAGTGATGAGGTGTTTCTGGGGTCTGGCCAACAAACCTGGGAAATCTTTCCAACTGCCTGGGACATCTTAAGACGATTTACATGGTGGGTCACTGATCTGGCTTTTGAATAGATTTTTGTGCTGCTGCAGTTTAAAAAACACTGTTCTGGAATGGACACTCTCACAGTTCTGCTGGGAGTATGAGTTGCTCCCATGCTTGGGGAGGTCATCAGGCTGTGATTTGCCCAAGGTCACACGGTTCAGAGTCCGGTGACTCCTTTCCCATGCTCTTTGCACCACCCCGTTATTCCTCATGTCAGTATTTCACATGCTTTCTCAGGGATCCTTGATGATTTTCATTTTCCTTTCAAAGATCATCACCCAAGTTTGAAAATCTCATGTGTCGCGTTCTTTCATTCTTTTGCTCAGTCGTGTCTGCCTATTTTATGACCCCATGGATTATAACCCACCAGGCTCCTCTGTCCATGGAATTTTCCAGGCAAGAATACTATAATAGATTGCCATTTTCTTTTCCAGGGGATCTTCCCAACTCAGGAATCAAACTCGCATCTCCTGTATTACCAGGCAGATTGTTTACCACTGTGCCAACAGGGAAGCCCAGTTTATCCCTCATCTCCCTGGCACCTTATATGGAGGTGCATGCGTCCTAAGTTGCTTCATTATTAAAAGTCTTATCCATGCAAGGTGCCAAGGTGATGGGGGATAAACAAAATGACTAAATAATGGTCTTGCTAAATAAAACTTGTGATGAGGATTGAGGAGGAGCCAGCCCCCATGAGTCAGTGACAAGTACGTTGAAAACTAGATCGGGACAACTTTGAATATGGCAGCTGTTCCCCAGGAGGGAGGTAAGCTAGAAGACTCTAGGGTGGAGGTGGCTGTGAATGAGACCTTGAAGTTGAACCTAAGGAAGGAATTTATACCTTTCCTATAGAGAGGAAGCATAGCAGCAACAAGGTCATAGCTCCCAGATGCAAGTTCACAGTCCAGGAGATGAGTCTCTCTCTCCAAGGGGAGCCCCTGGAGGGAGCCTGTTACCTCCTTTAAACTGGCTTGACCAGCCATGCAGACCAGACAAAACTGGGCAATGCCGGGTGGGAGGTAACTCTGCTCTTTACAACTGCCTCCAGCAGAGTGAGTGCTTAGCCACGGATGGGCTCTTCCAGGGGTCCGGAAAAGTCGGCCTGCTGACTGTCATCCAGAGTCAGGTGGGGTGAGTTGGGCTTCTAGCTGCTGCTGCTTTGCATAGTTGCCTGTGTACCTGCAATCTTCATCCTACTTCTCTTTCTTACTTCCTGCCAGATGATAGGCTCCCACCAGACAGCCTGACCATCCCTGGGTTTCCTATTGTAATGATTTTAATAGCACTTTTTAACTTCAAAAGGATTATTATTATTATTTACAACTCTGAGATTTCTTCTGCAATTTGACAGATGAGAAAATTAGATGAGAAGTAAAGGAGTTTTACCCAAGACTTTAAGTGGAATGCTCAGGGTTGAACTGGGCTATCTTGACTCCCAATCTGAGCAGTAACCACGCAGCCGAATTAAGTAAATAGATTTAGGTTCAGTGAATTGTTGTCAAGTGTTTAACGTACGGAAAGAATAAAGATTTTTAAAATTATAAGAACTTGTTTACTTCCATATTTATTATAATTCAAGCTTGATGAAAGTCTTAGACTTTTCTCCCCTTTTTCTGTTCGCCCCCTTCTTATCCCCAAGCACTCGTTATGCATATAGCTTAAGCTCAATAAACAAGAAATAAGTATCTGGCATAATGGCATCTCCACTTGAGATGCACTTTAAGGAATGAAATGTATTTTATGTCGGTTCTTTCTCTTTATAGCTAGTCAACTCATAAGGTTTAGTCCATGCCGTGTTGAAATTATGCAGATTTTGTCTTCACAGAGTCTGAATTAATGACGTTTCATTGGAATACCGAGTTTTCATCTATAATCTAATTCAGTGTTCCCACCTTATCCATATGCAACAAAGTCCTAAACTAAAATGGGATTAGCGGTCTCTTCGTTGGTAGTGTGAGCAGCGTGTGGAAACCAGACTTCAGGGGTGGTCACATACGGAGGCTGCCTCCCAGATGACAGAATTGGATGGAGGGTTGGTGGCAAGAGAGTGCAGTGGGGCTCCAAGTAGGGGAGGCAAGGGAGTCGGGGGTGGGGGGGGGCGGGGCGGGGAATGGGGAGAGGGTGAAAGAGACAGAGGAGAGAGTGAGTGTGTGTGTTTATGTGCGGGTGCATACGTACCCTAACAGCTAAAACTAATTGTCCTAATCAGTCCAGCAGAGAGGTGATTTTTCTTCATAAGTGACAGGCCAAATTGGTGTCTGAACAGATGTGATGTGGGTTTCGTCCAGCGTCTGGAACAAAGGCAGGAAAGAGCCGCCCTCCCCAGATCACCCACAGATTTGCTTCCATGTCAGCTAATCACTGTGGAAGAAGAGAACTGCCTTTAAGATGACTGTGGGCAGACATGTGCACACATGCACGCGCGCGCGCGCACACGCATACACACACACACACACATCCCATGCATTCTCATCATCTCTTCATCTCAGGTAAGCTCTCCTCTGATACCCACCACACTTGCAGTCATATCCCATAATACCAGTCCTCAAGACTCCCAGCTGGCCTGCCCTGCAAGCCCCACACCAGTGTCCACCTGGGTTGGCCTCTCTCTGGGCCATGGTCCACAGCATGCTGGGGGCAGCCCCCTCCCCCAAAACCACAGGACCTCTGTTTCTTCCATGCCCAGAGCAGTCTTTCCAGTTCCCATCAGCCCCTCAGGGCTGTAGATCCTCTGAGGCCCCAGCATCCATTAGAAGAAGGACCTAACTAGTGAAACTGCCAGCCCCAGGGGTGTACAGGAACGTGGACCCCTCAAAGACGTCCAAAATAGAGCTGAGATTGGGGGTGGGCATGACTCTGAAAATGAATTGGCATTTCAGGACAAGTCCTGCCCCTCACATGACCTAACCTCCCTGCACAGGCTGCCAGGCAGCTGAGGCAGTCCCTGCCCTAGGCACCTGGGCAGGGCTGTGCACCTGGCTCACTGGTCTGTTGGCTTTGGGGGCATCTTCACTCTCCTTGCTGTTTGCAAAGCTATTTGCTGCTAAATCACCCTCCTCCTGGCACCCCGGACTGCTAAATTGGTCTCAACTTGCTGTACTTCCACCCACCACCTTAGTCATTATTCGCTGGCAGCATTCAGAGAGTGGGTGGAAAGCAGCCGAACATTATATTCCTGCTGAAGAGAGAGAATTGAGCATAGGCATGCAAGGAAAGGGGAGAGGGAAGGAGGTAAGAGAAAGCAAGGGAGGCAGGAGAACAAAGCTCAGGCTTGCCAGCACCTGTCCCTGTGACCCCAGCCACCCTGGGTGGTGGGGCAATGGGCCATAGGTGAGTGGGTGCTGGACTATTAGGAGACCCAGGCCTTCCAGGGTGAGAGGGGTATGCTCACTATTGGGGCTGCCCTGCCCAGTCTGGTCCTTTATTTCTCCCTTGAACATCTGTTCCCATGAATTAAAATGTAACTTATATATCCTTCCTCCCTGCCTAGTTGATAAACTTTTAAAATTTTATTTTTAGCAATATTGCAAGGGTGGGATCTTAGTTCCCCACCCAGGGATTGAACCCAGACCCTCAGCAGTGAAAGCCTGGAGTCCTAACCACTGAACTGCCCAGGAATTCTCGGAGATAAACTTCTTGAAAAGGAAAGTGTGTCATGCCCCCTGTGCCTAGCACCAGGCCCTGGACATACTCAGGGCTGAGCCCCACATAGTCGAGATTGAGGGTAGTGAGGGCTATGGTGGTCCTTCCTAGCCAGCCATTTCAGGTCTCCCTCCCTGGTGGCTCAGACAGTAAAGAATCCACCTGCAATTCAGGAGATCCAGATTTGATCCCTAGGTGGAGAAGATCCCCTGGAGAAGGGAATGACTACCGACTCAGGTATTCTTACCTGAAGAATTCCATGGACAGAGGAGTATGGGGGGCTACTGAGAGACTAACACTTCCTTACCTGCTGCCCTAGGACCATAGGGTCTGGGATCTCAGGCACATGAGAAGAGGAGGAATCCCAAGGGAGCTTTCAGGGCTTGGTCTCCTATCTGGGTGAGGAAGTTTCAGGGAGGGAAAGGGTTAATACCACAAAAGAACAGAACAGCGAAGGAAGCAGAAACCTGGAGGCCCTCTGTCCTGGCATGGAAGGCCCCGTGATCTCCAGCCAGGGGTCAAGACTGTTATGGAGAGAGGTCACCCAGTGCCTGGGCAGTGCACTGGAGCTGGTGGGAGGTGGACAGCAGAGTCAGTTCTCGTCAAACAGCAGAGACAGCATCAGGCAGAACAGAGTGACCTTGACAGGAGGCTCTCTGAGTCACTGATAACATTTTTTTGGTCTCTTGGGAGAGGTTGGAAGAACTCAGTGCCAACCCCAGCTGGCTTAAAACCTGGTGGGCCCATGACCTGGCCTCCTTTCCCTCCCACCCTTTTCTCAAGAAAGATAATGGGAAAACCCTGTGAACAGAAGCCTCTGCACAGCTAGGGAGGTAGGGACACCAGGGAACCATGCTGAGAATATCAAAGGGCATAAGTCTGGGTGAAGGAGCCCTGAACCTGCCCTTGACCTTCCACCAATCGCTCAGAGACAGCGCCTGGAGGATGCCTGGGCCACATCTGCCTCAGCACCTTAGCAGTCAAGAGGTCAGGGCAGCACAGGTTCAGAAGGACAGTTAGGCAACCAGGGCACCTCTTGACCCATGGTAACCTTCAGCTAATTCAGCCTCAGCTCCTGTCTGCTCCCCCGCCTGCCCAGCATCTCAGCAGCAAGCCTGCCTGCCCTGGAGGAGGGAGGGAGGGATTAGACTGTGTTCATATCTCAGGGAGACAACCTCCCCCTCCTTGCTGATCAAATTCCCCCAGCCCCTACGCCTTGTCGGCGCCGGCAGGCAAACCGCACTGCAGGCAGGTGGGGAAAACAAGAGCCAGTGGGCAGAGTCCCCAGCCCTCCACCTGCACAGAGAAGGGAGGACCCCAGCCTAGGGACCCAGGAAGGCACCCCAGCTGCCGGCGCCCCTCCCCTCAGAGGGCCTGCAGCTGCCCTGCTCAAAGGCTCCGGGCCAGCTGCAGTCAGGCAAGGACAGGGTGCTTGGCTTTTCCCGAGCCGATGTCTCATCTACAAGGATAACCAGGAGTGCAGGGCTGTCAGTGTCCCCAGGCCTCCTAGCCTTGCCTCAGCCATCTGCTGACTTAGAACCTTCTCTAGATGATAGACTCACTTCTATGGTAGAGCTGTCACAGGACCATCAAGGCCAGCGTTCCAAGATTTATTAGGAAATTAAAGAGCCTTCTTTGAAGAAGTGCAACCTACTCTGCATAAAACACAAAGTCTCTGGGTGGAAAGGACCCTTAAATATCTTTTTTTTTTGACCACACCACAGGGCTTACAGGGATCTTAGTTCCCTGACCAGGGATCAAACCTGTGCCCTTGGCAGTGAAAGCACAGAGTTCTAACCAATGGACCGCTAGGGAATCTCCTTAAATCCCAATCTATCTGCAACAAAACCTTCCTCAAGTCTTTTTTCTGCTTACCCCTAAGAGCTGCTGTATCAGAATCCAGGAACACAATTCATTCTCTTTTAGTTTCATTCTTTTAAAGTCACAGAATGCTAGGTTCGTGTCAAATACTCTGCTGAATCCTGGAGCATCCTGTATTGGGACAGGAGACAGACACATTTTACAAAACCACAGTACAAAGCCCAGCTGGTCTAAAATCATCTTGGAAGATTTGAGAAGGACCCTGTGGGTTGGGTGTGATTCAAAGAGATGGGGGAGTGGGTGGCACAGATAGGGACCCGAAATGGCAGGGAGACAAAAGCAAGTTGAGTTAGATCAAGAATGGTCTTGTGTGCCTGGCTCAGAGTTCGGCAGGCAGCGTGGAGCCACTGAAGTCCTAGGGAGAAGAGTGACATTGAACAGACCTTGGTTTTGAGAAGTTCATCTAGCAACGGAGTGTAGGATGGATTTGAGGTAGAGAGGCTTCTTTCTAGAAATAACATTTATTAGAATGCTTTTCTAGTCTCCTCCCATGTCCCAGTTGATGGAACACATTCCCAGAGATCCCCACGCAGTCTGGAAACATAGTGTGGCCGAGGCTTCAAGGAAAGAGGAGTTCCTAGTCCAGGTTCAAAGGTCAGAGGTCAGTGTGCAGGGTCTAGGCCTTATTTATGACAAAAGATACAGGCAACACCTCATAGCTTTGGACCTGGAAGAAATCAAGGAGGATGAGGGAGTGGGTGGGGGAGGGGGAGGGATCTTTTGGCTGTGATGGGTCTTCATTGCTACATGAGGGCTTTCTCTCGTTGCACGAGTAGGGACTGCTCTTCTTTGCAGTGTGCGAACTTCTCATTGCAGTGGCTTCTCTTCTTTCAGTGCACAGGCTCTGTGCATAGGCTTCAGTAGTTGCGACCCTTAGGCTTGGTTGCTCCGCAGTATGTGGTATCTTCCCAGACCAGGAATCGAACCGGTGTCCCTTGCATTGCAAGATGAATTCTTAACCATAGGACCACCAGGGAAGCCCAGGGCTTTTTGTTGTTGTTGTTTTTTAATGGATGGAGACAGAGACTTAGGCAGGAAAGGGACTTACTTGCTCAGGGTCCCACAGCTAGTTTGTGTAGAACCAGGACTGGTGCTCCCACTTCAGACTCCTTTCATTCACCCACTGCTAATTGCAGACAAGGACTGGGGGCTAGTAGGATGCATCAGGTCCTCCAACCTGGGGCCTCAGGAAGGTTTGCCCAAGGGCATGTCTGAGAGCTTGTCAGTGGTGGGATGCTCTCAGTCTTTGAGGCTTTCTCCTTGTATGCCAGAGACAGCTGATACCCACAGTCTCCATTTTTCTCTCTTGTCTTGTTTCTCTGAGTGCTTCAGATGCTTTATTTCCTTCTCTTCCTCTGATGGTTCCTTTGTCTTAAGAGTTCTGAGGGGCTCCTGGCTAACATGAGAGTAAGGTTTACGTGGCCATTGGCTGTAGTTACCAGTTGCCGTCTTTCAAAAATGAGAAATGAGGTCTCTGCCTCTGTCTCACATGTGCTCAGTTTAAATGAGAAGATTTGTTGTTGCTATTCAGTTGCTAAGTCGTGTCTGACTCTGCAACCCATGGACTGCAGCACGCCAGGCTCCTCTGTCCTTTACTATCTCCCAGAGTTTCCTCAGATTCATGTGCATTGAGTTGGTGATGCCATCCAACCATCTCATTCTCTGTTGCCTCCTTCTCCTTTTGCCTTCAGTCTTTCCCAACATCAGGGTCTTTTCCAATGAGTCAGCTCTTCGAATTAGGTGTCCAAAGGATTGGAGCTCAGTTTCAGCTTGGGACATTTAAATGGGAAGATTGCAGGTGCCACCAGTCACTGTAGCCACCCAGCATGTTTGATGCCACATCAGGAGAGACTCCTGGACAGGAGGCAGGTGTGCATTCCAGGGCCTGGAGAGGCCGGTCTCATCAATCAGGGACCTCCTTCAGTTTCAGAAGGACAGGATGCCAGGGGTCCCCTGCCCTTATCTCTGAAGCTCTTGGAACACCATTCCTCATCTTCCTCTGGAAGGTTCCTCAAACAAGATATCTACCCAAGAGCTAGCTACCTCTTACCTGCTAAAACCTGGCTAGCCAAGGGAGGGGCAAGGCTGTGGCAGTGTCCTGTGACGTCTCCAGTGAGGTGTCACCTGGACACAGATTCTTTCTCCCAAAACACTCCAGCCTATGCCACCTGCTCTTAGGCTCCCAAAGCAGTTCTTTCTCACCTGGATGGCAACCTTCAGCTCTAGTAGAGAGAGTAGGTAAATCCTAATAGAGGTAAAGCATAGATTTTTTTCATGCTTGCCAGTACTATGGATGAGTCTGGGAGGGGACAGCAGAAAGAATGTATATTTGGGAATCAGACCAGCGTTCACATCTCACCTCTGCTACATAAGAGTTGTGTGTGATACTGGGCAAGTCACTTAGCCTCTCTGAGCCTCAGTTGTCTCATCTGTAAGATTTTTTGTGTCCCACATAGAATTTTTATGAAAATTACAAGAGTGAGTATAAGTCAAAGCATGTGAAACATAGTAGGAGCTCAATTTATGTCAGTCTCATCCCCTTTCCATCAGCTCCAAGGGCAGAAACCCAGCAGGAGGCTGAGTTGTCCATGCAGAAGGGTCATGAACCGTTGGCCCAGGTACATGGCCAAGGGGTCAGGCAATGATGCCTGTGACAGCTTCCCTCTTGTCTGCTCACTCTGGTGCAAGGGGGTAATTGTAACTGAAAACAGATGGGAGGGAATCCCTACCACCTCTGTCACTCTGGATCTCCACCGCCATTGTCAAATTGACTACATTAAAATTGACTTATAAAATTATGTAGAACAGATGAACAGGACATCTTTGACTGCTCCGACATCAAGGCTCAGCACTGAAAGTAAATCTCTTGCTCACATTGTGCTAAATCGCTTTAATAGTGTCTGGCTCTTTGAGACCCCGTGGACTATAGCCCTCAGGCACCTCTGTCCATGGAATTTCCCAAGCAAGAATACTGGAGTGAGTTGCCATGCCCTTCTCCAGGGGATCTTCCCCACCCAGGGATCAAACCCGGTTCTTCTGCATTGCAAGCAGATTCTTCTCCTTGTGAGCCACCAGGTAAGCCCTGATGCTCACATTGGCGTGTACCAAATGTGTGTGCAGAGGAGGATGAGCGGCGAGGGGGGTACTCAGAAACCTTGGGATTTTCTGCTGCCTCAGGAAGACCCCACAAAGCCATCTTGTGCACGTGTGTGGGGCAGAGTTTAGGAGAGGAAGATTTCTCCCCAGGGTGAATGGCTGGAGAGAAGCAGTTTAGGTTGCATCCCTTTCTTTCTCCTGCCTCTGGCTTCAAAGGCAATGTTTTTACGATCTGGATGTTTTCTGGATTAGATAGCATGTATGGTCAGGAAAGGGGGAAGAAAGAAAAACAAATAAAATGAAACTTCTGTCTCTGCACTCTGTCCGTGGGAGATGCACAGCTGCAAGACGGTCCAGGTCTGGCAGAGACTCCCATAAGAGGATGCAAAAGGCTGAGGGGTTTGAATTCCACATTGGAGAATCTGAGGGACATTTATTGAAATGGCAACCCACTCCAGTGTTCTTGCCTGGAGAATCCCGGGGACGGCAGAACCTGGTGGGCTGCTGTCTCTGGGGTCCCACAGAGTCGGACACGACTGAAGTGACTTAGCAGCAGCAGCAGCAGCAGTGGCACTTAGGTCTTCCCAGGTGGCTCAGAGGTAAAGAAACTGCCTGCCAGTGCAGGAAATGCAGTTTCAATCCCTGGGTCGGGAAGATCCCCTGGAGAAGGGCATGGCAACCCACTTCAATATTTTTACCTGGAGAATTCATGGATAGAGAAGCCTGGTGGGCTACAGTCCATGCAGTTGCAAAGAGTCGGACATGACTAAAGTGACTGAACATGCACGCACACAAATGGCACTTAAGATGGGAGCAGGCAGTCTGGGGGGACCCAGGAAAAATGGCTCCTTTTTGGGACAGAGTCAGTTTCAGGATCCCATACCTGAGTCCTCTCTAGTGAAACAAGCAAACTGGTGTTTCATGCTCCTTCCAGGAGAGCTCAATATTGCCTTCTTTATCCTCCTCCTCTGTGGTTGTGTGTATGTGTTTGTGTGTAAATATTCATTTTTTTAGCTGCATTAGGTCTTAGTTTTGTCATGAAGATTTTTCTGTGTCCTGTGGATCTTTCCTTGTAGTGCCTGGGCTCTCTAGTTATGGTGCAGGCTTAGTAGCTCTGAGGCTTGTAGGATCTTAGTTCCCCAACCAGGGATCAAACCCTGGTCCCCTGCATTGAAAGGCAGATTCTTAACCACTGGACCACCAGGAAAGTCCCTGTGTGTGTGTTTAGTGAAGAAAGCTTTCCCGTGGTAATGGCATGACCCAGAAAATTGAGGTGACTTCCTGTACCTGATCTGACATTAGGTCTTATCTTCAGAGTCCAGCAATTTCTCCATTCTAGCATGTTGGGATCTGTTGAGGACAGAGCACCTGGTTTTTAGGAGCTTTTGGGAGAGGGGATGCTAACTCAGCTGAGGGGCCAGCAAGTGCTAAGACTTAGAGAACGTGAAGAGACCTCAGTGAGCTGCCTAGAACAAAGGAAACCATGGGACTTGCCTCCAGGCTATCTCTGTCTCCTCCTTTAAATTAAGGGATGGTGGGAACCTCCCTTGAACCTTGGAGACATAGTTCAAAGGACTGCCCTCTGCACCATCCCAGCCGGCAGCTATTAAACTCCCACTTGACCTTGCTTCTTGGATTCAGAAGCTGAGATGTAGAGCTTGTGAAAGCCACATGAGGCAACCCAAAATTAGGTCTTGTCTCATTGGCATGATGTGATTTTAGGGAAGTCTGCCAAGAGTTGAATATAGTGGTATATGTTAAGATTCTCCACCCAGCAGGGCCGCAGGGAAATGTGTCCTAAGACAGGAAGTTAAGATGAAGAGATGACAACACTAGCCCAGAACCCTTCTTCCCTCACTTTCTTCCCTGCCATCCTTTCCACCAGCAACAAGGACCGTGCTCTATTGCCTGGCCCAGGAATGGCTGAATGATAGGGACAAGGAGGCCATGGCGGTTTCTGGGAGCAACAGCACTGTCTCCCTGCCTTGCACAGGCCTGTCCAGGCTGCTCAGCGTTTTTGAGGCCACAGGAGCAAAGGGACTCCAGTGATCAGCCGCTTCTGAGGACCAGAAAGGCCTTTTAAGATCTCAGTCTTTGCGACAAATATGTTGCCACCATGAGGGAGAGTCTGGTTTCTAAGAGTGGTAACTGTAAAGGTTTCTTTGGCCAGAAAATCTCATCTCAGGGTGTTCAGCATGTACCAGATCCCTTGGGAAACTGAGCATTGCTGCTGGGTGCATACCAGCCTTGGCACTGCTCCATGTCACTCTCCGTGCCCTCAGCTGCTAAGTGGGGGTGGTACCCTGGATTCCTCAGCTCTGTCCTCCCCTCTCCCCTCCCTGGACTCAGGTGAAAAGGAAACCCACAAGGGTTCTTGTTAGCAAGGAGATCAAACCAGTCAATCCTAAAGGAAATCAACCCTGAATATTTATTGGAAGGACTGATGCTGAAACTGAAGCTCCAATACTTTGGCCACCTGATGCCAAGAGCCAACTCATTAGAAAAGACCCTGATGCTGGGAAACATTGAGGGCAAAAGGAGAAGGGGAGATAAAGGATGAGATAGTTGGATGGTATCACTGACTCAATGGACATGAGTTTGAGCAAGCTGCAGGAGGTGGTGAAGGACAGGGAAGCCTGCTGTGCTGCAGTCCATGGGGTTGCAAAGAGTCAGACACAACTTCGTGCTAAACAACAAGGAGGTGGTGATGAAAACAACCTGAGCTGAACATGGAGGCAAAAGATAAGGGGGGGCCCAAAGGAACATCAAAGCCAGAGACCCCAGAAATGCCTCCAGGGGAGGCAGAGAAGTCTCATCTCATCCATCCCTGGGCCTGAGCAGGTGTTCCTGGCTGGGACTCAGGGGGCTTACAGGGGGCACAAGGAGGTGGCTCCAGCTGCACCCTAACCTCTGACCTTCTGTATCACCCTAACAAGATGCTGGACATACTGAACCATGTTTTGACTCTCCTCCTCTCCTTGAATATGCTGAGTTCTTCCTGCCTGGCAGACTCTAAGTCCCCAGGGATATTTACCCCCCAGGGAGTTTACTATCTATTGGTCAGATCCGTGATTTCTAAGCACTTTAAGAACAATATTGACTAACAATGGATACTGATTACTCCCCTTAAAAAAAAAAAAAAAACTAATGGCTCAGAGGTAAAGTATCTGCCTGCAATGCAGAAGACACAGGATTTGTGGGTTGGATTGCTAGGTCAGGAATATCCCCTGGAGGAGGAAATGGCAACTCACTCCAGTACTCTTACTAAAGAATCCCATGGACAAAGGAGTCTGGTGGGCCACAGTCTACAGGGTTGCAAAGAGTCAGACACAACTGAACACAGCACACACAGTCTCCAAAGGTCCAAAATGGAAGTGTCTCCAGTTCCTTAGATAATGAAGGAAAAGAAATAGAGCCCAGGGAAAGTTGGAGAAAAATATATCAAGAGTTTGAGCCTAGGGTTAGACCCCCCAAAGTATCTTGATTTACCAAATCCTGAATGTTGAATAAACAAAAACAAAAACTAGCTGCCATTTACTAAGCTTTTAATTATATCCTGACTAATTTGCAAATAAAACATCACAAGAGAGAGAAAGAGACATATTACGTTAATTAGGTTTATCTGGTACTTTATATTACCTGGAAAAAGTCTTAGGTTATATTGTATGGATGAACATTATTAATGTAAGTATTTTAGAAATTACATGAAATTTAAGAACATATGATATGTCCTGGTATAATGTTACTGTAATTCTTATTATCCTATAATGTTGTGTGACACAGAAGTAACTAAATTTTCTTGTCAATTGCATTGTAACAAACTCTCATTTGATCTTTAAAAAAAAAAGTCATTCAGTACATACAGAAACCTTATGGAGTAGATACTAAGGTCAGCCCCAGTTTACAAGCAAGGAAGAAGCTTAGAGCAAGGTCCCAAGACTAGGGATGAAAGGGGTTAAAGGAGAGTATAGACCAACCCGGGGTACAGGGGTTGGTGAAAGAGCAAACATAGTTAAGGTGAGGTCTAGAGGAGCCTGCAAGCCTGGGTGGGAGCTGGCTTCCCTGACTGGCGGTGAGGTCTGCCCTGAGCCAGGCCCTGCATGCCTGACCGTGACGCCGTTGGAGGTAAAGAACTAGTGCTCTGTTGGCCTCAGCCAGGTTTAAAGTCAGGCATGGCCACTTGCTAGGTTTCAAACCCAAGGCCTCATTTTCTGTCTCTGTCAGATGGGGATAATAATGGTGCCCTTTCAGGGCACCTTGGGGTGCAGCTTGCAGCCCATCGTGTATGTATAGTGCTTAGCCCAAGACCTGAGGAGACAGCAGTGGGAGCTTGGGAGGAAACCAGTCCTCCTGCTGGACATCCTCAGACTCTGCATGTCAGCTGAGCGCTCTCCTCTGGCCAGAGGAAATGGAAGGAGAAGCCGGCTGTCCCCCACCCCCAGCCTTTCCTGGCAGCGACTCCCTTTCTAAGCTGTGGGAGGCTGGTGATCAGCCTGTTCAGAGGAGGCTCCTGACTATATCCAGGTCCTGATTCTTCAGCGAGGCAGAAACTCAAACACCCCCAAACTGTGCAGGGGAGGGAGGGAGCTGGAGGGAAGGAATCCCTGCTCTGGTAATCTGCCATCACAGACAGCAGCTTCACTCCCTCTTCTCTCTGGGCAGAAGAGAAAAGCTGACTTGGAGGTGGAAGAGGCAGGGCCACGCGCTGGAGGCCCAGAGAGGGGAGCTGAGCAGGTCAGTCCAGCCCCTCCCCTCACCCTGAGGACCTCGCCAGGAGCAGCTGAGTGGAAAAGACCCTATCCTGCCTGGTGGTGGGAGGTGCAGGTGGCCTGAGGGAGAGGCAGGCAGCCAGGACAGCATTCTTCCTCCCCCTTCTCCCCCACCACTCCAACTGTGGAGCTCTGCTGAGGTCACCCTGCCTCCCATGTCCTAAAGATGACATCGCTCTGCCAAGTAGGGAGGCCAAGTCAAGAACCAGGCAAGCTCGGGAGCACTTTGGGGAACCAGGAAGTAAAGGAGAGTAGAAGGGAGGGAGAGAAAAAGAGTAGGTGGCCAGGTTTATAGATTTAGCTTCTGGCCTTCCTCTCTTTCTCACTGGGTGCCTCAGTCAGCTGGGGCTGCTATAACAAAATACCATAGTGTAGATGGCTTAAAAATTGACCATTCATTTCTCGTAGTTCTGGGGGCCAGGAAGTCAAAGATCAAGTTGCCTATAGATCTGGTGTCTGGTGAGGGCTCACTTCCTGCTTTGCCGATGGTTACCTTCTTGCTGTGTCCTTGAGTGGTAGAAGGAGAAGCTCTAATATCTTTCTATTCTTTATTAGGGCACTAATCCCATCATGGGGGCCCCACCCTCATGAGCTCATCTAAATCTGATCACCTTCGAAGGCCCACCTCCAAATACCATCCATGTGAGGTTATGGCTTTGATGCATGAATTTAGGGGACAGAAATATTCAATCCATAGCACTGAGCGTATGTTGGGCTGTAGTGTCCAGCCTTTGGAGCACAAGACCAGTAGAAATGAGGGTTCCTGCCTCTGAGGGGACAAAGCCCCAGTGAGGAACACTTGGAAGAGAACAGCACTGCATGTAAAATCAGGAATGCACACAGGGTGGACCTGAATCCTCATCTGCCTCTCATCCCCATGTGACACTGGACCAGTTCTTTGTTTTCTCCAAGTTTCATTTCCTCATTGGTGAGTTAGAAAGAAAGAACCATCTTGGAGAAGTTATTATGAGAATAATTTTAAGTGAAAATTTTATTGAAGTATAATTTATATACAGAAGTGTACACAAATCATGAATGAAAAACTAGGTGAACTTCAAAAACTTCATACAAATATAACTCAAGTTAAAATATAGAGCATTAGAAGTATTCTAGAAACACCTCTGGTCCCCCTACCAGTCACTCACCATGGCACCATAATTGGTACCTCTTTTTAAACTTCTTATTAATAGAATCAAATAGTATGCACTCATTTCTGAGAGACAGGTCCATATAGCAGTAATTCCATCATTCTTATTGCTCCATAACATTCTACTGTAAGAATAGGTCATGGCTCATTTATTCTACTTTGGATAGAATGTAGGTTTCCAGGTATTTCCAGTTTGGGACTCTTACAGTGCTGCTAGGACTTTTTAGGAAACACATGTGATTGCGTCTACTGGGTGTGCATCTAGAAGTGAGATTTCTGGGTCATTAGGTGTGCATATGTCCAACTTAAATAGACCTTGCCAAATATTTTTCAAGTGTGGCTAAACGTATCTGCACTTTTACCAATGGTATAGGAGATGTCACTTGCTTTACATCATCACTAATGCTTGATGTTGTCAGGAGGACTTTTTCATTTGCCTTTATAGGCTCCCCTGGTGGCTCAGATGGTAAAGCGTCTGCCTGCAATGTGGGAGACCCAGGTTCGATCCCTGGGTCAGGAAGATCCCCTGGAGAAGGAAATGGCAACCCACTCCAGTACCCTTGCCTGGAAAATTCCATGAATTGAGGAGCCTGGTGGGCTATAGTCCATGGGGTTGCAAAGAGTCAGACACAACTGAGCGACTTCACTTCACTTATAGTGCATGGGTAAAGAATTCATCTGCAATGCAGAAGACACCAGGAGAGGTGTCATTCCCTGGATTGGGAAGTTCCCCTGGAGGAGGAAATGGCAACCCATTCCAGTATTCTTGCCTGGAGATTTCCATGGACAGAAAAGCCTTGTGGGCTACAGTCTTAAGGGTCACAAAGAGTCAGACACAACTGAGTGACTAAACACACGCAATTATGGTTTTAATTTGCATTTTCCTGAACCAGTCATGTTGGGCACCTGTGTATACATTTTGGCCATTTCCATATCTTATTTTATCAAGTGCCTAATTCAAATCTGGTGTTAATTTTTAATTTGGTTGCTGTTTTTTTATTTTTCTGGCTGGGCTGGGTCTTCACTGCAGTGTGGGCTCCTGGTTTTCGGCACCAGGCTTCTCTCCAGTTGTGGTGTGCGGGCTCTATCGTGCGTGGGCTCAGTAGTTGCAGTGCGTGGGCCCTGTTTCTCCACACCATGTGGGTTCTTACTCCCTGACCAGGGATTGAACCTGTGTCCCCTGCATTGGAAGGCATAGTCTTAACCACTGGACCACCAGGGAAGCCCCTGGCTTCTGTCTTTTTATTAGAGATTTGTACGAGTTCTTTTCTGTGTTTTGATAGCAGTTCTTTGTCAGTTAAGTGTATTATAAATACCTTCTTCCACTCTCTGGTTGGCCATTTCACTGTCAGTGGAGACCTTGGATGAAGATGGATTCTTCATTTTTCAGTAATTTTTCTTTATGGTTACTGTTTTTTCTGTCCTGGTAAAGAAATGTTTGCCTATCCAAAGCCAAGAAATTATTCTTCTGCTTCCTTCTAGATGCTTTAGTGTGTGATGTTTTGCGTTTATATCTACAGTTCATCTGAAATTATTTGTGTGCAGTATGAGGTAGGAATCAAGATTCACTTTTTAAATAGATGGATACAAGCTGATCCAGCAGCAATTTTAAAAATGATCTTTATTTTTCAATTGCTCTGCATTGTCCTCTTTGTCATAAATCACGCAATTGTACATGTGCAAGAATATTTCCACTCTATTCTATTTGTTGATTTACCTGCCTTTATGTCAATTACATTGTCTTAATTACTGTTATTTTGTAAATCTTGAAATCTGGCTGCATGCACCCTCCAGCTTTGTTCTTTTTCAGGGTAGTCTTGGTTATTTTTGATCTTTTGCATTCTGATATATATAACTGCTGAGTTTAGACTGGGATCGTATCAGTCAGTTTTGAAAGAATTCAGATCTTTGGGATACTGACTCTTCTAATCCATGAATTTGACATATGTCTGCATTCATTCAGACTTTCTTTAATTTATCACAATAATACTTTACAGTTTGTGGTGTGGAGGTCATGAATACCTTCTGTTGTTTCCAGGCATACACATTTTTTAAAATGTTTAAAATTTTTCTTTCTTTCTTTATTGTTAGTATACTGAAGTCAATGGTTTTTTATATACTGGCTTTGTATCCAGAGACTTTTCTAAATTTATTTCAAGGGTTAAATGAGATAATGGGTAAACCCCCAGCACATTGTCAGAGCTAGCCAACTCCTATCTGTGTGCCAAAGATGAGGCAGGTGAGGGACTCGCTACTAAGGGTACGTTTAGTAAGGGGATGAGGCCATCAGGTTGGGAAAGTCAGTGAGCTCTCGAGGGCAGGATTTGCTGGTCCAGTTGAAGGAAGGTGAATCCATATGGAGAGAAACAACACAAGAACCATAAGAAAACTACCTTGTAATTTTATTTATTTATTTATTGGCTATGCTGGGTCTTCGTTACTGCAGGCAGGCTTTTCTCTAGTTGTGGTGAACTGAGGCTATTCTCTAGTGGAGGTGCTCAGGCCTCTCATTGTGACGGCTTCTCTTGCTGCAGAGTACAGGTTTTAAGGCGTTCGGGCTTCAGTAGTTGTGGCACGTGGGTTCAGTAGCTGAGGCTCCCAGTCTCTAGAGGTGGTTGTGGTGCATGGGCTTAGTTGCTCAGCAGCATGTGGGATCTTCCCGGATCAGGGATCAAAACTGGGTCCCCTGCATTGTTAGGCGGATTCACTGCCACTGAGACACGAGAAGAGCCCAGAACACCACCTTGAATCTACCTTGAGAGAGGTCCCAGAGACCTGAACAGGATATAATGTTGGTACTGCTCTTTACAGTTTTTATCCACTGAGTAACTGATCTTCACTGCATAGCCATGTTGTTGTTGTTCAGTTGCTAAGTTGTGTCCAACTCTTTGTGACCCCACAGACTGCAACATGCTAGACTTCCTGGTCCTTCACAGTCTCCTGGAGTTTCCTCAAACTCATGTCCATTGAGTCAGTGATGCCATCCAACCATTTCATCCTTTGTCACCCCCTTCTCCTCCTGCCTTCACTCTTTCCCAGCATCAGGGTCTTTTCCAATGAGACAGCTCTTCTGATCAGGTGGCCAAAGTATTGGAGCTTCAGCTTCAGCACCAGTCCTTCCAATGAATATTCAAGATTGATTTCCTTTAGGATTGACTGGTTTGATCTGCTTGTAGTCCAAGGGACTCTCAAGAGTCTTCTTCAACACCACAGCTCCAAAGCATCAATTCTATGATGCTCAAACTTCTTTATGGTCCAACTGTCACATCCATATGCGACAACAGGAAAAACTAGAGATTTGATTATATGGACCTCTGTCGGCAAACTGATGTCTCTGCTTTTTAATATGCTGTCGAGGTTTGTCAAAGCTTTTCTTCCAAGGAGCAAGTGTCTTTTAATTTCATGGATGTAAGATCTTTTTAATTTCATGGATGTAAGATCTGATAGAGTGCCTGATGAACTATGGACAGAGGTTCGTGACATTGTACAGGAGACAGGGATCAAGACCATCCCCATGGAAAAGAAATGCAAAAAAGCAAAATGGCTGTCTGGGGAGGCCTTACAAATAGCTGTGAAAAGAAAAGAAGTGAAAAGCAAAGGAGAAAAGGAAAGATATAAACATCTGAATGCAGAGTTCCAAAGAATAGCAAGGAGAGATAAGAAAGCCTTCCTCAGCGACTAATGCAAAGAAATAGAGGAAAATAACAGAATGGGAAAGACTAGAGATCTCTTCAAGAAAAGTACAGATACCAAGGGAACATTTCATGCAAAGATGGGCTCGATAAAGGACAGAAATGGTATGGACCTAACAGAAGCAGAAGATATTAAGAAGAGATGGCAAGAATACACAGAAGAATTGTACGAAAAAGATCTTCACAACCCGGATAATCATGACGGTGTGATCACTGACCTAGAGCCAGACATCCTGGAATGTGAAGTCAAGTGGGCCTTAGAAAGCATCACTACGAACAAAGCTAGTGGAGGTGATGGAATTCCAGTTGAGCTCTTTCAAATCCTGAAAGATGATGCTGTGAAAGTGCTGCACTCAATATGCCAGCAAATTTGGAAAACTCAGCAGTGGCCACAGGACTGGAAAAGGTCAGTTTTCATTCCAATCCCAAAGAAAGGCAATGCCAAAGAATGCTCATACTACCACACAATTGCACTCATCTCACACGCTAGTAAAGTAATGCTCAAAATTCTCCAAGCCAGGCTTCAGCAATATGTGAACCGTGAACTTCCAGATGTTCAAGCTGGATTTAGAAAAGGCAGAGGAACCAGAGATCAAATTGCCAACATCCGCTGGATCATCAAAAAAGCAAGAGAGTTTCAGAAAAACATCTATTTCTGCTTTGTTGACTATGCCAAAGCCTTTGACTGTGTGGATCACAATAAACTGTGGAAAATTCTGAAAGAGATGGGAATACCAGACCACCTGACCTACCTCTTGAGAAACCTACATGCAGGTCAGGAAGCAGCAGTTAGAACTGGACATGGAACAACATACTGGTTCCAAATAGGAAAAGGAGTACGTCAAGGCTGTATACTGTCACCCTGCTTATTTAACTTCTATGCAGAGTACATCATGAGAAACGCTGGACTGGAAGAAGCACAAGCTGGAATCAAGATTGCCGGGAGAAATATCAATAACCTCAGATATGCAGATGACACCACCCTATGGCAGAAAGTGAAAAGGAACTAAAAAGCCTCTTGATGAAAGTGAAAGAGGAGAGTGAAAAAGTTGGCTTAAAGCTCAACATTCAGAAAACGAAGATCATGGCATCTGGTCCCATCACTTCATGGTAAATAGATGGGGAAACAGTGGAAACAGTGTCAGAGTTTGTTTTTGGGGGCTCCAAAATCACTGCAGATGGTGATTGCAGCCATGAAATTAAAAGATGCTTACTCCTTGGAAGGAAAGTTATGACCAACCTAGATAGCATATTGAAAAGCAGAGACATTACTTTGCCAACAAAGATCCATTTAGTCAAGGCTATGGTTTTTCCATTGGTCATTTATGGATGTGAGAGTTGGACTATGAAGAAATCTGAGCCCTAAAGAATTGATGGTTTTGAACTGTGGTGTTGGAGAAGACTCTTGAGAGTCCCTTAGACTGCAAGGAGATCCAACCAGTTCATTCTAAAGGAGACAGGTCCTGGGTGTTCTTTGGAAGGAATGATGCTAAAGCTGAAACTCCAGTACTTTGGCCACCTCATGCAAAGAGTTGACTCATTGGAAAAGACTCTGATGCTGGGAGGGATTGGGGGCAGGAGGAGAAGGGGACGACAGAGGATGAGATGGCTGGATCCATCACTGACTCGATGGACATGAGTTTGGGTAAACTCCGGGAGTTGGTGATGGACAGAGAGGCCTGGCGTGCTGTGATTCATGGGGCCACAAAGAGTCGGACATGACTGAGGGACTGAACTGGACTGACTAAGATCTTTCTGTCCTTCTCAAAGATAAGAAAGGGGCTCAGAGAGTTAAGACTCTTGGCCAAGCTCTGTCCATGAGGAAGTCAGTGGGAAGATAGGCATCAAGCACAAGTCTTGATTTCCCCTCTTAAGGCAGAAGTTTGCTGATACTATCAGATGGTGCTGTGGGTCTTGATGAGATAAGCCTTTGGAGTAAGAAAAGGTTATCAGGAAGATAAGATGTGAGTGTTGAAATCTGTGTTTAGAAGACCTTTGTTCAGATGGGTTAATTGAAAGAGACACAGGTCCTCTTTCTCCCCTCCCCCCACCCCCAACCACACCACATGGCATACAGAACATGCCCAACCAGGAGTTGAACCAAAAACCTTCTGCAGTGGAAGTGTGGAGTCTTAACTACTGTGCCACCAGGGAAGTCCTTTTAACAATTGTTATTATTATTATTTTTTGGCCTTTCCATGTGGCATGTGGAATCTTAGTTCCCCAACCAGAGATCAAACCTGAGCCCGTTGACTAGAAGCATGAGATCTTAACTGCTGGACCCCCAGGAACGTCCCTGAGCAGGCCCTCTTAAAGGTCATGCCACGTGCCAGGGAGAGACGATGCAGATGCTCAGGGAGGGTGGAGTGGGTACAGAGCGAGGATGCGTCAGTTACCCACCCAGTCAGATCCACAGCTCCCTCTGCGTAGGACAGATCCACTTGAAGAAAGTACCTTTGGGGCTTCTGAAGCTCAGTGTCCCATTTTAAAAAAACCTGTGAAATGTCCCTTTCTTTTACCCTTTCTCTTGTTGTTGCTGTGTTTTGTGCTGTCATGTCTGACTCTTTGTGGCCTCATGGACTGTAGCCCACCAGAATCCTCTGTCCATGGGATTCTCCAGGCAAGAATACTGCAGTAGGTTCTCATTTTCTCCTCCAAGGGATCTTCCTGACCCAGGGATCAAACCCACATCTCATGTATCTCCTGCACTGGCAGACAGATTTTTTACCACTGCACCACCTGGAAAGCCCTTCTCATGATTAAAGCCAATCCAAACACAATAAATTCTCCCCACCTTGCCCATTGCTCTGCTGGACCCCTTTCCCAGCAGAAGGCTGTGGGCTCCCACCTCTGAGCACACTGACCTCGTTAATCTTCCAAGGACAGTCTGCTCTGGTCTCTCAGAGATGGCCAGCTGTGGTCTGTGCTCACTCTTTTAACTTGGTTCTTTCATCCCAGCACTCTCTTTAAATGGCTCTGCTGCAGGCTGTTGCTCTCAGCATGAGGCTGAACTTGGCAGTGGGTATACACCAACAGTCCTGTCTTTCCACTGAAAGCCTCTTTGGTTTCTGATCTCATCAGATTCTCTTAAAGTGTCTGTATCAGAGAGACTATTGACCTCGATGCCCAAGAGCAGAGGATGGAGAGGAGCCTCGGAGAGAATTACTCACTCAGAACCACGCAAGACCTCACTAGTCAACAGCCCAGGGGAGCAAGTTTAAGCCTCTAGGCCATTGTCATTACTTGCTGTTGTTGTCGTCCAGTTGCTAAGTCCTGTCTGACTCTTTGCAACCCCATGGACTGTAGCACGCCAGGCTTCCCTGACTTCACCATCTCCAGGAATTTGCTCAAACTCATCTCCATTGAGTCAGTGATGCCATCCAACCATCTTATCCTGTGTCACCCCCTGTTCCTCCTGCCCTCAATCTTTCCCAGCATCAGGGTCTTTTTCAGTGAGTCACTCTTTGCATCAAATAGCCAAAGTATTGGAGCTTCAGCTTCACTCCTTCTGATGAATATTTACTACTCCACCGTTAAACAACAACATCAACAAAAGATCCAAAAAACTCTCACAGGAGTTGGGGGGAGGCGGGTGGTAGGGGTATGTATAATGAGCAACTCTGAAATTCCCTATATTGGGTCAGTGTTGCCTGCCATGGGAACCCAACTGTGAACTTGAAAGATTTCCATGGATTCTGGCCCAGAAGGAAGTGAAGCCTCTAGAGAGTTCTCTCCTTCCTCTGTCTTCCTGCCTCCATGGAAAGGCCTGGAGCTGGGCAGGCAGGACTTGGTAGCTGCACTGGCCAGATGTGCTGAGGCCAAGGCAGGCTGGCAGTCTGTCCTCTGGGGTCTGCAGTACAGCCAGGAGGCTCCGAGTCCTGCCTTCCTGTGCCCCACCCAATGTAGCATCTCAGCAGTACTTCCACAGTCCTTCCTGCTATGAACTGCTTCTCTTTGTGTGCTGTGGTCCTTTGTCTAGAATTGACCATGTGTCTCCCCAGAACAACCAGGTGGGGAGGAGAAATTGAGCCGAAACAGGCTGTCTCCTTGGAAAAGTCTTCTAGAGAAAACTGTTGAACCCACATCCATCTCTGGACCTCCGGGTCTACCGCCCCTTTCCCATCAGATACTTCCAGACACACCTGAGCATGCATGAAAGGTCTCCTCTGAGACCTAGGAAGCTTCTGGGGGAGGTCCCTGGGCTCAAACATCCTCCACCTAGCTGAGCCATCCCCACTCCACCCACTTCTGAAGCCCCAAAGGATGGAAGGGAAATGCCAAATTCTACTTACAGTGGCAAATGGAACTAAAGTTTTTTGAGCACCTATTCTATGCAGATACTTTATTTTACATTCACTATCACACCATCTAATCTTCAGAACCAGGAAGATGCCCTAGGGAAGGGAGTGACAGCCCACTTCAGTATTCTTGCCTGGAGAATCCCACTGAGAGAGCAGCCTGGTGGGCTACAGTCCATAGGGTCGAAAAGAGCTGGGCACAACTGAGCAGTTAAGCACAAACTTCAGAACAACCCTAGGCTGTATATATCAGTGCTTTTCTACTGGGATCCATTTTCCTCCCATGGGAAATATTTAGCACTATCTAAGCCTTTTTTTTTTCCTCCTGTGCTAGGGTCTTTGTTGTGGCACACAGTCTTCTCTAGCTGCAGCAGGCAGGTTTAGTTACCCCCAAGCTTGTGGAATCTTAGTTCCCCAATCAGGGGTCGAACCCTACTCCCCTGTATTGGAAGGTGGATTCTCAACCACTGGATCATCAGGAAAGTCCCTAAGACATTTTTCATTGTCATGCCTGGGCAGGGGAGGTGGGGCAGAGAGCCAGTACAACTGGCATCTAGTAAATAGAGGCCAGGGATGTTGCTAAACTTCCTGCAATACATGGGACTGCAGCTTATAATAAAGAATTCTTTAGCCCAAGAAATTCAACTGCAATTTTCAAAAACAGAAAGATTGGGGGTTCAAAGCAGTTAAGTAGCTTCCCCAAGGCCTTACAGCTAGTAGTCCATGGCCAGGGACAGTACAGTCCACATCAGTGTGATCTGAAAGCCTGTGATCTTTTGACTACAAAATGCCCCTATGCAAAAGCAGTGACCCACCAGGTCCTATCTCCAGCAGAACAAACGTCATCATTTCTCTAGGCAAGCAAACACGGATCTGCGCCGCCAGCCAGGGAGCCTGGGAGCAGCTGCTGTGGTGCAGACTTTTCCCACAGGGTGCTCTAGGGAATCACAGAGCTATGAGCCCCTGCTTCTTCCCTCCAGACATCAGGGCTGTCATCTGAATAGCTATGTGTGCACATGTGTTAACACAAGTTCATGTACCCGACACACAGAGAAGCCAAACAACCTGAAACGTTGAGTCTGGAGCAGAGAAAGGTTTATTGCAAGGCCATGCAAGGAGACAGGCTTCCCTGGTGGCTCAGTATTAAAGAATCTGAGTGCAATGCAGGAGATACGGGTTTGATTCCTGAATTGGGAAGATCCCCTGTAGAAGGAAATGGCAACCCACTCCAGTAATCTTGCCTGGAGAAACCCATGGACCTCTGGGCTTGGTGGGCTACAGTCCATGGGGTGGCAAGGAGTTGGACACGACTGAAGCATTTGGATATGCTCTCATGCATACATGCAAGGAGACGAATGGCTCATGCCCTAAAAAGCCTTGAGCTTCCAAAAGGTTTCAGCAAAGCATTTTTAAAAGCCAGGTGGAGGTGGGGTGGGGAGTCACAGGGTGCTTGATCAGCTTGTGCACAGTTTTCTGATTGGCTGATGGCGAGGGTGATGTCATGGGGCTTAGCATTTTCTGTCCTTGGGCTCCAGGACGCCTGGGGCTATGTGCTCATGGTCATCAAGCAGTTCCTCCATTTGGGGGGAGGGGAGCAGGTCACATCTGTAAAGTGAAGTCGCTCAGTCGTGTCCGACTCCTAGTGACCCCATGGACTGCAGCCCACCAGGCTCCTCCGTCCATGGGATTTTCCAGGCAAGAGTACTGGAGTGGGGGGCCATTGCCTTCTCCAACTAATTCACAAGTTTATTATGCAGTAAAATAACAGAGGCTTCGAATAAGTAAAACAACTCAGGAAATGTGCATCAAATACTATTATCTAGGTATTTCCCAGACGAGCTAAAGCCGAGGATAAGCGGGAAGGTCTGTCTGGGGCAGGCCCCATAGGGTCCTACTCAGTTAGCACAAGCAGGACCCTTCTGAGTGCTGCGTGAGGGCACTGCCATGAAGCCCACAGTCACCAGAAGGACTGCAGGCCCTGGTGGGGAACAGAACAGTGTGTTCTTTCATGAAACGGCAGGCCTAGAGTAGGTCCTGGAAGGCCTGGTGGTGGGATTTCAGTACTCAGGGGAGTATTGCTGTCCTAATTAGGGAGAAACAAGCCTGATTCCGGGTTCAGGTCAGGAGGGGCTGGGCCTATAGTTTGCTGGGGAGGTGATAGAGTTAGGTCATAATGAAAGCCCTTCCGGTCCACTGATTATTTTCTCTTTTATTTCCTATATAAGAGACTTACTTTTGCTCTGCTTCCTCTAATGACTTTCTCCACAGTCCTAATAACCATCTTGTTACCCATTACCTTAAAAACTGTTGAAAGACTGTTTTTGCTGAGTTACTGAGATAGAACAGCCATTCTGCCATCACAACCACCTGGTCCCTAAGCAGTGATTGGAGAGAATGCATAAGCCAAGTATGAGCCACAGATCCTAGAAGCAGACTTGACTGGTTGGAATGGAATTCAGTGTAGGGAAGAAACAGAGGAAAAGCCTGGAAGGCACTTGAGAGCTGTCTTCTGGAGCCTTGAATGCCAGGCTGACAGCCAAGAGGGAGGTGAAGATTGAGTCTCTGGAACTGTTGCAGGAAGGGGGACTCCTTCCAAGGCCCAAGAGTGGGCTCTTGTCTAACACTAAGAAATGAATTATCCAGGGAGACACGTGCTGACAAAGCAAGAGATTTTATTGGGAAAGGGCGCCCGGGCAGAGAGCAGCAGAGTACGTGAACCCAGAACTGCTCTGCCACATGGCTCACAGTCTCAGGTTTTATAGTGATGGGGTTAGTTTCCAGGTCATCTTTGGTCAACCACTCTGACTCAGGGTCCTTCCTGGTGGTGTGTGCATCTCTCAGGCAAGATAGACTCCAGCGAGGAGGATTCTGGGAGTTTGGTAGGACATAGGGACTGGCATCTCCTCTCTTTTTTGCCGAATTCTTCTAGTTGGTGGTAGCTTTTAGTTCCGTGTTCTTTACCTGAACCTCCTGTTGTAAGATAACTCGGGCGAGAAGTTACTATGGTGCCTGGCCAGGGTGGACAGTTTCAATGTTTCCCCTAACAGAACTAGCTGGTTCTGGGAGGAATGGGAGGGTAAAGCTATCTGTCTAGACTGATGTAGCTGACAGTGTTTGAGATTAGGAGCCCCCCTGCCCCTTCCTCCCAGCCTGCTCTGCAGAGGATACCAATCCTCCCGATACTTCTTGAAATCACACGAGCACAGAGGACTCCTCAGCTATTAGAGGGGGAGGGCCGTTCCCCATTCAGGCAGCACTGTCCTTTGCTTCAAGTGTCCCCGCTGCTAATGGGACCAGGGATCTGAACACATGTGCACGTGCCGCCCTGCCTGTGGCAGCAGGGAGAAGGAATTATCCTGAAGAATGTCAATGAATGGATGTGGACAATGAGGTACAGTAAATGAGCGAGCTGCAAGGGGCCTTTCATGAGGCCCAAGTGACAATGGAGCTCCCAAGGAAGAGTGCCAGCGGGAACAGTGTCCACGACCAGAAAATTAGAGAGGACTTTTACGCCTGACAAAACAAGACTGGAGAAAGAGCCCAAGTCCTGCCAATTAGTGCTATTACTGGCTAGATTAAAGCAAGAAGAAGGGCACAGGCCAGCTGTAGGATGCTCTAAGAAGATCACAGCCAATTCTTCCAAAGAAAGAACTGAGAAAAGGAGGGAAATCCACCCTCATCTTTTCTCTGATGAAACTCAGAATGGAGGTGGGGTGCCTAAGGCAATGAGAGCATCTTCACTCTTGCCCTGATAGGAGGGTGGTCCATGCCTCCTCCGGCTCCCCTCAGTAGTAATTGTACCTCTTGGGATGGAAGTTGTGTCAGGAGAAGGAAGTTCAGTGCCGATGACAGCAATTTCTGGGGCAAAAAGCTAGGGAGTTAGCCATTTTTAAAATATTTATATATTTTAGAGGTGAATAAGTACCTGAGGTTTATTTTTGTTTTATTTTTTTGCAGCATGCAGGATCTTTAGGTGTGGCATGTCAACTCTTAGTTGCTGCATGTGGTATCTAGTTCCCTAGCCAGGGATCAAAACCCAGCCCCCTGCATTGGAAAGGCAGAGTCTTAGCTACTAGACCACCTGGGAAGTCCCTAAAACAAAATATTTATTTCCTTATTTGGCTGCACCAGGTCTTAGTGGCATGTGGCATCTTTGATCTTTGTTATGGCATGCGGAATCTTTAGTTGCGGCATGTGGGATCTAGTTGCCTGACCAAGGATCAAACCCGGGGCCCTGCATTGGGAATGCAGAGTCTTATCGTTCTCTGGACTATCAGAGAAGTCTGGGAAATCTGCCATTTTATACACCAACCCATTAACATTTCTTCTTCCAACCTCTTTGAGCCTCTTTGGCTCCCTCCCTCCTTCCCTGTTGGCTCAGATGGTAAAGAATCTGCCTACAATGCAGGAGACCCAGGTTTGATCCCTGGGTCTGGAAGATTCCTTGGAGAAGGGAATGGCAACTCAACTCCAGTATTCTTGCTGGGAGAATTCCATGGACAGAGGAGCCTGGTGGGCTACAGTCTATGGGGTAACAAATAGTCGGACATGGCTGAGCGACTGACACTTTCTCTTTCCCTCCTTTCTTAAGAGTCATATAGCTGAGTCTATGGAGACAAAGATAACAGTGTTAGTCTTCAAGAAGCCCAAAGATTAGGGCAGAATGTAAGTAAAGAATAAAGGACTTAAAGAGAAAGAAGGAAACCAGTGCAGGGCTTCATCTTCCTCCAGGCAGCCCCGTTGTGAAATGACAGACAAAGTAGCAAGGGAGACACAGGAGCACTTCCTGAGGAGGTGATATTTGAGTGGGACCTTGAAGAGGCGGTTCTCACAAGCTGAAGGCTGGGGAGACAGGGGCAAGTGGTGAAAGAGATTCTAGGTTGAGCCAACAGCCTGAGCAAAGCCCTGGGTGTAGGATGTACTGAGAGGTGTCTGGAGGAAATGGTGAGCAGTCAGTGGAGGGTGAAGGGCAAAACAGAGCTGGAAAGCGGGGCTGGGAGTAGGTCGTGTGGAATCATGAGTGCCCTGGGAGTGCAAGTCTCCAAGGAAGGAAATTAGGACAGTTGTTGCCAAGGGGGAGAGGCTGTAAAGAATCTCAACCTGAAGCAATCAGGTCTGTGTTTTAGAAATGAAACTTAAGCTGCTAGAATGGGGAAGATCCATTTGCACTAGGAGAGTTCTAAGGTAGGAAGTTCATTCATTCGTTGAACTTTTTGAAAACATGTTATTTTAAACTTTTTTTTTAATTTATTGAAGTATATTTGATTTATAAGCTTGTGTCAGTTTCAGGTATACAGTAAAGTGATTCAGTCATGTCATATGTATATATATTCTTTTTTCAGACTCTTTTCCCTTATAGGTTATTACAAAACACTGAGTATAGTTCCCTGTGCTATACAGTAGGTATTTGTTGGTTATCTGTTTTATGTATATATTCATTGAACATTTATTGAGCTCCAACTGTGTGCCAGGCACTATGCTCAATGACACAGTGGTGACACATTCCAAGGGACTCACAGTCAGCGGGGCTATTCCTACCCTTCTTTGCTAAGGCACCAGAACCCGCCTGGTTTACGGAGGGGCTCTCACACATAACCTCTTACTGCTCTCTTCCCTCCAGCCCCAGCATCCCCAAACTCTGTGCTAAACCAGGATTAGCAGTAGACACAGATGGCCCTGACACATCCTGTGGCTTGGGAGCTTGTGTGAGATTCTTGGCTCTTCAGTGGGGAGAAGTGAAGTGAAGTGAAGTGAAGTCTCTCAGTCGTGTCCAACTCTTTGCGACCCCATGGACTGTAGCCTACCAGGCTTCACAGACCATGGGATTTTCCAGGCAAGAGTACTGGAGTGGGTTGCCATTGCCTTCTCCAGGGGATCTTCCCAGCCCAGGGATCGAACGCAGGTCTCCTGCATTGTAGGCGGGTGCTTTATCCTCTGAGCCACTAGGGAAGCCCAAGAGGAAAATGGTGCTTTTAGTAGTTTGCCATTCCAAGGCTCCTGGGGTTTTTCTAGTGCTCTTCCCTCTTCCCTTTGACCCAATGACTTTCAAGAATGAAAACCCCCAGGTAAAAGCCTTGTTCTTAAACCATTCTTTTCTTGGTTTTGTCCTGTTAAAACACCACTTTTGTATACTTACCTTCATTTCTGATGTCCAGTATTGGAAATACCTTTAATAGTTATCTACTTATCAGGTCATTGTATTTTTTTTTTTCTTTTTGGTCACATCACTTGAGGCATGTGGGATCTTGCTTCCCTGACCAAGGATCAAACCTGCACCCCCTGCATTGGAAGCATGAAGTCTTAACCACTGGACTACCGAGGAAGTCTAAGTCATTTTGTGTTTTAAAACAAATAAAACAAGTATCTTCAAGGATTCTATAATTTATTTTATCTTTTAATTTAAAAATTGTTTTAATTTAGGGGATTTTGAAGATTCATTTTGACTTTATTCTTTATTTTTTACTCTTAAATGTTTTGGGTTTTGGCAGTGGGGGAGAGAGTAGTAGCTACTAGCTTTTCAGAAGTCTCTTGCTATTAAAATGTGCCTCTGTCCCTGAAAGCTTCGTTTCTGCAGGCTACATGATTTCTCCTGCCATACTAAGATACACTCAACCACACACCTCCTTTCTGCTAAGCCCTGACTTCTTTTAGTTAATAACAGCTCACCCGGCCTGTGACAGCTGCACAAAAGAAATTAGATCTCCATAAGCAGCAGCTCTGATATAATCTCTGCATTCATCTCCACTGCTGTTTCTGCAGTGGACCCTCCCCCTTCCTTCCGCAGCTGCCTCCCCCTCCCCATCGCTGCATTTACATCACAATGAGGCCCCACCCTCACCCAGCAGCTTTGTCTGGTCCTTCCTTCTGCTGCTGCACAGTGGACCAACTGGCACTCCCCGTCTTACTCCCGCCCTCTCCATCGTCTCCTTTCCATGCTCTTTCCCCTTCTGAGAGTCCCCCTCAGCCTTTTGGACCCTCCCAATCTCAGATTCTCTTGGACCTCCTCCTCATCACCCTTTCTTCCTCTCTCAGGTCCTTCCTCCACTTGCCGCTTCCCTGTCTCTCTGAGGTCTGTTGGAATGTTGGGCATGAGGGCTAACCCATATGCTCAATTCTCCCCTTTCTTTCTCCCTCCAACGTAACGAATCACCCATCCCATCCACGTACATTCTTCTTTGCCAATCCCCACCCCAACTCATGACTCAGCCCTCCCTATAGACACTTCCCTCCAGGAGCCCAAGATTGCAGCCCTGAGAGGTACTGAGGCAGCTGTCCTTCCTTGGTTTCCTGTCACATCACCCCAGACAGCAGCCACTCAGTGAGAGGCCAAGCGGCAACTCAGGGTGTCGCCAGGACTAATTCAGTCTTCTCTTGTACTAATCCCACCCTCCAGACTAGATGAGACCACCAACTTATCTCAGTTTTACTGGGACTTTCCGGGTTTTAGTGCTGCAGTCTCACCTCCCAGGGAAGTTCCAAGCACAACAGGATGGGTGGTCACTCTGTGAATCCCACAGTCTTCACAAATGGAGTTCAGAGTGCAGATGACTTAGAAAAACCTGATGCCAATAGGGGCACTGAATATGGTGCACACACTTAGGCCTAGCAGGTCAAGACACTCCGATGTACCCACCAGACACTCAACACGTGGTGCCTCTGAGACACTAGTGCCATCCAAAGGAGCCTTCTCTGGAGTGTGGCCAAGCGGGGATGGTCACAGCTGTGTTCCAGACTGCTCTAGTGTGTTCCAGGGAGCCCCCCAGGGTCGGGCTTAGGATGAAAATGTTTATAAACACCACTGTGAAATGTTCTGTGGTGTTGCAGCTCACAGAATCCATGCACTGAAATAGAATATGGTTTTTATTTTATTTGTGTATTTGTCTGCACCACGTCTTAGTGTGGCGTGAAGGCTCCTAGCTGAGGCGTGCAGGATCCAGTTCCACGACCAGGGACTGTACCCTGGCCCCCTGCTTTGGGAGCACAGAGTCTTAGCCATTGGACCACCAGAGAAGTCCCTAAAATTTGATTTTCAAACATGTGCTTCTCCATTCAGAAAATGTTTATAAAGCTCTGGATCAGGCACAATGCTAGGAGTTAAGAATACAGCATTGAATGAAACATAGTCTTAAAAGTCTGTTGAGAAAGAGACATGAATGAAGAGGACCTGCATTGTGGGGTGATTGAAGCCGTGATAGGAATATGGACACATTGAGGATATGCAGGAAGGCCTCAGACTGGAAGTCCTAGCTCAGCAAAGTCCTGGGTACTTGGGTAGAGGGATCAGTGTGGGAAAACTTGGATGAATGTCATTGGACAATACTATACGTTTCCAAAACAAATCCATAGAAAGTGGATGGAGGTGAGGGAAGGAAGGGCATGGTGCTATATAATATGAAGATACAAGATAGATAGTTCTGATCACAAAGGGCTTCTCTGCTACTTTGGACTTTATTTAAACTTTGGGCAATAGGGAATCCTTGGGAAAGCTTGGAAAAGCACAAAATACAGGCCTACCAATATCCCAAGGGAAATATAATGGAAACAGACTAAGACAATGCTGTGGATTTGGAGGGAAATGATGGTTTTGAGGAAAATCAATAATAAAAATGGGATTGGGACTTCCCTGGTGGTCCAATGGCTAAGACCCTGAGCTCCCAATGCAGGGGGCCCAGGTTCAATCCCTGGTCAGGGAGCCAGATCCAACATGCCACAACTAAAGATTCCCACCTGGATGTGCAATGAATTTTTTTAAGTTTTAGAAAAGTTAAATAAGACATAGTGACTGCTCAGATACAAGGTAAAAGGAGAAGAAGGGATCACGGGTTCCCGTCTTGGTCAGATTTCTCAGAATTAGAGGTTTGGCTGGCTTGTACCATTCTTCAAGCCTAGCAACTCAGAAGGAGCGACCTATTTGTTGTGGGGAGGTGGGTAGCAGCAGGGAGGAGAGAGTGGCGAGTTCCATTGTGGACACGTTAGTTTCAGATGCATTGGCCCATCCCAGTGAAGGTGAGCAGTTGGATGTTCCAAGTCAGAAGCTTGGGAGAGATGTTTGGGCTGCAGACCTGAATCCAAAAATCATGGTGTGGGGGCAGCTGAAACCATGTAAAAGACAGGCCAACCAGGAGCAGAGAACAGAGTCCACTGTGGACCCCTTAAGAGCCACCAGCTTTTCAGGATGAAAGAAATAAAAGTGACAGAGGGAGTAGCCGAAGGTGATAGGAGACAAGTCAAGAGATACAATATCATGTGAGTGACTGAGCACAGCAAGTAAAGGAAAGAGTGTTCCCAAAAGGATGGTGTTAAAAAATAATATGGAGTGACTGGGAGGTCAAGTTCGATAACTATTGAAAAGTATCAGCTGGATGAGCAACATCTCTGGAGAGAAATTCTAGTGGATTGGGAGGGACAGAAGCCAAGCTTTTGTGGACTAAAGCCAAGTGGGAAGGAACAAGTGGAAAAAGAGAGAATAACCTTCTTTCTCAAGAAGCTTGGCTGGGGACCTCTTTGGTGGTCCAGTGGCTAAGACTCAGCACTCCCAATGCAAGGGGCCTGGGTTCAATCCCTGGTCAGGGAACTAGATCCCGCGTGCTGCAGCTAAAGAATCCACATGCCACAGCTAAAAGATCTTACATGTTGCATCGAAGATGGAAGATGCTCTGTGCTACAAATAAGACCTGGTGCTACCAAAGAAATAAATGTTTTCACAAAAGAAGTAGCAGAAGCTGGCTGTGCACAGGAGGAAAGATGATAATTTGGGGAGGGAAAATGGAGTTCAGATGTTGCTTTGGAGTTGGCAGGCTTCTGCATATTTGAGTGCTCTTTGTTAAGAATAACAGAAAGCAAGAATGTGAAGAAATAGAAGAAAAGGACATGATTCTTAGAGGTGGACCTCTGAGATGGTTGGAGTTGGTGGAATCATAGTAGGGCTGGAAGGATTAGCCTGATGTAAGTTCACTGTGACAGACACAGACAGGCAAGAATCATGTCAATTGCATGTAAGTTTAGGAGTTGAAGAACTTGATGGAGTTTCCTCCCAGTGCTTGTAGAGATGAAGCTGCCTGCAGGTAGTAAGATGCAGAAGTGCGTACAGGGCTTAGAGTAGAGAAGCTTTAATAGATGTAACTTGAGAAGCTCAAAAGGCAGTAGTCACAGTCCAGGCTTGCTAGGAGATCTTGATTCTTTGGTGTGTCCCTGAGAATCTGGGCTCAAAAGGCATTTACTATCTGGTTGACAAAAGTACTGCCCAAAAGTACAAAGTCTACTGAACAGGAGAAACCAGGGAGGACTGGACCCAAGAGAGAGAGTGTGTGTGTGTGTATCTGAACTTCAGATAGGAAGCAGCCCTGTGAGCAAAGGCATGGAGACAGGAAAATTTCGAGGGCATCAGGGATGCTGGCGAGGAGGTCACTCTCAATGTCAGATGTACCCCTGAGTGTCAACGACCCTGTGCCCTGACCAGTTGGGAAGCGCTATAATGGGAGGTAAAGAGAGAAGGGAGATTGTACAGGGCCTTGAAGGCAAGCTACATTTGTCACTTCCTGACACAATTCTACATGTCAGTAAAGGAAGACTCTGTCTGCTCATGCTGTATCTACAGGGTCCTGATGATGACTGCACATAATAAGTGCTCACCAAATACTTGGGAATGTGGAACAAAGACACGGGTGCTCCCAGCAGTTCACCCTGGTCGAAGCATCTGCTGACACAAGTACTGAGAGGTGTTGTGCATCCACCGGGTGGATCCATCCTGCCTTCACCTTGCCTGCTCTATGACAAGGTTGTCCGAGGCTGTCGATGAGCTCTGGCCCATGACCAGCAGTCCTGGCTTCTAGAATCAGTTCTTCTGGCTGAGACCCCTGGAGTGTATTAGTCACTCAGTTATGTCTGACTCTGAGTCCCCATGGACTGTCTCCTGCCAGGCTTCCCAGTCCATGGGATTCTCCAGGCAAGAATACTGGAGTGGGTTGCCATTCCTTCTCCAGGGAATCTTCCCAACCCAGGGATTGAACCCAGGTCTCCCACATTGCGGGCAGATTCTTTGCCATCTGAGCCACCAGGGTTGTAGTAAGCACAGATGAGATCAGGACCCAATTCAAAGGAGCTTGAAGTATCAGGGGCCATAGCTCCCTACAGACCACTGTATGCAAAGCACCTGGTACGTGGTCCATCTGCTTCCTAGCTGCTTCCCTTTCCTTGTCCCTTATGTAGTCAACAAAATTTCAAGTGACTAAGGCAAGGGGACAGGAGGTCAAGAGATGTCAGACTTCCTGCTTGATATCCTTACCCCTGGTCTGGCCCTCACGAGAAATATGGTTGATAGGTAAACACATCCTAGTTACGTTGTTGTAGTCTATTTAATTCTAGTGATCCCGTTAACTTTTTTTGTCATTGTTATCTGTTTTATTTGTTTATTTATTTTTTTATTTTTAATTGAAGGATGATTGCTTTAGAATGTTGTGTTGGTTTCGGATGTACAACAATGAATCAGTTATAAGTATAGATATAGCCCCTCCCTCTAGAGCCTCCCTCCCAACCATTAACTATGAAAGTGTCCAGATTATATGGCTACTCTCTCTAGAGCCTATGCTCTGTTCAAAGTTTGCGTGTCCCTGGGAAAGCTTATGTTTGCAGGTCAGTGGCTTTAGTTGGATACAGAGAGCCAAGTCTGGTTGGCATGTTTGCTGCATACAAGTCTCCTCGGGTGTAGTCACCCTGGTCTCTCAGTGACACTGCCCACAGGCCCCAGGGAAGGAGCCCCAAAGCCCCAGTGGGGACTGGGAAGTCCGGATACCCTCTGCTTTCTTCCACCTGGGTACAGTGCAGTGGGTTACAATACACAGGCTGCTCAGGGATACCCTGGAAGGAATCTGTGGGCTGTGGAAATGGGACTCAGAACCCTGTGCCCCAGTTTTGCATTTTGAGAGGACAGCTCAGCCTGAGAAGTCTTCATGACAGTCCTGGGGCAGGGGCAATAATCTTAAACTCCTGGTCTAAACCCCTTCCCCAGCCCAGATCTCAGCGTCTGCTAGGACATCCCCAGCAGCAATCAGGTACCCAGCCCTCCTCCTTCCCAGAGTGCAGGGGGTGGGTATTTGTGTCCTTGAATGTGATTTCCTAGCAGGGTACAGAACTGGCCTTGCTTCCTTCAGACAATTTGAGGAAGGCAGTGGGGAAGGAAGGGTGCTTGTCCATCTTTCCTCTCGAAGTAGCCAAGGTTGGGTGGTGGTGGGGGGTCCTCCTGGCAGAGGGAGGAGCATGCTAGAAAGCCCTGAGAGGCAAGTTGGACAACCAGGAGCTCTGCAACATCTCTGGGGCACAAAGGGCAAAGAGGGTCATAAGCGCAGCGGAAGAGACCCCCAAGGCTCAGCATCGCCACGTGGTACTTTGGAGCCTCTCTGCACACCTGTGGCTGTCAGGTGGTAACGTCTACCAGGTACAGTGTCACAGTGGTGGGGGGGACAGTAATGAAGACTTAGGGGGCAGCCATGGGCCAGCCCTGTGGGATCCCTGGGCTTTGAAGAGAGATTACCTATTTCAATGTCAGGGCCAGTGTGGGCCAGGGGCTCCAAGAAGGTATGGGGGTGCTTCATGCTCACCAGAGGCTCCTATTCTGGCTCCTAGTTCACTGCCAGGAATGTGCCCTGGAGGAGGAAGAAGCAGAAGGTTGAGAGATCAGGGCAGAACTGACGCAGAAGTCAAAACTCCCCAGCCAGACACATCAGATGCTCTGAAGAAAGGATTAACTCAGGACCTGTAGAGACTCGTCAGAAATGATCAGGGTTTGGGGAGGTTCCCCTGCTATGCACAGAGATCTCAACAGACAGGCCATTCCTTTGAGCCCACAAAGAACAGTCAGATGCCCACAGACAACTCCAAATACTGAGGGGCACATTCCCTAAGGGACCAGGTTAAATTATTCAAGCTCCTCTAGGTCATTTCCAGCATCCAGAACAAGGGCTTCCTCAATTCCAATTCCTTTCTGAGTTCTGAAACTTACCAGATGCCCACCCCGACTCCCACCCCATGCATAAACTCACACGTACTGAATACACTCAGTGCTGTGTACGCTAAGTCACTTCAGTCACGTCCAACTATTTGCAACCCGATGGACTGTAACCCACTAGGCTCCTCTGTCCATGGGATTCTCCAGGCAAGAATGCTAGAGTGGGTGGCCATGCCTCCTCTAGGGGATTTTCCCAACCCAGGGATTGAACCTGTGTCTCTTACATCTCCTTCATTGGCAAGCGGGTTCCTTAACACTAGGGGCACCTGGGGAAGCCCATGTACTGAATTCACTCAATGGGTATAAAAGCCAGTCAGTGGTGGGGATGAGGGGAGAGGTGAGGAGGGAAGGGGAGCTTATTTAGATCAAGCACTCTCCTCCTGCACTGACCCTCCATCCTTCTCTTACACCTACCAACCTTCTAGAAGACTCAGAGCCTTTTGTTGTAAGATCTCCCTCTTTTATTCCTGAGGCAGAGCTCTCCCTAGGGTGTTGTAGGTGGTCAAGATCTTTCTACTCTGTATGTGTGTGATCAGTTGTGTCTGACTTTTTTGCAGTTCCATGGACTGTAGCCCACCAGGCTCCTCTGTCTATGGATTTTCCCAGCAGGAATACTAGAGTGGATGGCCTCTTCCTCCTCCAGGGGATCTCCCCAACCCAGGGATTGAACTCACATCTCCTGTGTTTCCTGCATTGGCAGGGCAGACTCTTTACCACTGAGCCCCCCGGGGAAGTCCTTGTCACAGCCCTACACCAGCCAAACTTACAAGTTCCAGTTTGCCATTGATTTTTCATGGAGAAATACCACTTATTACCTGCCCTCAGCCCCTATTTATGGCTGATGGTGACGCATTGCAGGTTGCTGGGATGTGGGGTGGGGAACTTCATCTCATCTTTAGTTGGATCCTTTGATCTGAGTTTGTTGTTTTTTGTTTTGTGCTGGGTCTTCATTGTGACACCACAGGCTTTCTCTAGTTGTGGGAGGTGGGCCTAGTTGCCCTGCAGCACGTGGGATTCTAGTTCCCTGACCAGGGATTGAACCTGCATCCCTTGCATTGGAAGGTGGCTTCTTAACCACTGGACCACCAGGGAAGTCCCTAATCTGAGTATTTTTAAATCAGTACCTCTCAGTACAGAATGATATTTTCACTCCTGCCCTTCCTTCTCTCTTGATAGAGAAAGCTGGAAGTGGGAAGTAAGCCATCTGGGGAGTTAGGAGGCCAGGCTTTGAGCCCCAGCTCTGTACTTGCCTTGCTGTGTTTCCTTGGACAAGTCACCCCACCTCTCTGGCCTCTTACTGGGGAGCATTGAAGCAGCACCTCTAGTCTCTAAAAGCTTTTCTTCATTCTGTGGTCTGGTACCAACTTGTTTCTTGTCCTACCAATTTCCCTGGGGGCTCCCACTGTCTTAGGATAGACCTCATGCACAGGTGGAGTGATTATGTAGGTATATCTATGATGCCCCAGAAGCCCTTTTCCTGCTCAAATGGCACCTCTAGTGAGAGGCTCCCTGCATTTCCCTCTCCCTGGCTCCTGGGATGAAATGGAATGTGAGGTCACTCCCTTGCTGATTTCCTCAGAACCCAGGAACCTGGTCTGGAGAGTGAAGGAGGACCACAGTGTGGAGCCGGGCCAGGGGAAGGAAGGGTCATGATTCTGGAGAGGTGGAGCCACAAAGGCATTCCACAGTGTCAGAGATCCTGAGAGAACTCGAGACATCTCCCACTCAAGATGCTGGGTCACCTGATTTGCCAAAGACTAACCAGGTTCCAGGGCTTCCCAGGTGGCTCAGTGGTAAAGAATCCACCTGTAATGCAGGAGACTACCTGCAATGAAGAAGACTCAGTTTTGATCCCTGAGTTGGGAAGATTCCCAGGAGAGGGAAATGGCAACCTACTCCAGTATTCTTGCCTGGGAAGCCCCACGGAAAAAGGAGCCTGGCAAGCTACAATCCATGGGGTTGCAAAAGCACTGAACAGAAGTCAGCAAGTAAAGAACAACAGCAGCAACCAGGTACCAACTTTGGCACATGTACCGGGGGTGTCACGTAGCCAACAGCGTGTCCCCACGGCCCTTTTCCAAGCCCGTGACCCACGTGGCTGATTTAACACAGATCTGTCCATACTGAACCTGAATCTGACTCAGTATCCTTTAGACAGCCACCAAGATGGGAGGTAGGGCTTCCCTGGTGGCTCAGATGGTAAAGAATCTACCTGCAATGCAGGAGACGTAAGAGACTCAGGTTCGATCCCTGAGTTGGGAACATCCTCTGGAGGAGGGCATGGCAACTCACTCCAATATTCATGCCTGGAGAATCCCATGGACAGAGGAGCCTGGCAGGCTACAGTCCATGGGGTTCCAAAGAGTCGGACACAACTGACTAACACTTCGGAGATGATAAATAGGTCAAACCTAAGTTTGAATGCCTGTCCAAGACCCAGTTGGTTCTGACACAGACCTAGTACCTTCAAATTTACTCTTCTAGGAGGTACCCACTTAGTCTGTACTCTAGGCCGGCAAGGGTTTGGCAGACAGGGGGACCCATCTGTCCCTTGCGTTCAGGCCTCCAAAGCCCAACTGGTCCTGGGTTTTTAATCTCTGACCAGAGAGGACGGGAAGGAGTCTAGCCAGATTCCCAGCCCTCCTGGATGTCTCATGTCTCCTCTACTTAAGATCTGGTTCTTTACATGCCACCCCCTTGACCAAGAGGAAAAGCGGCTCCCCTCACCCCTGCACTGCCCAGCTCACAGGGCCCTGGGGCTCGGTGGTACCCGAGTCATGAATGTGCATGAGGCTCGCCTTCTGCTCCCTCACGTGGGAGCAGCCACTGCTCTAGCAGCTGTGGGGTTAAATTTGCATGAGCTTTGCATGTAACTGTGGCTTTATTTTTGGAAGGGAGAAGGGCAGGTTGGGATTGGTGGGTAATCTGGTTCCTGGGGAGAACCGTCAATCAGCACTGCTAAGACACAAGCTGCCCACCGAGGACGGAGGAAGGCTCAGCTGCAGTGCCCCAGCCTGCACACAAAAGGCGGCGGGGCAGAATGGCTTTTGATTCCTCCCCGGCAGTGGGAAGGAGAATTGCTTCCGATTGTTCACCCCGATGGTGTGACTCAGCCTGCCAGCGATTTTTCTTTCACTCTCTGCCTTTCCACGGAACCCAAGTACACTTAATTGAGAGCTGCGTGGGCCCCTGCTCCCCCTCAACCTCTCGTTTCGCTGCCCACACTCGCCACCCCCTCCCTCCTTCATCCTCGCCTCTCTTTCATTCATCCATTCACTCAAAAAAAAAAAAAGATGTAGCTTTGCACATGGAGCCCTCCAGGCAAGAAGAAACCAAGTGAGTGCTGGGAGGTTTACAGATTGGGCTGAGATGATTAACCAGCGCCCTGGCTCACCCCTGCCCCAGCACTGGCCCCAGCCCCTGCCCGACCTTCCTTTAGGAGTGACAAATGGGAGGAGAGGTCAAGGACAGGAATACTAGCACTGGAATTCCAGATAAGGAAAGCTGAATCAGGCAACATGCTGTGGGGAGGGGCAGAGGGGCCAGGGGGAGAGGCATCTTAAAAGGGGAGTCAATTAATCCTGGGCACGTGCCCCATTTAGCCCCGAGAGACCTCTGCTGGGGAGCTGGCTGGGAGCCCTCCCACCAGCCTGGTGCAGCCTGCAACCGCGCCCCCCACCCCGCTGCCCCCTCCCCCAGCCACCTCCCAGCCCCAGCTGGCAGATGCCACGAGACTGCTCTCACATCCTTGCAAGCCCCAGCTGCCCTTCTGGAGGCTGAGAGGCAGGTCTGGCGGCTGCCAGGTCCCCAGGACACCAGCCTGTCGCCACAGGGAGATAGCAGGAGATGGGGGTGGGGGTGGGAGGTGGAAGGTGGGGGTGCTGTAGTCCTTCCCTAAAGATTCGCCCTTTTAACTTAAAGATTCAGAGGATCTAGTTCTAGCACCTTTCCATACTGCTTTATAATTCCACAAGCACTTGGTTTAAATTCATCCTGTGTGTACTGTTTTTACTGTGGTCAAGCATTTTCATAAATGTGGTTTCATTTAATCCTGACGGTTGCTCTGTGAGGTGTGGGAATCAGCTGTGCTTATCTAACAGAAGGAAGTAGAGGTGCTGAAAGGTTCACTCTTCTGCCAGATGACAAAACAGACCCATCACTCTGTGATTCTCTGTTGAGGGCCTAACACAATAATGCAAGTAGAACAGGCTCCATGGATGGGATCTGATAAATGTGTATTTATCATATATTATCATATATGAGGTTCTCTCCTGTGGACCCACAACCTGAAGGGGCAGGCAAGTCATAGCAGTTGGGGCCAGACAGTAACCTGGTTGCTGGAGTCCGAGAGCTGGGGATGGGGTGGAGGGGTGTGGAGTGCAGAACCAGGATTAGAGTACCTGAACTTCTCAGCAAGTGTCTGTCCATGATGGAGCTCCCCACAGAGCATGGCATGTCTGCAGGCTGTGAGGCTGCCAGCACCATGTGAACCGCGAAGCAGGAGGGAAGAATATAAGGAAAGGACAATGCCAGAAATGGGGTGACCTGACAGCCCAGACAGCACCTTCTGCCAGGGTGTCTGGAGGGTAGGGAGAGGGACAGTAGCTTAGCTTGTGCATGGATGCTAAGTCATTTCAGTTACGTCTGACTCTTTGTGACACTATAGACTATAGTCCTCCAGGCTCCTCTGTCTATGGGATTTTCTAGGCAAAACTACTGGAGTGGACTGCCTTGTCCTCTTCCAGGGGATCTTTGCCACAAAGGGATTGAACCCACATCTCTTATGTCTCCCGCATTGGCAAGTGGGTTGTTTACCACTAGTGCCACCTGGGAAGCCCATCTTAGCTTAGACTGCTAGAATGAAGTAGCCAAAGCCTGGGGGAGTTAAACAATAGACATTTACTTCTCATAGTTCTGGAGGCCGGAAAGTCCCAGATCAAGGCATTGGCAGATTCTGTCTCTGGTGAGACCTCTCTGCTTAGCTTATAGATGGCTTTTTTTTTTTTTCTTTAGATGGCTGACTTTTTACTGTATCCTCACGTTGGTTGTGGTGGGGGACAAGGGAATGGGAAAGAGACAAAAACAGGTACTCTCTCTTATAAGGGTACTAATCCCATCTTAAAGACCCCACCCACATGTTCATCTAAAACTAATTACCTCCCAACACCATCACTTTTGGCTTCAACATGAATTTTAGTGGGACACAGACATTCATAAGGGCTTCCCAGGTGGCTTTAGTGGTAAAGAACCCACCTGCCAATGCAAGAGATGTAAGAGACCCAGGTTTGATCCCTGGGTCAGGAAGATCCCCTGGAGAAGGAAATGGCAACCCACTCCTGTATTCTTGCCTGGAAAATCCCATGGACAGAGGAGCCTGGTGGGCTGCAGTCCATGGGGTCACAGAGAATTGGACATGACTGAAGCGACTTAGCACGCATGCACACAAGCATTCACAGCAGACAATTATCTCACTCCTATATAAGAGAAAACATTTAAAATTTATCATATGCTGGAGTCAGAGAGCTGGCTTTAATCCAGCAAACTCCTGCTGGTTTGTCTTGCATCTTTAGTTAAACTGGTGCTACCTTTTAAATTCTCTTTAAGTGTCTCTGTCTTATCTTTCAACTCAACAATTGAAACCAGATAACTCTGCTTTTTCTTGGGTTGGCCAAAAAGTTCATATTGCAGAAGAGCCTGAATGAACTTTTTGGGCAACCCAGTATTTCTTTATTTTGGCCCTAGGTTTGAACAGGACTGGGAGGTCAATGAGAGGGTAAATTTCCTTCTTCCCAAGGTGACCAGTTGGCTCCAATGAAGTCCAAGAGATGGAAGTCTGGGTTGGATTCTAGTTTTACAGACTTGGCTTCCAGTCTGCAGGTATGGGACCCCAGCTGAAGTCACCTATCCTCCCCACTGAGCTTGACCAGTAAAGCCTGAGCCCTCTGGGAGCTGATTTCATTAAAAATATGTATTGTGTTCTCAGCACTGTTCACCATACCATGTGAGATACAAGGAAGCTTTGGGGTGCCATCCCAGCCTTTAAGGAAGTTTAAAGACCCTAAGATTCTGAAAAACTCAGTAATGCAAAAGCTGTCTGCAGGCTCTACAGGCTGAGTGCCAAGTGAGCTGAGTAGCAGCTCTGGGCCCAGAGTGGGGGGCTTCCGGTGGTCAGTGGGGCTTCTCACAGTAGAGAGAAAAGAGCCAGGTCTGGAAACGAAGTCTTCCTTTCAAAGGAAGCTGAGGTTGGGACTTCCCAGTGGTGAAGACTCCATGCTCCTAATGCAGAGTGCATGGGTTCGATCCCTGGTTAGGGAACTAAGATCCCGCATGCTGCATGTTGCAGCCTTAAAAAAAAAAAGGAAAAAAGAAAAGGAAGCTGAGGTTTCACAACCACATTCAAGTTCTTTGTGAGAGGACTTGTCCCCTCCTTCTCAGCACTCAATGCTTGCACGTGGTGTACCCTGAGGACCATGTGGATGAATAATAGTGAGTGTGAAGTTTGCTAAGTCCCACAGATGGAACTGAACATAAGAACGCAAAGGTGTGGTTCCCAAGATTAGCAATTGTCCTGGGCTGGTGATGCAGGCAAAGCTCCAGTCCCAGCCCAGCAGCTACCAGCTATTCCAGCTATTCCTGGAGGCCAGCCAGCCCTGCCACCCACGGCTGAGGCTCTGCCTTCTCCAGCACTGAACCCACGGGCTGGGCATCTCTGAATGGAGCATGCCGCCCGCCCACAGGACAGAATCTCATTTGTATCAGGCAGCCTTACACACACACATACACACACACACACTCACTCCATACCTCCTCCTTACACACGTGGCCCACATAAAGCAGGAACTGCCCACCCTTCATCTGGAAAATGGATTCCAACTGGTCCTGCGCTCTGGATAGAATGGAAAGGATATTAGTTTCAGGTCCGGAAGTTGTGACGTGACCCTTCCCTGCTCTGGGACTTCCATGTCACTTTTGGGCGGTGAAGGAATTGGGGTAAATGTCCCATGTGGCTCCAGAGTCTGGGATTTGATCAGGGAAGATGCTACCCTTGGCATCCAGGCTGCCTCTGAGCGAGGAAGAGCAGCTTCATCACCTGCAGCAGAGGACCTGTCTGTTTGGCCAAGGCTCCTCCAGGTCCCTCTCCCCCGCCTCAGCTGCGCTGGTGACACTCTCTTGTTAATAACAGCGGGTGTGCCCCTCCCCCACCCCAGGGTAACACTCCAAGTGTGATTTGGAGGCGCTCCTCCCAGCTCCTCCCACTCTTGGCGCCCTCCTCTGACATTTTGGCCCATAAGGGTCTCAGATGCTTCCTCTCCTCCAGGATTTCAACTTAAGGGGGTGGGGAGTGGCTTTAAAAACTAAATAGCTTCCAAGACTCAGAGAAAAATGAACCTTAGAAAAATTCCCACACATGTGGAGAAGTAATCACCTAACAGGGTTCTTGTAATGAAATGCGAACATCTAAGCAGAGACTGGTGAAGGACATGTGAGGATCACTGCCCCCACAGGCAAGGTTAGAGCAGGTTGCCATGCCCTTCTCCAGGGGATCTTCCTGACCCAGAGATCGAACCCGGGTCTTCTGCACTGCAGGCAGATTCTTTACCATCTGAGCCACCTAGAAACCCAAAGGAAAGATACAAATGGATCCCGAGTATAAAGCACTGAATAAAGCAACCACGGTTGCAGAGTGACACACACAACAGGAGATGATTTCTTTTGGCTTCACTAAGGAAATGGCAACCCACTCCAGTATTCTTGCCTGGAGAATCCCAGGGACAGGGGAGCCTGGTGGGCTGCCGTCTATGGGGTCACACAGAGTCGGACACAACTGAAGTGACTTAGCAGCAACAGCAGCAAGCACTTGGGCTTCAGTAGTTGTGGCGCATGGGTTTAATCGCTCCGTGATATGTGGGATCTTAGTTCTGCCACCAGGGATTGAACTCTCACTCCCTGCATTGGAAGGCAGATTCTTAACCACTGGACCACCGGCTAGGTCCCAGGATAACATTTCTATAAAGCAAAAATCAAAGCAGTACATAGACATATTCTCTTATGTGAAGAATGCATTTAATGATAAACAAATGTACCCACAAAAGTCACGATAAGGATTCCCCCTGGGGAGGGAGAGATGGGGCAGGAAAAAGAGCAGGGAAAGGGGATTTCCACTTGCAGATATTTTATTTCTGAAACAGATATGACAACATTTTCAAAGTTGTTAGTTCTGCATGAGTTACTTAGGTGATTTTTATAGGATTTCAGTACTGTAAAAATCAATTAAAATTAGAATTGAATAGAAGAAAGTTTTAATAATGGCCCATCAGTAACTAGGGTAAGCTTTGGTGAAAATCTTACCTGGGGGAGCATTGTTCATCCCCTGGTAGGTAGGTAGGTAGCTGCCCACTACAACTAGCCTTTTACCTTATGACTCCCTTTGTAGTAGGTCTGAGATATGTCCAAGTCATGGGTCCTGAGTGTAGGAGGTGGGGGGCTGCCCTGAGGTGACACACAATCCTTTTAGTTCACTTCCTCCCCTGCTTCTACAGAGAAGCAGGGAGTCATTAGTTAAGTCAATGATCCAAGGCAAAGTATTCATTCTGGCTTCCCTGGTGGCTCAGATGGTAAAGAATCTGCCTGCAATGCCGGAGACCTGAGTTCAATCCCTGGGTCAGGAAGATTCCCTGGAGAAGGGCATGGCAACCCACTCCACTATTTTTGCCTGGAGAATTCCATGGACAGAGAGCCTGGAGAGCTATAGTCCACGGGGTCACAAAGAGTTGGCCATGACTTAACGATTGCCCCTTTACCTGGAACTCCAAAGCTCATGTTTGATCCCCCAGAGCAGGATGTATTCATCTGTTTCTAAACTAGGTCCATCGAGAGCTGTTTGGGGTCAAGGAATTTTAAGACATGATAGTCAAAATGTTGGAGTGCGGGGGAGTCGGGGTGGGAGGTGACATTTTTGTGAGGAGGGTGTGGATAGCTCTCAGGAGATTTTAGGAGATTAAATTCTCAGATCTCAGAGAAGAGCTGAACTGAATCCAGCCCCTCCTGTTCTGGTTGGAAACTGAGCCCAGCTTTGCACCAACTGAGGGGAGGATTGTTACATCTTGCAGCCCAGTCTCTGTCTACACCCCAGTTCATGGGTGCTGTGCAAGACAAGCCATCATGCTGAGACTTCTGTGTCCAGGCCAGGGTCTGTACTGGGGGTGCAGCTACATGGTGCTTCTCAAATAAACCGTATTGTATAATAGAATATCTCAGAGAACTGTCCCGGATGACAGTGAGAAATCATACAATAACCAGCGTTGGTGATTTTTCTGGTATATTCTAAGCTCTCACTTCCTTTCATGATAAAGCCCTGTGGCAGGGCAAATGTGGCTACTTCCATTTTACAAGTGAGAAAACAGAGGCACGGAGCTTAAACCACTTACTCAAAGTCACACCGCAAGAGTGGCAGACCTGAGGCTCTAAATATCATATTTTCTTTCCTTTCCTCTAAATCCAGGTTTCTCAACCTTGGTACTATTGAGGGTTCAGGTCAGATAATTCTTTGTCCTGTGAGTTGTTCTGTGCTCTGGCCACCAGATGCCCATGGCACCCCTGGTCATGACAGTCAAAGAAGTCTTTTCTTCACATATTGCCAGGTCACCACCCTGGAGACCCCTCTGCTCTAAACCCCTAAGCCCATTCCTGCATCAGAGCCGAGGGACCATTCTACCAAAACCTTCATCAGCCTGACTCTTCCTAAATACCATCTTCTCCAAGATCTTCCCTGGACGCTGCAACTAAAGTGGAGAACACACGCACACACATGCACACACACACATGAACACAGACGCACACGACTGACACTTATCCCTGGCTTTTCTTTTTTTCCTTCTATGCATTTTCTCCTCTCCTTCCTTCCTCACCCTCTTCCACCTGCACTTTGCATAGTACTTAGCCCTTGTCAGATGAGGAAGAAATATTTGTTGAATTAGTGACCCAATGAACCCCTACACAGCAACCCCGTCAGCTCAGGCCAAAGGTGAGATTACTTGGTGCTCACTGAGGAAACACCCCATGGAGTGTGTTCTGGTGTGGGCGCCCTCCCCCTCTCCATGGGTGCTGGAGGAGAATTCCTCAGGGTTCAGCAAGGGCTTCCCCTGCTCCATCAGCAGCAGCCCAGCCCAGTGGATGCCCCAGATGGAGGCACCTGGTGGGAGAGTGCTGAGAACATAGAGATGCCCAATAGCCTGGCCTGGGTGGTGATGGGGAGAGGATAAAGGAAGGAAAGAAGTCAGGGAATGACCTGGACTGAGAAAGAGCGAGGCATGAGAAGGAGCAGGGTGGCTGGAGGCTAGCATCCTGATCTTGTAGGTGATCTCTCCAGACAAAGAGGGCAGACAAGAGGGCAGCTGTGTATCCTCACTTTCCCCAGGCAGGAAGTCTGGGTTTGGTGTGGACAAAGATCCATATAGTCAAGGCTGTGGTTTTTCCTGAGTCATTTACGGATGTGAGAGTTGGAGCATAAAGAAGGTTGATAGTGGAAGAATCGATGCTTCTGAACTATGGTCCTGGAGAAGACTTGAGAGTTCTTTGGATAGCAAGATCAAACTAGTCAATCCTAAAGGAAATCAATCCTGAATATTTATTGGAAGGACTGAAGCTCCAATACTTTGGCCACCTGATGTGAGGAATAGACTCTTTGGAAAAGACCCTGATGCTGAGAAAAATTGAAGGCCGGAGGAGAAGGGGTGACAGAGAATGAGATGGTTGGATGGCATCACTGGCTCAGTGGACATGAGTTTGAGCAGGCTCTGGGACACAGTGAAGGACAGGGAAGTCTGGCATGCTGTTGTCCATGGGATCGCAAGGAGTCCACACGAAATGGTAACTGAACAACAAAAGGCCATATCTGCTTCTCCCCTTGGTGTGAGATGAGGGGGGATGCAGTAATACTCACCTTCCTGAGTCCTGACAGACCCCTTTTCATGTTTGTGTCTCTAGCTCCATATTCCAGAAAGGGAGGAATGTGTCACCCTGGCGTGAGCCCTGGTTAAAAGAGTACAAGATGGATGGGGAGGGAGCAGCTGCCGTGGGAGTAGCAGCAGCTCAAAGTCCAGGGCTTCCAGGTCCTTGCATTCCTGGTGGGGAAGCCATCCCCGGTGGGGAAGGTCATGTGGCAGGCTGGGGAGGCGATGGCACTCCTAGAGGCAAGTCCCCTCAGTTCCCTGGGGCCAGATTCTGAGACGTGTGTCCTAGGGGCTCCTTTACCACGACCTATTCTTGGCTGTCCTTCTCTTTCCTCTTATAAAGTCTAATGTTTGCTGGATTTCTTTTGTAACATCCATGAAGATCACGGAGCTCACGTAATTGAGCCCAGCCTGAGGAGCTGTAGCTTCTTTACCTTTTCCTCTCCAGTCCTTCTTGCCTCTTCCTTTCCCCTCCTGCAGTCTCCAAGATCTGTGTGGTTGCTCACTTTCATCCCGTATCCCACACTCTGGGCCAGTGAGGATTTCTTTCCCAGGAAGAAAAATGTGCCCTTCCCCTTGCCTGCCTGAGGGCAGAGACAATGAGTCTTGTAGGGGGTGGGTGGGAAGACCCAAGATTTGGGAACTAGGGTGGATCACGGCCAGGTTTTCTGTGATGCTCTCTCCAAGTCGAAAACCAAACAAGTCTAGACATTTAAAGGTAATTAGGTTAGCTTCAAATATATCTGGGGGAGAATCTCAAACTTCAAAGCTCTTCTGTGTGTTAAGACCTGGGGAATGGAGAGCAGAGGCTCCAGGGCTAAGGGACAGAAATGCTCTCAGGATCAGAGCCAGCATCCTTCACCCACTCCATGCCTTTGCTCCCTGGCATCATTTGTCTTCTCCCTCCAGCACAGTGCTTGCCCTTCGCACATCTTCCAGGCTGCCGTTCAGGTCAGTGAAGGAGCTCACCCATACCTAGAACCTTGTTTCCTGCCCAGTTGGGAAATGAAGCTATGGCTGGAGGCCATGAGCTTAATTTCCCCTCCTGACTTTCTTTCTGTCAACCCTTGAAACTGACCTGCCTTCCAGGATAGGATCCCTAACATCTCTGGGGGCTTCCCAGGTGGCACAGTGGTAAAGAATCCACCTGCAATGCAGGAGCTGCTGGAGATGCAGGTTCGATCCCTTGGTTGGGAAGATCTCTGGAACAGGAAATGGCAACCCACTCCAGTATTCTTGCCTAGAAAATCCCATGGACAGAGGAGCCAGGCAGTTTACAGTCCATGGGATCACAAAGAGTCAGCGACTGGGTAACTAGGCACCCTATCTCTGAGCCTCTACCTATAGTCCTCAGCAATCTGCTCACATGTGGATATCATGGAATTTGGGTCTGGGTTCAAATCCTACCTTGGTCACTGGCCAGTTGAATGACAAAGGCCAAGTCATCTAACCCCTCTGTGTTTTGCTTCATTTTCACCCTAGGAGTCTAGAGACAAAGTCTCTGCTCTCATAGAGCTGAAATTCTGGTGGTTATTATTATAAGTTAGCAGCAGATTATTATAGGTTAGCGGCAATGACTTACTGTATGACATGGGGAACTCTACTCAATATTATATAACAACCTAATTGGGCCAAGAATTTGAAAAAGAATAAATACATGTATATGTATAACTGAATCACTTTGCTATACACCTGAAAACTAACACAACATTATTAATCAATTATACTCCAATATATAATAAAAAGTTTTGTTTTAAAAGATTTTGTTGTTGCTCAGTGTCCAATTCTTTGAGACCCCACAGATTTCGGCATGCCAGGCTCCTCTGTGTTTCACCATCTCCCAGAGTTTACTCAAACCCATGTCCATTGATTCAGTGATGCCATCCAACCATCTCATCCTCTGCCACCTCCTTCTCTTCCTGCCATCAATCTTTCCAAGCATCAGGGTCTTTTCCAATGATTCAGTTCTTTGCATCAGGTGGCAAAAATACTGGAGCTTCAGCTTCAGCATCAGTCCTTCCAATGAATACTCAAGGTTGATTTTTCTTTAGAATTGACTGATTAAATCAAGTGTTGTGAAGGAAATAAACAGATTGGTTCTAACAGAGAGGAAGGGGAGAAATGGATTTTTCTATGAGTAACTAGGAAAGCCATGGAGGTGATATTCGAATTCAAAACTAAAGCGTGAGAAAGGGAAATTTGTGTGAAGAGGAAGAGCTAAGGGAAGAGAGTTGTCAGCAAGGCAACAGCAGGCATGAAACTCCTTGATGAGAAGAGGCTTGGTGTGTTCCACCAGCAGAAAAACAACAATGTGGCCGTCACTGAGGTGAGGAGTCTGGAGTGGTGGGCAAATCAGCCAAACCCACTGAACTCATGAGGAGCCTGCTTCACTCTACGAGTAATGGGAAGCCTTGAAAGGTTTTCACCTGTGAGCGGGAGAACTTCGACACTTCAGATGCTTAGGATGAGCAGATGGGGAAAAGATAAATTTGGAGGCTGTCTCAGGGTCCAAGTGAAAGGAGATGGTGGTGCAGCAGGAGAGCTGCAAACAGATTCTTTTTTTTTTTTTTAACTTTATTGAAGTATAGTTGATTTACAATGTTAATTTATGCTGTAGAGCAAAATGATTCAGTTATCTGTATTTATTTTCTTTTCATTTTCTTTTCTATTATGGTTTACAGGATATTGAATATAGTTCCCTGTGCTATACAGTAGGAACTTGTTGTTTATCCATCCTATACATACTAAGTTTGAATCTGCTAATCCCAAACTCTCAATCTATCCTTCCCTCACCCTCCCTTGGCAACCACAAGTCTGTTCTGTATGTCTGAGAGTCTGTTTCTGTTTGTAGATACGTTCATTTGTGTCATGTTTTAGATTCCACACGTAAGTGGTATTCATGTGTCATTTGTCTTTCTCTGTCTGGCTTACTTCATTTAGGATGATAATCTCTAGGTTCATCCGTGTTACTGCAAATGATGTTATTCCATTCCTTTTCATGGCTGAGTAATATTCTATTGTATATATGTACCACCTCTTCTTTAACCATTCCTGTCTGTTGATGGACGTCTAGGTGGCTTCCATGCCCTGGCTATTGTAAATAGTGCCACAGTGAACACCAGGGTGTGTGTATATTTTTAAATTATGGTTTTCTTCAGATAGACATCCTGTAACAGGATTGCTGGATCATATGGCAACTCTATTTTTCATTTTTTGAGGAACGTCCATGCTGTTTTCCATAGAGGCTGCACCAGTTTACATTCCCATCAGCAGTATAAGATTCCCTTTGCTCCATATCCACTACAGCATTTGTTATTTGTAGACTTTTTAATAATGGTCCTTTTGAGCAGTGTGAGGTGGTACCTCATTATAGTTTTGATTTGCATTTCTCTGATTATTAGCGATGATGAGCATCATTTTGTGTGCCTGTTGGTCATCTGTATGTCTTCTTTGGAAAAATGTCTATTTAGATCTTCTGCCCATTCTTCAATTAAGTTTGTTCATTTTTTATTATTGAATTATATGAGCTGCAAACAGATTCATTTCACATGTCTTCCTGGTATTATAGTTCTGTTCCAGCTATTATACTTCTAGAAGGCACCCTAATCCTGTCTTTCAGTTGATCATGGACTCCCTGGACAGCACCTACCATGTGTGAGGCATTGCACTTGACTTCTGTGAGTTTGCTTCATCCTCATACTGAGCCTGTGAAATTCTGATTATTTCCATTCTGTGGCAAAGAAATCTCAGAGAGGTTAATTTTCAAATCCAAGTCTCTCTGATACCATAGCCTATGGTATTATCTCTACAACACTGTCCATGCAGATGTTCACAAATGTGTAACTGGATGAGCAAAAAGTAAGTCACCAGTTGTCCAACTGTTAGAGCATGCAGAGTGCGCAAGAGTCTTTTGGCCAAAAATAGCTTCCCAATATATGGACAGCAGTAAAATATTGCCTCATAGGCCCCTGGGGCCTCAACTAAGCAAGAGATGGATGACCTGGGGCATGAGAAACACATTTTGTCATTGTCAGCTGTTAAATTAGCAGAGGAACTTCATGCGCCTAAGTAGTGCTGTCAGGGAATGGGATGCAGGAAACTTGCATTTGGAGAGGAGAGAACTAGTTCTGGAAAATGAGATGTGGCCATTGAAGATAACACAGGGCTGATGTATGCCTGGAGAGAACAATAATGATAATATAAATCATAGATGCCAGTGAAAATACCTCCTATTCATTGAGTGCCTACTATATACTAGGCTTCAAATAAATGTATCAGACCTATTAGCTTCCAGTAAGATCCAATAAACTGCTTGCAAAGGCCCCATGAGGTATCATCATGTTTCCCTGATTCTAAGAGACCATCAATATAATAAAAGCTTTTCATAGAAAAGCATATATTACACTTATGGAACGCTGTTTTGTTGTGTGGTTGCTCTTATGATTGGAATATAGGATGTATTTATTCATGTCATAGCTACTTTATTCTTCAAGATGACAATGCATGTTTGAATCTGAGCCTTCGTCTTCAGAGTTTGAAGAGTCTTCTGGCTCCCTCAGTCATAATACCCCCTTATCACCCACCTGGGATGTCTTCTGCCCCTTTCAGTTGACAGGGTAATTTAGAGCAGAATAAAGAATGCAGGGTTCCTTCTGCATTTCCTATTTTATTAAACTTGCCGTGTCCCTCCCCTCCCCCCGCTTCTTAATTGAATCATCTGTCTTTTGACTGACTAAGAAATACTCCTTCTCAATGCATGACAATCACACAGCATTTCCAAGCTCTGACAATCAGGTGACCCAGGCTTGAGCGATTTGCCTACATCCACGAGGGTGCCCACATTGCCTTCTATTGCATTCCTCTGTCTGGTGACCAGCAAGGCCGTTGTTATTGTTTTCAGCATTGATTATAAGATGCAGTCCTATTACTTAAAAAAAAAAAAAAACAACTTTAAGTGTATCTTAGAATTGGTTTGTGACACAGAAGGTAAAGACGTAAGAGAGTTTACCTCCCACATCATAGCTGGCAGGGAGCATAACTGGGAATCCAAACCAAGTCGGCCAAGTTACTATTTATTGTTCAGGGGTACAGTTGTTTCTCTCTTCTTCCTGTGAGCCCTCTCCAGTCAGGCCTTTGTTCGCACCATTCCACCAAAACCACTCTTGTCAAGGTCACTGGTGCCTCCACATAGCCACATCCATTGACCAATTCTTAGTCGCCATCTTAGTTCAGCATCACTTGACACCATCTTCATCCTTACCTTTCACGCATCTCCTGCATGTCTGTCAAAGACCCCTTAGTGTCTCTTCCTCATTTCCACTCATCTTCCCGGCCTCAGTGAACCAGTCCTCACTTTTCTCTTGCCTTCTTGCCCTTGCTTTTTCATCTAGTCTCAGACCAAGCTCCAAGACTATGCACAAACAGCTCACACAGGGAAATCTGCAGCTTGCCCTGCTCCACACCCATCCTACTCCACATCACTGCTTGGATCTCTAATGGGCTTTGCAATCTTAATGTCTTAAGCCAAAGTCCTATTTCCACCCCCTCTTCATCCTAAACTGGTTCCTTCTGTGGTCTTTTGCATCTCAATAAATGGCAACTTACTTCTTCTGGATACTTGGATAAAAAACATTGAAGTCATCCTAGATTCCACTCTTTCCCTCCCTACATTCAGTCTTTTAACTAGTACCATCAGCTCAACCTTAAAATTACATCTAAAATTTAATTCTTCCCTGCTCGCTCAGCGGTGCAGGAGACATGGGTTCAATTCCTGGACCCATGTGGGTCTGGAAAGAACCCACATGTGGCAGAGCAACTAAGTCCACGTGCCACAAATATTGAGCCTGTGCTCTAGAGCCCAGGAGCCCAACTACTGAGCCCATGTGCTACAGCTACTGAAGCCTGTGCAACCCAGAGCCCATGCTCTACAACAAAAGCCACTGCACTGAGAAGCCCGTGCACCACAACTAGAGAATAGCCTCCTCTCTCCACAACTAGAGAAAAATAGTGAAGACCCAGCACAGTCAAGAATAAATAAATACAATTGAAAAAAAATGGAATCCACAGCTACCACACTAGCCTAGCCATGTTAGTCACTCACCTGCTATAACAGGCCCAGCACTTCCACCCAAGCTCTCCAGTGGCTCTTTTCCATACAGCAGCCAGAACGACCCTCCACAACCCAAGTCAGATCAAGCTGTCAGCTGCTTAAAGCCATCTGGGGGCTTCTTATCTCAGACTAAAGCCAAAACCTTTATGGCCAGTTAGGCTCTCTGTTGCCTGGCACCTACTATCTCTCTGACGTCTGCATCCTCCAAACCCCCACTGCTAACTACCCTCCAGCCAGACTGGCCTCCTTACTGATCTCACAAATGCCCAACACATTCCACTCAGGGACTCAGGGCTTTGCATTTGGGTCTACCCCTGAGCTTCCTATTTCTCCCCACAGGTCTCCACATGCTTTCTTCTTCATTTTCTTGGTGTCATTTCTCTTCAAATAACACCAAACAGAGAGAGGCTTCATTTGTATTTCCTGCGTAAAACAACCACCTCCTCTTCCTGGTGGCTCAGACTCTAAAGAGTCTGTCTGCAGTGTGGGAGACCTGGGTTCGATTCCTGGGTTGGAAAGATCCCCTGGAGAAGGGAATGGCTACCCATTCCAGTATTCTTGCCTGGAAAAGTCTATGGACAGAGAAGCCTTACGGGCTATAGTCTGTGGGGTCACAAGAAGTCTGACTGAGCAACTAGTACAACAACAGAATTCCATCCCATTCACTTGGCTTTATTTCCCCTGTAGCACACAGATCGCTTGAGGTCACATACGTTGATCTGTTTATGGCCAGTCCACACTACACCGCACACAAGCCCCATGAGTGCAGGGACTGTAACTGTTCACCCCTGCATCCCAGTGCTGAGAAGTGAGCCATCTCAAAGAAGATGTGGTACATAGATACAATGGAATATTACTCAGCCATTAAAAAGAATGAAATAAGGCCATTTGCAGCAACATGGATAAACCTAGAGAGTATCATACTGAGTGAAGTAAATCAGACAGAGAAGGAGAAATATCATGACATCCCTTTTATGTGGAATCCAAAAAGAAACGATACAAACGAGCTGACTTACAAAACAGAAAAAAGCTAACATTTAGAAAACAAACTCACAGTTGCTGGGGGGAAGGGATAGTTACGGACTTTTGGAAGGTCATGTACACACTGCTATATTTAAAGTGAATAACCAACAAAAACCTTTGTATACCACATGGAACTCTACTCAGTGTTATGTGCCAGCCTGGATGGGAGGCAGTTTGAGGGGAGAAGGGATACATGCATATGTATGGCTGAGTCCCTTTTTATTCACCTGAAACTATCACAACATTGTTAATCAGCTGTACCCCAATACAAAATGTTTTGGGTGTTAAAAAAAGAATAAAAATTAAAAAAAAAAAGAAGAGAGCCATCCCATAGTAGGCTTCTAGCAGATGTTTGCTGAATTAGAGAACAAAGGAAGAATGAGAGGGGGGCCCATTGAGACAGAGACAGGGCTGAGCCTCTGTTAAGGGAAACATGCATTTTTTCTGCTGCCCAGATCTCGAGGTTGGTCACCAGTGGGGACGTGCCATGACTACCCCATCCAGGCTGACTTCTGCTTATGTCTTCTTCCAGGTCTCAGCTCTCCCAGGCTCTGTGAGGCTTCTGCTATGACTGCAGTCTCTTCTCGGAGCCAGGACTGCCCCTCGCCGCCCCTGCCACGCCAGGTCCCCGCTCTGCCCCACCTGTCCTCGGCCCCCGTGTCACCATGGGCAGCGTCAGCAGCCTCATCTCTGGCCACGGCTTCCACAGCAAGCACTGCCGGGCCTCGCAGTACAAGCTGCGCAAGTCTTCCCACCTCAAGAAGCTCAACCGCTATTCAGACGGGCTGCTGAGGTTCGGCTTCTCCCAAGACTCGGGACATGGCAAGTCCAGCTCCAAAATGGGCAAGAGCGAAGACTTCTTCTACATCAAGGTCAGCCAGAAGGCCCGGGGCTCCCACCGCCCTGATTACACGGCACTGTCCAGTGGGGACCTAGGGGGCCAGGCAGGAGTGGACTTTGACCCATCCACCCCACCGAAGCTCATGCCCTTCTCCAATCAGCTAGAGATGGTAAGTGGAGGGGTCTCTGGTGTGGGTGGCTGGATTGGAAAGGCAGGGAAGAGGCCTGGGGCTGAGAGCGGTGGTGGGGAAGGTCTTAAGTGCTTACATCACTGAGAACGCTTACATTACTGAATGATGCAGAGAGGGCAGGAGTACTTAACCACACCAGAGAGCAAGATTGGACAAAGGAATGAACACATTGATCAGTCTCATAATGCAAAAGTCCTGGGTGAGCTTTTTAGCACAGAGCAATCAGAGAATGCAAGCCTTTCTGAACTCTGCTGGGCTATAACTCAGGATTGCCAAGGCAGGACCCATAGCCATGTTTTCAAGTGCATGGGAAGCAGGAAGGGCTCCCTTACCATCTGGAAAAGCAGGGGGAGAGCCCACCTGAAGAGATCTGATAGGCTCTCTTGTTAGAGGACTCACAGAGGTGGGCTTTCTCCTCCTTTGCTTCTCTGGTGGGACAGCAGCTCTCACTCAAACCAGCCCTAAAGCATCTTTGTTGGGATAAGAGCTGTGAGTTTGGTAGTTAGTTTTTTGCCATGCTGCGTGACTTGTGGGATCCTAGTTCCCTGACCAGGAATGGAACTCGCACCCCCTGAAGTAGATGCATGGAGTCTTAAACACTGGACCACCAGGGAAGTCCCTCGGGTTTGTTATCATCAGCAATCTAGCAAGGATGAGGGCAGAGTCCCAGGTGCTCAGAAATCCAGCCCACGTCCCAGTTTAAGTTCTCATGGGTCCTGCCAGTCGGTGCTAGAAGTATTGTTCCTGTTCAGCACCCTGGCCTCACCTGGGAGGATGAATCTATGCATTGATGTGCTAGGAAACAGCCCACATGTTGGATAGAGTTTCAACTTTTCAAAGTAAAGAGCTTGTAAACTTTGAAGTCCTCTAATAATGAAAATGATGGCTTTAGGGAAAAGACTGTTATTTCAAGCGGTTCTCCCAACCATTGGGGGAGGCCACGGCCAGAGTTCCAGCTGCTGGCCAACTGGAAGTAATGGGGAAGAAGCAGGGATGAACTTCCCCGAGGAAAGTGTGTCCAGCATCCTTACCTGCAGCACGCAGAGCCCCAGAACCCTGGCACAGGGGTCTCAGCCAGTGAACCTAAAAGGGCTGTCATCTCGGAGAAACTGGTGACAAACTGGTTGGCAGTTTGCAGAACAAAGGGCCTGATGATATTTAAGGACAGTCATGGAGGAATTCCTCCTTCTTGAGGGAGATTCACCACTTCTGGTCCCTTCAGAGTAATGGGTGAGGTCACCTGCAGCCCCTGACCAGGAAGGTGCCATGTAGCTGGCCTGCATACCTGACTCAGGGCTCATCGCAGGGAGACACAGGGTCAGTATGGCTGTTTTCCTCCCCAGGGTTCTGAGAAGGGTGCTGTGAGACCCACCGCCTTCAAGCCGGTGCTGCCACGGTCAGGCGCCATCCTCCACTCATCCCCTGAGAGCGCCGGCCACCAGCTGCATCCTGCGCCTCTGGACAAGCCCAAGGAGCAGGAGCTGAAGCCCAGCCTGTGCTCCGGGGCACTGTCCGACTCCGGCCGGAACTCCATGTCCAGCCTGCCCACCCACAGTACCAGCAGCAGCTACCAGCTGGACCCGCTGGTCACTCCTGTGGGGCCCGCCAGCCGGTTTGGGGGCTCAGCCCACAACATCACACAGGGCATTGTCCTCCAAGACAGCAACATGATGAGCCTAAAGGCCCTGTCTTTCTCTGACGGGGGCAGCAAGCTGGCCCACGCAAGCAAAGACAAGGGCTCTGTGCGCTCCCCCATCTCCACGGACCAGTGCACCATCCAGGAGCTGGAGAAGCAGCTGCTGGAGAGGGAGGGCGAGCTGCAGAGGCTGCACCGCAGCTTCGAGGAGAAGGAGCTGGCCGCCAGCCAACCTTACGAGGAGCGGCCGCGGCGCTGCAAGGACGAGCTGGAGGGGCTGGAGGCCAAGGGCAAGATGAAGGTGGCCGCACAGAAGAGCCAGCGGGCTCAGCAGGTCCTGCATCTCCAGGTGCTCCAGCTTCAGCAGGAGAAACGGCAGCTCCGGCAGGAACTCGAGAGCCTCATGAAGGAGCAGGACCTGCTGGAGACCAAACTCAGGTCTTACGAGAAAGAGAAGACCAGCTTTGCCCCTGCACTGGAGGAGACGCAGTGGGAGGTGAGGATGAGGGCGTGGGCAGGGGACGGGCAGGGGTTCAGTGCCTGCATTCCCCACCACTTTCTCCAGGTCTCCTCCAGGCTCTAAGCAACAGGGAGAAGTGTGAAATCACTCAGTCATGCCGACTCTTTGCAGTCCCATGGACTGTAGCCCGCCAGGCTTCTCCAGGCAAGAATACTGGAGCAGACTGCCATGCTCTCCTCCAGGGGATCTTCCAACCCAGGGATCGAACCCAGGTCTCCTGCACTGCAGGCAGATTCTTTACCATCTGAGCCATCAGGGAAACCCAAGAATACTGGAGTGGGTAGCCTATCCTTTCTCCAGGGAATCTTCCCAACCCAAGAATCGAACCGGGGTCTCCTGCATTATAGGCAGATTCTTCACCAGCTGAGCTACTGGAGCAACAGGGGTGGGAACACAATTGCCCCAGAAAACTGGGCTGGAATGATGGCTCCCTGACCCGAAGAAAGGGCTTCCCAGTAAACCATGTTGAAGATTTTCTTAGCCTGGGCTTCTTCATCTCCCCAACCCCATGCCTCATGGCCAGAATTGAATTTACTAATTGAGTCATTGGCTGAGAAACTAGAACAAGAGAACCAAGTCCCAGCCAGGCTGTCTGAGGGCCACCTCTGTGCATCGCAGAGGCTCTGCAGGACCGCAAACCATCCCTGGTTCCTGATGGTCCCAAAGCCACAAGAGACCATAGCACTATTTGCGATGTTTTTTCTTCATCTTTTTGTTGTTGTTTTCTTTATGGAAGGTTCTATGTGCACTCTGAAAACATCACAGTTCCAAAGCTGTGGGATTTTTTTTTTTTTTTTAACTTTTTGGCTACAACACGGCATGTGGGGTCTTAGTTCCCTGACCAAGGATTGAACCCAAGCTTCCTGCGTTGGGAGCATGGAGTCTCAACCAGTGGGCCACCAGGGAAGTCCCTCATCTGTGACATTTGAGGAAAGGGACTTCACCCACTGGTGGGAGTGGTCACATCTGTGCAGGTCTCAGGGACAGAGTTGGCCAGTCCTCATAGAAGTGCAAGTGGAGCTTCTGTTTGGTGGACTGAGATGGAAGCATAGAACAGGAAGAAAGAGGACTCATGTACACATGCACATCCTCAGGCACACCTGGAAATTAGGTGGCTGCACCTGGTCTCACTGGAGAACAGCCTAACCCCCATATCCTGCTCACTTTTCTCACCTGATGGGCCTCTAAAGATGTTGCAAGGACCAGAAGAGGCGTGTACATGGCAGTCACCTCAAAGACTCCTGCCCTGGGAAGGGGCTGAGGACTCACTGGGTCTGGTTAGACCAGCATCACCCCTAGGTAGGGGTGACACACCATCAGCCATGCAGCCATCTGTCTGAACTGATCTCCTGTACTTATTCTGGAAATTAGAGTGACAGGTGTTATCAAGGGTAGAGAAAAAAGATCCTTTCTGAGGAAGTGATGGATAGAGGCGCTAGACAGGTGGGCAGGGAGTGTCACTTTCTGTTTGCCAGGTTTCCCAAAGAGGAAAGGACCTCATCCATGGGACCAGTGCCTTTCTTCTCATCAGTGTTGGTTCAGGAGACCCTTTCCCAGCCATGGTTTCTCAGCCAGGACTTGGGAACACTTTGGCCCATCTCAGAACATAAGCCAACGCTAGCATTATGCATCCATTCTTGCTTGTCTAATCCAGAACTAAGCTGGACATGGCTGTGACCTCATTCCCAGGTTGTCCAGTCAGACTATTAGTAAAACAATAAATGAAGTAAATTTTCACAAAAACATAGAAATATATTACAAACATAACAACAATAATTCATAGAGTGTTTATTAATGCCAGGCCTCAGGTTCTTTCATTTAACCTTTACAACAGCCCTGTGAAACTCAATTTAGAGTTAAAGACACTGAAGCACGGAGAACAATTATAATAGCAAAGAGCTTGTTAGATGACTTGCCAAAGTCACCACATAACAGATATCAGAGGCAGGATCTGATCCTGAATTAGGTCCCAGAGTTCAGAGTTTTATGTTCATAATGCTACTGTGCTAATGGATGCAGAATTGGCCGGGTCACTCTGGTAGAGCCAGGATTCAAAGCGAGGCCCCATCCTCAGCCACGGCTCTGCTGCCCCCTGCATGATGCAAATCCAGGCTCACCCTCGGAAGGCTGTTTCAGTCCCAGCCAAGCATGGTGGTAGGGCTGTGCACACTTCAGAGGTGGTGCATGAGAAAAAGGGGTGGTTCTGCCTCAAGAAGAAAAGAGGAAATATTAATACTTCCAGTCTTGCTCAAAGAATCTATTCTGTGGAGGCCCAGACCCTGGCCTTCATTCTGGCCATCTTTCCTGCAGGCTGGCAGAAAATGCTCTTGTGACACAGCCAGCCAGACTGGCCCTGGACACGTGACCCCCAGTGGCCAGGACTCCATAGACACACGGGTCTGAGTCAGTCTCATTAGTGTCATTAGTTTTGTTTGCTGCTCTTAGCCAACTTTTGATGGAGACTGAAGCAGAAATGGTGGAGGGCACTGGGGAGAACAGCGGCTCATCATTTGGCAGATGCCAGCTGGGCACTGTCTCTGAGCCCAATAGGTTGCTGGGGTGCAGCCATGATTGTGTGAATATTGTCTTTATCCCAAGAGGAAAGAGAAGAGAATATGTGCAGGGGTGAGGCCAGAGGGTGTGAGCATATACACAGATGATAGAAGTTAGACCCAAAATTGACATCATCGATGTTAATGTAGATAGTGGAGCTACCGGCTGTGGGCAGATTAAACCACTGGCCCTTGATATATACATAGCTATAAGTTTGGGTGGACTTCCCCAGTGGTAAAAAAAAAAAAAAAAAATCTACCTGCCAAAGTAGTAGACATAAGAGACACAGATTCAATCCCTGGGTCAGGAAGATCCCCTGGAAAAGGAAATGGCACTCCAGTATTCTTGCCTGGAGAATCCCATGGACAGAGGAGCCTGGCGGGCTACAGTCCATGAGGTCTCAAAACCAGGACTTAGGGACCAAACAACAGGGACACGAGTTTGGGTATGGACTGAGATTTAGACTGAATTGGGGGTGAGGCAGGCTTGTGGACAGACCCAGCCAGATTCAGAATGAAAGGAGCCTCACAGCAGGGCTTGGCCTTCGTGGGTCGCCCAGACCACCATGCTGGGGGCTCTTTCCAGGCACTGTGTGAGGACTAGTTTAGTTCTTTTTATTTTTGGCGGCGCTGGGTGGCTTTCAGGAGCTTAGTTTCCCAATCAGGGATGGAACCCGCGTCCTCGGCAGTGAAAACCACGAGTCCCAATCACTGGATCACATAGGATTAAGTGCTTTTAAGCAATCGGGTGCCCCGTACGTGCGGACTCTCACCCTTTGGCTCTCTCTTGTCCCTGCCCTGCCCTGCCTCGTGGCAGGTGTGCCAGAAGTCCGGAGAGATCTCCCTCCTGAAGCAGCAGCTGAAGGAGTCCCAAACAGAGATCAACGCCAAGGCCAGCGAGATCCTCAACCTGAAGGCTCAGCTGAAGGACACGCGGGGCCGGCTGGAGAGTTTGGAGCTGAAGACGCAGGACTTGGAGAACGCGCTGCGCACCAAGGGCCTGGAGCTGGAGGTGTGCGAAAACGAGCTGCAGCGCAAGAAGAACGAGGCGGAGCTCCTGCGGGAGAAGGTGAACCTGCTGGAGCAGGAGCTGCTGGAGCTGCGGGCCCAGGCCGCCCTGCAGCGGAGCAGGGACGCGGCTGCCCTGGGTCCCGCCTCCGCGGACGACGTGCCCGCCCTTCAGCGCGAGCTGGAGAGGCTGCGTGCAGAGCTCAAGGAGGAGCGGCAGGGGCATGACCAGATGTCCTCTGGCTTCCAGCACGAGCGGCTGGTGTGGAAGGAGGAGAAGGAGAAAGTGATCCAGTACCAGAAGCAGCTGCAGCAGAGCTACCTGGCCATGTACCAACGGAACCAGCGCCTGGAGAAGGCACTGCAGCAGCTGGCCCGGGGGGACGGCGCAGGGGAGCCCTTTGAGATCGACCTTGAAGGGGCTGACATCCCCTACGAGGACATCATCGCCACCGAGATCTGAGGGGCCTCCTGGGAGAGGGCCGGGGACCTGGCACTGGGAGGCAGGGGTGCTGAGTCTGTCAATGGGGGCTCCCTTGCCCTGCTTCCCTGCTCAGGCCTCAGAGAGAAGTACAGACTTCAAGGCGCGGAGATTGGTTGCGGGGTGGGGGTGGGGAACGGTTGCTGCTACAGGGCCTCTCCTGGCCTTTCCCAAGATCCAGCGCTTAGCAACCCTGCAGCCGGCCAGACCTCCAGCTTTGCCAAGAGAGGAGTCCTGGGATCATCAAGATTTGGTTACTGGCTTCCTAAAACTTGGTCTTTGTTCAAAATGCTTAGAGATTTTGAACCCTCTAAGCATTTAGAGGGTTCCCTAAATGCTCTCCCAGAGAGGGTGGTGACTGACGGAAGCTCCCTTCCACCTCTTTTCCTACAACTTTTCTTGACTCCCACCCCCGCTCCCAACACACTGGGTTTGCCCCTTGGGAACAGAACACAAGCATTTATGACCAGAAGCTTTGGAATCTGACCTGGTCATACCTCATCTATTCCCCCCAGCCATGGAGAGACAGGGGTTGGAGTGGGATGTGGAGAACCTGGCTGAACAGCAATCAGAGCTTCCCAACACTGTAGGTCTCAGAAAGGAGGGGAGAGCTGGGGCTACCCGGCGGATGTCGAGACTCAGCCAGACCAGAGGGTGTCTGAAGGAGAAGCTAGGTGGTGACAGCCAGACCCTCTAGCCATGCTGACTGGACGTGAGCAGCCTCGGGATGACTGGTGGCCTTTGATCTCTTCTTAAAGCCATAGCCCCAAGGCCCTGGGATGGGTGCTGAGGAAGAAAGATGATGCAGGGAGTGTGTGACTCCAAGCTGTCCCCAGGGGAGCCCCCAGATCTTTTCATCATGAGACCAGAGATAGGGATTTCCCCTCCTGTTCAAGTTGCTCAGCAGTTATCCTGCATTGGTTTTGATTCCTAAGAACCAAGTCTTTGCTTGAACTCAGAATAACCTTTGTCCACTGAGATGGCACAGGGTCATCTGGGCTAGGCCTTCCCCCTTCACCTTCAGCTCCATCCTGCTGCGGGTCATGTCCCTTGTCACCTCCAGGGCTAAGTACAGACAGAGCCTTTACAGGTCAGGGAGGGGCCCCAAAGTGCCAGTGTCCAAAGACAGTAAGAGGCTCAAACACAGCCTCTGAACAGCCCTGGGGCCCCCGGCTGCACCCCCCTCTGCTTGCATTAGCCCCACCTGAGCCCCATAATCAAGGACTCCTGGCCTGCAGAAGGCTGGTTTTCCCTTTCAAAGATGTGCGGAGAAAAGATTGTTTCTCAGTTGCTTGGTTCAGGGAATTTTCTTCTTCTTTTTCCTTTCTTGTCTTTTCAGACACAAGCCAGATCTCGCAGGCAGCCAGGCTGTTCCATGTTCTATTTTTGCCTCGAGCTGCAGCTGCTGTTCCTGGGACAGCCAGCCCCGGCTGGATTCCTGGGCTCACGCCCGCATGCTGAGGGGGGTTAACTGAATGTCTGAGTATGCAGCAGCCCCAGGCCATTGCTCCCCAGTTCTGTCCCCGACTGTGGACCCCTCCAGGCCCCAGGTGGTAGTGGGGAGCTGCTTCTCCTCCAGCCTCCCATCCTGCCAGGGTCCCCCCACAGTCCCTCCTTGAGCCTGGACTGAGAGCAGAGCCGCCTTCCCGGATGCTGGCTCTGCCTTCCATTCCCCAAGTTAGGCTGTGCCTGTCCTGCCTTCACGTGACAGAGGAGCCTCTCTGGAATTTCAAGCCATTACTCTTAGTCATAGGCTAGACTTAAACCCGGAATCCACAGGCCCAGAGCTCCCTCTGCCTGGAGGCCAATCCCCTCCACAGGACACAGGCAGATCACCCCCACTCCCCAAGTCAAAGACTTCCCACCCCTTGTCTCCTGGTTGCTTCATCTCTACCAGCCTGTGCCTTGTCTGAGTCCTTTCCTCCCAGAGGCTGTCCTGATGGATAGAAAGAGGCTGCTGCCCCCTCCTCGGGCTGGAGACCACCCCCCCAAAGGGCAGCCAAAAGCCCATTGCTCTGCCCTCAAGACCTCGCTGCAAAGAGGTGGGTGCTAAGCCCCAGGGGAGGGCGCTCAGGGGCACAGCAGCTCCACCTCAGTGTGACAGTGCCCTGCACCCCTGTCCCCATCTCTGCCCCAGGCCAACCCATGGAGCCCTCCCTGGGGTGCCACCAGCCCAAGGCTCCAGGGTGGCCCAGTTGCACCAGAATGAGAGTGTCCTATAACATAGCGACCTCGCCGCGGTGTGGTTTCCCTTCCCCTCCCTGTGCTAAAACCTCCACGCTATTCCTGGACCTTGCCAGACCCAGCCTCTCTCCGGAAGGAGCCTCTGAGCAGCAGAGGCTGAGCAGGACTGGAGAAGTCGGCCACGCAGGCCTCGGAACAGGCGGCCTGGCCCAGGGCCAGCGGGAGCTCGCCGCCTCTTCCCCCGAGAGTGGCTGCTAAGACGCATGCTCGCTGGATCAGAGCTGCGGCTCTGCTAGCCAAAGGATGGTGAAGCTCTCTGCTGTGAGCAAGGAGGCAGCCACACCGAGGGGGGCTCTGCCTCTGGGCTTTAGAGTGACCAGACTCTCATGTGGCTCCCACCCTGGATTTATCCTCTGGTCTCTGCATTTGGATTAACCCCTGCTGGGCACAGTCGGTCCCCATGAATACCGAGTTCCATGGGGACTGCGTTGGGGGGTACCTCTCCCCTGAGAAGCACCCACCGAGCCTCTGCCCCTGCTCGACTCCCGGCCTAGCCTGGGCCACTTCTTAAGAGAGAGATCCTAGGGGTCAGGCAGGCTGGGTGGTCAGAGCTGCAGCTGTCCCTGCCAGGAGGACACGCACCTGTGTATGCACCTGTGTGCTTTCATGCTCCGCCTTCCTCATTTATCTGTGCTCCCCCTTGCGCTTCCTCTGCAGGCTAAGCGGGAACTCCGCCCAGGCTGGCTATGGATGGACTAGCATTTGGAAGACTATGTACAGAGTTATTTTTCTCTTGGTTGTGTCTTGTTTGGTTTGCTCTGCTTTTGACAGCTTTGATTTATTTTTGATGCCCCCTTTTGGCCATGTAAACTATCTCTGGTAATTTTATGTTTTTATTTATGAATAAAGAATGCCATTTCTCATGCCCTCCCAAGCTACCCTCCTTCCCCTGGCTGTGGCATGGCAGCTCCCTGGAGCTCCTGCATTTGGAGTAAGAAAGGTGATGTCCCTTCCCACCAGTGGTGGGGGTGGTTTGCAGCGGGTTGGGGGAGGGGTGTTGGGGTGGGGTGGAGGGGTAGGGACAGCTTTGATAGTGGCTGTATTGGCTGATAGGAAAGCAGGGGCCTTGGCATCAGATAGACCTTCAGCTGGTCCCTGCCCCTCACCAACCCTGTGACCTTATCTGTGTGACCAGGTCTTGGGGAGAACCTGAGGAGGTGGAAAGGAAACCAAGGGCTGTGGTCCCCTGCAAAGGCAGAGGGTTCTCCGAAAGAGAGCCCCCTTCCCCCAGCCCCAACTTCAGACCTCCCTGCCTCTTCCCTCCAGCCTCTCACCTTGCCAGCCAGCTCCTTGGCCTATTACATATGGCCTCATTGGCTGGAGACCAGGGTGGCTATTGTCACCACCCCCGGGCCTCCCAGCTAGGAAGGTGCAGTCACCACAATGGCCATCTGTCCAGCCTTCTCCGTGCCAGCCTGCCTTGTTCACTGACAAGCAATCCCTACCGCTCTGGGCCCAGATTTGAAACTCAAAGGGCTTTTCTACTCAGGTGGCAGGAGACAGAAGGGACTTGTAAAGAGGGAATTAAAAATACGAGGCAGCCTGTGGAGCATGTGTTGGGTAGATGTAAGTGCCTCTGGGTGGGAAAGATCAGGGTCTCTGGGAAGGTGATGGGCGGAGGGGGCTTTGGTGGCATGAGTGGAACATTAGAGAAGTGGAGAGGAGAGGGAAGACAAGAAACGCACCCCAGGGCGGCCTTCCCATAGCTGTGGTCTCCCTGCCTGTCTGCATAGGTGACAGGCCAGCGAGGAGCACATGAGGCCAACGAGGCCGATGGGGATGTGCAGGGGGTGGGCGCGGGGGAGGCAGTCACACCCTCCCAAGCAAGCTACCCTCCTTCCCCTGGCTGTGTCCTGGAAGCTCCCTGGAGCTCCTGCATTTGAAGTAAGAAAGGTGATGTCCCTTCCCACCAGTGGGCAGGGGGTCGGTGGCGGGGGGGGGTTGTAGGGGATGAGCTATCAAAGTGCAAAGAAGGGCAGGCAGCTGGCCAAGCCTGGACAGGAGCCCACATCTAAATCCAGAACCCCAGTATTGGGGCATGTCATGTCAGGCCTGGGTGACCCCTCCCCTTCTCCTGGACCTGGCCCAAGGCTGGCAGGCCGCTGCATTGGTGACACCCATGGGAATATGCCCCCACTGATGACCCTGTGTAGCCCTCTCCCCTCTAGTCCAGGCAAACCCTGGGACTCACTTAAATTAATCCAAGTCAGCAGAAGTGTTGCTCCACCAGTTTCAGCCTAGCTTGGCAGCTTCCACTTTTACATATACTCGGGGCCCCCAAGCTGCCATATGAGAAACCTTCAAGTCTGCTGGGAGACGCCCTGGAGCAAGAGAGGCCCTACTGTCCTGCGAATGACCAGGACCCAGCTAACCCTCATGAAGCAGAGGTTCACTTCCCCCATTCAGCCCTTCTAGGGTCTTTACCAGAGCACATGGAATGGCACTGTTTTTAAGCCTCTTAGTAAACCGGGGGTGATTTACCATGTGGCACAGAAAAGGGTGGGCTTGCCTAGTGGTTCAGATGGTAAAGAATTCACCTGCAATACAGGAGATGTAGGTTCAATCCTTGGGTTGGGAAGATCCCCTGGAGGAGGGCATGGCTACCCACTCCAGTATTCTTGCCTGGGAAATCCCATGGACAGAGGAGCCTGGTGGGCTACAGTCCATGGGGTCGCAAAGAGTCGGACCCAACTGAGAAAATTACACTTTCACTTCACAGAAACACCTCGTGGCAACCCCCTCTCCGTCCACAGGGCTTGTGCGCGTGCTCAGTCGTGTCTGACTCTGCCACCCTTTGGACTGTAGCCTGCCAGACTCCTCTGTCCATGGGATTTTCCAGGCAAGAATACTAGAGTGAGTTGCCATACCCTCCTATAGGAGATCTTCCCAACCCAGGGATTGAACCTGTATCTCCTGCATCTCCTATATATATTGCAGGTGGATTCTTTACCACTGAGCCATCTGGGAAGCCCCAAAGGGCTAACAGAAAAGCCAGGTGTCTGGAAAGGGACAGGGCCATGGGAAACCACTTCAGCTGCAGCTGGGGCAGCCAAGTGAGGGGTGGGGGGCAAAGACTTTCCCCACGCCACTTCCTCTGGAGTGCTGTCAAGGCTGTAAGCCTTCCTTGAGCACCCACACACACACCTCAAACCTCCTTATTATTTTAGGAAAAAATAGAACAAAAGGGGAACTATATATATAGCTTCTCAGAGTTTCTCACAGAGCCATAGACAGACTGTGTGTGCTGTGCCCATCAGGAGGGAGGCAGACCAGCGAAAGTCCCCAGCAGCCCCCGCAGCAGGTGCCTTCTGAGTTATATGAGGAAGGTCATGCTGCCCTAAATTTCTTCCCAGCCCAGGCTTCTCAAGGCCTGAAATATCACCATTGCGTTTATTCACGTGTGCGTGCGTGTATCTGCTGTGCTGTGCTGTGCTCAGTTGCTTCAGTTGTGTCCAGCTCTTTGTGATCCCATGGACCATAGCCCGCAAGGTTCCTATGTCCTCAGGATTCCCCGGGCAAGAATACTAGAGTGGGTTGCCATGCCCTCCTCCAGGGGATCTTCCAGACCCAGGGATTGAACCCGAAACCTTATGTCTCCTACATTGACAGGTGGGTTCTTTACCACCAGCGCAACCTGGAAAGCCTGCATGCATGTATCTATTCAACACATGTTGACCGAACTCCAACTCTATGCCCAGCCCTGTTCTAAAGGCCAAGAATTATACAGCCGCAAACAAATATAGTCAAGGTTCTTTCTCCTGATGGAGTTCACACTCTGGAACTAAACTAATAATAAAAAACTAAACTAATAAAATCAAGTGATTTTTCTGAGAAATGAGATGAAGGAAGTAAATAGGGTGATTGAGCCAGTGGGACCCAGGTGGTACTGTGTCTGGAAGGGTGGGGGGAATTGGTTCAGGAAAAGAAGATCAGAAAACCAAATTATCCCCTCATTTCAACATTTGGGGAGACTGTGCCAACCACTGTCCTTTCCTAACAAGGACTCCTCTTCACCCCAATTTCTCTCCCTTGGGAACTTCACCTTCTCGCAGGGTCTCAGCAGACCTTTTCCTGGTAGGTGGCTCACCATGCTCCCATAACCTTAGCATCCACTTGTTAACTGGCCCCAAACATCCCTAGTCCTGAGGAACCTTGAACCTCCCTTTCCTTTCACTCAAAAACAACTCCGCCCAGCATGTCCCATGAAGACCCTTGAGAAGTCTGAAGCATTAAAAGCTGTTCTTCCACATGTAAAAGTTAAAAACCAAATTTTGTGAAATAGCACAATCCTTACATAAGTGCTAAAAGAGCATCTTTCCATGTAACTTGATAGAGAAATGTTCGATTTTAACTAACTTAGCCAATTAACTTAGCCATCTCTTTCTCTATGTATTTATGTATTTTTTGGTCTGTTTGTTTTGGTGGGAGAGGTCTGCCTTACTGGGTGTGAAAGCAGAAGTTTATCAGCCTATTGTATAATCCAAACTGCTTTCCCACAATGTCCCTATTCTCTCAATATATCCTTGCAGGTTGGAGCCATCACTGATCCCCACCACCGCTTTTCCATCATCCTGTCTATCCAGTTAGATCCCACATCCTCTAGAGTCCCCTCTTTAAAGCCCTCCTCCTGTCCTCTTTTCTTCCAACATCTACTGACCCAGCAGAGGTCATCCAAAGAATCACAGAATGCCCAAGACATCTTAGACGTCTTCTAGTTCCAACCACCTCACTTTTACAAATGTGCAAAAGAGAGGCTAGCCAGACAGGGGAGAGGGCTTTCTCAAGGTCACACAGCTAGTGAATGACAGAGCGTAGTCACCTTGATGACTCTCAGATGCCCACTGGTTTCTCCCTCCCAACTCTGGTCCATTAAGTCCAGGGACACACAACACTCGGGTTTATACCCCCAGTGCTGCTCCCACTAGGTTCCCCACTTGCTCAGAACCTTCAGGGGCTCCCCTCAAACCTCAGGATAAGGCTGAGCCCCCTTAGCTGGCTTTAAGTCTCTGCCTTTTATGGTTCCAACATCTATCTCAGCAAATCTGACTAACCACAGGTCAAAGTGCAGAGCCCTAAAACATCACAACTACCATCATAAGCTCAATAAACATGAAGACATTTCTTGTCAGACACAATATTTATGAAAAGTAAAAAACCCGTTCGGACTTCCCTGGTGGTCCAGTGGCTGAAAATCTGCCTGCCAACGCAGGGGACATGGGTTCGATTCCTGGTCAGGGAACTAAGATCCCATGTGCCTCAGGGCAACTAAGCCCCCATGCCACAACTACTGAACCCCACATGCCCTAGAGCCCGAGTTCCACAAGAGAAACCACTGCAACTTGGAGCCTGTGCACCACAATTAGACAGTAGGCCCTGCTCACTGCAACTAGACAGAGTCCATGCAGCAACCAAAGACCCAACACAGCCATAAATAAGTGTATAAATAAAACACACTTTGCTGCCCAGTCCTGTGTTCTACCCTGAGACCCCGCCAAGGAGCCTCAATGGGAGGCAGCACGGCAAGGGTCAAATGCAGACTCAGAGCTAGCTGAGTTCACCTCCAGCCTCTGCTGCTACTGAGCTGTGTGATGTTGGATAAGTGACTTAACCTCCTTGTGCTTTGGAGGGTGGTTTTGACAATTCAGTGAGATGATGATGTCCAATAAAAGTTAGCCCGAGCATTGCTATTATTTTTATACTGCTATCATACTTTATTGTTACCGTAATTATTGCATGCTTGTGTGTGCATGCAAAGTCGTTTCAGTCATATCTGACTCTGTGCAACCTTATAGACTAGCCCACCAGGCTCCTCTGTCCATGGGATTCTCCAAGCAAGAATATTGGAGTGGGTTGTCATTTCCTTCTCCAAGGGATCTACCCAACCCAACCCAACTCATCTCCTGGATTGGCAGGCAGGTTCTTTACTACTGGCGCCACCTGGGAAGCCCACCATAATTATTATTATTTGTTAATATAATGTCACTGCTTCAAGCTGGGATAAACTGCAGTGGTGGCCCAGGCTCCTGCAGCCCCAGCAAAGCTCCCTGCCTTGGAGAACAGCTGACTTTACTCTGGTCAGCTGTCTCCCCACCACCCCGCAGCTTTGTCTCCCCAGCTCTAAACTCCAGAAGACTGACTTGTGGGGAGAAGCTCCTGGGACAGAGGGCGCAGCTGAGGGAAGAAAGGAACAAAGAAGGATTTGCTGGGGTGGCACGGGGGGTTGGGGGTGATGATGGGGGAGGAGGTGATGATGGAGCAGGCCTGAGCCCCGGCCAGACTGTGACAAAGGCCAAACCCCATGCCTGGAGGGAGCCAGTTAGAAGGCAGTTCACCAGCTTCCCCAGGGCAGCCCCTCTGCTCTCACAGCCCCTCCCCTCTTTCCACCCTGCACACACCGATGCGCATGTGCCCCCATGCACACACACACAGTCCCCATCGTATTCTCCCTTCCAGTCTCCCCATGCTCCCAACTCCACTGCCTTAATTATGGCTAATTGAGCGGTAAGTAGGCTCACGCCAGCTTTTGTAACCAGTGACAGGTGAGGCAAATTAAATTCCTTGCACCAAAAAATAACAGGACAATTTGCCTGCCAGCATCCGTCACCCGGTGGCACCCTCCTGGGCTGTGGGGCCAAGTGCAAGGCAGTATGTAGCCGGAGGGTTCAAGGCCCAGGGTTCCCTTGGCTTAATTGGTTCTTCCAGGCTGAACGATGAGAACAACAGAGCAAGCAGACGGTGGGGTGGGGACCAGTGGGTGCAGTCACTCCCAAAAGGGAAGTTACCAGTTCCTGGGTGGGGGCTGTATGACTTCCCAAATCCACATGAGGTTTGCCCCTCACTGGGGGCTGCATTTTATACGTGAAGAAGCTGTGCTTGGGCTTCCCAGGTGGCACAGTGGTAAAGAATCTGCCTGCCAATGCAGGAGTCATAGGAGACACGGGTTCAATCCCTGGGTTGGGAAGATCCCCTGGAGGAGGGGATGGCAACCCACTCCAGTATTCTTGCCTGGAGAATCCCATGGACAGAGGGGCCTGGCAGGCTACAGTCCATGGGATTGTAAAGAGTTGAGTATGACTGAGCACACACACACACAAGCTGCGTTTCAGAGAAGCCAGCCCCCTACCCTCTGCCCCAGTGCATCAGGCCTGACTGTGGCCACTGCCTAGTCTCTCGCTCTGGCATGAGCCTGTCTCTTCCTTTCACCCTTCTTTCCACCAGCAGGCAGATCTGGAAGCGCCATAAAAGGCTGTGTTCTGAGCTCCTCTTCCCCACCTCCCCTCAATCAGGCTCGTCCCTTACAGAGTCCTGAAATTCCACTGTTAGCAATGCCTGTCCTTAGGCTGGGCTTTCAGAAGTATCAATATCCCATGAGAGGGACCCCAGAGGAAGTGAACTGGTTTCTGAAGTATTTCCCAAACTGGAGATGAGTGAGGTCATGTGAGATTGCTGGGCTTCAGGGTTGGGATGGGGGGCAGATGGGACAGGGGTTCAGCAAGGGGGTCAGCTGCTCAAGGCTACCTTGCCTTTCTCCCTCACTCCCATCTGAGTGGCTCAGGCTCCCTTGGGGGCCACCTGACCCCCAGCCCCTGCAAATGCCTGTCTGAGCAGCACAGAGCACGGCCATTCCTGGCCTCTGCTTTGGTCACCATCAGATGGGAGAAGGGGCTTCCCAGGTGGCGCTAGTGCTAAAGAACCCCCCTGCCAATGCAGAAGACATAAGAGACACAAGTTCCATCCCTGGATCAGAAAGATCCCTTGGAGGAGGGCCTGGCAACCCACTCCATACTCTTGCCTGGAGAATCCCATGGACAGAGGAGAGGTCTATATGGTCGCTGAAGTGACTTAGTAAGCATGCAGGTGGGAGGAGAGGCTGCCCACCCAGAGGTCCAGCCTGGAAGGAGCCCCAGGACCATCCCTCCAAGCCCTTCTTGTACAGACAGGGGGCCCAAGGAAACCAGGCCCACCCAAGAAAACAAGAATCAGGAGGAGTCTGAGCACCTTTGCCAACCATCCAGACCCCCAGCCTCCTGTACCAGCTTCCCCTACCCAGGCCTGTGAAAGCAAATGCTTTCCAGGGAAATTCTGGCTCTGCCTCCCAGCTGGCTGGGCCTCAAAGACTATACTTAGAAAGCGGGAGGGGCCACGGCGATGCCAACTGGCCAGCTCCAAACGAGAGCTGGCACTGCAAAGAGACACAGCTCCGGGAAAACTGAAGTAAACCAACCCCCACCCCCACCCCAGCCCAAAACCTGTCTTTCTCAATCTGGTTACTCCCTCCCTCCTCCTTCTTCCTGAACCCGAGAAAAGTAGACGTTCTCAGGCTCAATTTCACACTGCCATCTTCTTTCAAATATCTTTGTTTCATAGGGAATTCTACAGATTCCCAAAGGGCATACCTCTATGAGAAAAGAAAAAGCCATAGGTATTCCTACGGCTGATTCATGTTGACGTATGGCAGAAACCAACACAATATTGTAGAGCAATTACCTTCAATTATAAATAAGTAAATTTAATTATAACTGCCCCCCCAAAAACAGAAAAGGAAATGCCTACTAAGCTAATTTACGTTTCTTAAACACACAAATACACACACGCAGAAGGTTAAAGCAGCAAAAAAACAGTGCTACTTTTCTCTGGTTTCTAGATGTTTTTAAAGTTGATGTTGAAAATTGGGACCCCACAGGCTTCCCTGGTGGTCCAGTGGTTAAGAACCCACCCTGCAATGCAACGGACACTGGTTTGATCCCTGGTCCAGGAAGATCCCACGTGTGGCCCATGTGCCACAGCTACAGAGTCCAAGCTACAGAGCCCAAGAGCTGCGACTACTGGAGCCTGCGTGACTGGAGGCAACGAAAGAAGCCAATGCAATGAGAAACCGACACACCATGGTGAGAAACCACGTGAAGAGGAGCCCCAGCTCGCCACAACTGGAGAAAGCCCGAGCACAGCAACAAAGACCCACTACAGCCAATAAATAAATAAATATTTTTAAAAAGCGAGTTAAGACCCAGGACTTCCCTGGTGGGCCAGTGGTTAAAACTCTGAGCTTCCAATGCAGGGAGCATAGGTTTGATCCCTGGAACTAATCTTGAGGAACTAAGATACCCCATGCCACACAGCCAAAAAAAAAAAAAGAAGGAAAAGAAAATTAAGGCTCGAGAGGTGTGAGTATGTAGGTGTGTGGGGGAAAGGCTGAGATGGAGGCCACTTCTAAATGGGGAAAGGCCCTGCAGGTCTCTTCTCTCACCCTCACCTCTCATCTGGGCACAGATCAACTTCCAAAAAGTGCCTTTGACACAGACGAGCTTCCCCTGGATGTCTCCCTGGAGGAGGAATCTCTCCCGGCTGCATGGCAGAGAAGGAAGCCAGCAGGATGGCATGGAGGTAGACTTCACTGTGAGCCTCCGCTAATCTTAGTGCGTGGTGGAGCAGGAGGGCTGGGTCTTTACTCCTGTTCCCAGTCCTGGGCTGAACTGCAGCTGTAGACACAAGGCAAGACTCAGAGAAGGACTCGGCTGAGCGTGGCAGCCACTACACCCTGGACAGGACGGGGGTGAGGCTCCTCCTGTGGTGGGGGGTGGAGGGAGGGGTCTGGGCTACCAGATCACCACACCCCCTCCTCTCTCTCTCCCCTCTCCCCTTCTGCATCTTCACTGCCCGCCCTCACCTCAGAACCCTGTGTTAAAGAACGCACTGACGGAAACAGCCCACCCTGGCCGGGCACCACGGTAACCATGTGTATGTTACTTTACTACAGGAGGTCCTGGTAAGGAACACAGAACTAACAAGCCACCACCAACCAGAAGAGTTCAGGAAAGATCAAAAGGAGAGGCCACCTTTCCTACTGCTGCTGCTGCTAAGTCACTTCAGTCGTGTCCGACTCTGTGTGACCCCATAGGTGTCCTCCCAGAATACTCGCTGGAATCCACCTTGGCTGAGCAATGTGTGCACCACCAGGAAGGACCCTGGGTCACAGTGATTAGCCAGAGACAACCCCAAAACTAGTTCCCTCACCATAAAACCTGAGACTGCGGGCCACGTGGCAGAGCAGTTTTCCTGGGTTTTTTTACCCTCCTGCTCTCCCTCTGGGTGCCCCTTCCCAGTAAAGTCTCTTGTTTTGTCAGCATGTGTGTCTCCTCGGACAATTTATTTCCAAGTGTCAGGCAAGAGGCCACTTTTGGGTCCTAGAAGGGGTCTCCCTTTCTGCAACACCAGTACCACCAACTAAAGCTTCATGGATGGGGGCCTCCATCCCAGCTTATTCCACCACAGCCTCCAAGCCCTCATGGATGCCACCAAGATCAAGCCAACAGTCCTGAGCTGGCAAAGCTCAAGTGCAGGTTACATCCACAACTCTGCTCTTTCCACATCCAAAATACAACTCTGTAGATACTCAGCAACACTCACTGCTGAGAACCATGCATGTGTGCTAAGTCTTTTCAGTCGTGTCTGGCTCTTTGCAACCCCATGGAGTGTGGCCCACCAGGCTTCTCTGTCCATGGGATTCTTTAGGCAAGAACACTGGAATGGGTTGAGATACACTCTTCCAGGGGATCTTCCCAACCCAGGGATAGAACCTGCATCTCTTTTTGTCTCCTATATTGGCAGATGGGTTCTTTACCACTAGCGCCACCTGGGAAGCCTGCCGAGAACCATACTTTTTTACACATTTGGGTCAATTACAGAGAAGAAAAGGAAAACTGGTTGGATATGTCTGATGTACCTGATGGTGGGCACTTTTAAGGACCCTTGGGTTGTCCCAATCAAATCTCCAGGGTTGGGACTTTTGGAATGGGGAGGAATTGGGGCTGGCAAGGGAGGGGGTTTGGGGAGTGCTGTGTTCTGTGTTTTGAGGGTTGCCCAAGAGCCAGCCCACCAGTTCAGCTGTAGGTGACTTCTGGGCAGGGGCCTTTGAAACTGGCTGGGCACTTCTCTGGCCACAGCAAGTGCTCAGAGGGAGGCTCTGGATGGGGGTCAGGCTTCCCGCAGGTCTCAATTGCCTGTTCCCCTAAATGACCTTGTTGTTGTTCAGTCACTAAGCTGGTCTGACTCTTTTCAACCCTGTGGACTACAGCACACCAGTTTCCCCTCTTCTTCACTATCTCCCAGAGTTTGCTCAGATTCATGTCTGTTGGGTAGGTGATATATCTAACCATCTCATCCTCTGTTGCCCCCTTTTCCTCCTTCCCTCAATCTTTCCCAGCATCAGGGTCTTTTCCAGTGAGTTGGCTCTTTGCATCAAGTGACCAAAGGATTGGAGCTTCAGCCTCAGCATCAGTCCTTCCAATAAATATTCAGGTTTGATTTCCTTTAGGATCAACTAGTTTGATCTTCTTTCTGTCCAAGGGACTCTTAAGAGTCTTCTCCAGCACCACAATTCACAATGACCTTGATCAAACCCCTTAACCTCCAAGGGTCTGGGTCCCCCACCCCCTTGGCCCTGGTGATCTGGAGAGTACTTGGCAAAGCTCTCATCCTCAGACTGCCTGGTGAGGCTGTCCCAGACAGTAAATGACAGAGGAAGTGGCCATTTCCAGGCTATTGTGCTGTTCATAACGGAAAGGGAAAAGGCCAGGGGACAAATGGCCAGACAATGGGGAGGCCGGCCTGGGGAGGGCAGCGAATGTCCATTCAGCAGCCTAATGAGGCAGAGGTCATTAAGGCTGCCGCAGCATCCTGCAAAGAAGCTGGGACGGGGTCCTCCTGCTCTGTGTCCCCATGAGGGCAAGCACAATAACTGGCCCTCCTTTCTCTTGGTGGGGAGAGGCCGATGACTGCAGACTCTGCTGGGCAAGTATGCTGGTGGTACAGCTGCCGGTCCACAGCTCCCAGGATGCACAGTGACCCTGCACTGTGAGGAATGCTGTCCCCACTTCATTGGTGCCCTGGATGAGGTCTAGTCACCCAGACGGCGAGTGACTGTTGGAACAACACTTCCCTTTGGTTCCTGCTTGTCTGTCGGTCCCCCTCATCTCTCCTTCTGCACCTTCTGAGCCCAGCAGAGACACTTTGAGAAATATTAGCTCTACAGCCTCTTGCCCTACCCTGCCAAGATGCTAGCAGTGGGACTTTCCTGGTGGTCCAGTGGTTAAGAGTCCACCCTCCTATTCAGAGGATGCGGGTTCAATCCCTGGTCCAAGAACTAAGATCCCACATGCCACAGGCAAGCATGGGAACCACGATGAGAATCCCATGTGTTGCAATGAAGATCCTACATGCTGTAACAGATGTAGCCAAATAAATACAAATAAATATATATATATTTTAAAAATGTTAGCAACTTCTGCAGGTCTGAGTGCTGGACTAGCCCTGCCCTGGAAAGCTGATGGCCAGCATCTCCGGAAGGGGAGGACCAGGAGGGGGGCGGTTCTGCCATAGCCAGGGGGTTGGGGGGTGGGGGGCTGGGTTGTGGGTAGGGACACAACCCCATCTGTTAGGTTACCCACTCCCGGGAGTAGGTTGGGGTCTCACAGGACTCAGTGTTACCTGAAAATGGGGTTTGCCTCTTGCTGGATGCGGAGCCCAAAGGCAACCGAGGCAAGGAGCAGGAGAAGGAAGGCCCCATTTCTAACAGCAAGTCAGGAGAACACTGGGCATGTTTCCCAAACCAGTGCCTCCCTGAACAGCAAAATTGGGGAAATTTTGCTTCCCTGGTGGCTCAGAAGGTAAAGAATCACATCTCCTGCAATGCAGAAGACCCGATTTTGATCCCTGGGTCAGGAAGATCCCCTGGAGAAGGCAATGGCTACCCACTCCAGTATTCTGGCCTGGAGAATCCCATGAACAGAGAAGCCTGGTGGGCTACAGTCCATGGGGTCACAAAGAATCAGGAACAACTGAGTGACTAACACTTACGCTAAAGATACATGCATATTCACTAAGGGGCTTAAGCAGAAGAGAATTCAGCATAGAACTGGGGCAAAGATGAACAGAATCCAGGCTTTAGCTGATGAGAGTCTGGAGGGTCAGCATCATCATTCCATCTTCTACTTGGGTGTGGGTCTTAGTCCCTGCAGAACTCAAAAATACATATGTTCTTTGAGGAGGAACTAGGACTCTGCTTTATCACTGGACTGTTGCTTTTTGACTACTTTCCCTTTGTTCTGCCATTCCCTTACTTCCCTTAAAATCACTAATTACTGAGACCTAAGGGTTTCCGAGGTAGCACTAGTCATAAAGAACCCAGGAGATGTAAGAGATGCGGGTTCAATCCCTGGGTCGGAAAGATCTCCCGGAGAAGGAAATGGCAACCCACTCCAGATTTCTTGCCTGGGAAATCCCATGGACAGAGGAGACTGATGGGCTACAGTCCATGGGATTACAAAGAGTCAGACACGACTGAAATGGTTCAACATTCACTGTGGGAGGCTTGGATCACAAAATGACTCAGCCCCAAAATGGCCTTTCTTCTGTCGAGAGAGAGCCATGTCTGATTCTCTTTCTCTAGGGACCGCCCCCCGCCCCCACATCCTTATCTGCTTACAACAGCATTTACAGCATGCAAAGACCCTCACACCTGAGCTTGGTGTGCCTGTTATAGCCCCATTGCCCAGAGGCTAACCAGGACAGTGGCTTTTTAGCAGTGGGGGATAGAACTGGGCAAGTTCATGTCTTGTCTGTTTCTGAAATTGAGGTGTTGGCAAGACCATGCTCCCTCTGAAGGCACTAGGGGACCTGCTCTCCGCCTCTCCCAGCTTCTGCCTCCCTGGTGTCCCATGGCTGGTGGCAGCATCACTCCCATCTCTGCCTGCATCTCCCCCTGGCTGTGTTCTCCCTGCGCCTCTCTGTCTTTGCCTGCCATTCCCATCTGTGTCTCGCTCCTCTTCTCGCAAGGACTCCAGACATCTTGGATTAGAGGTCTGTCCCATCTTAACTAATTATGTCTGCTGTGAGCTTATTTCCAAATAAATTCATGTTCCCAGGTACTGAGGGTTAGGATGTCAACATTGCGGGGGTGGGGTGGGGTGGGGGATAGGGGGCTGGTGATTTATCCCCTAAAGAGGGATGTTGGGAGGACTGAGATGAAAGGCCATTCAAACAGTGGGGGCTAAACGCCAGAGCCCTTTAGCCTGGAATAGACCCCACCAGAAGTAGAGCTGACAGACAGAGGGTCCCTGAGAGGGCCCAGCGGGTGGGCTGTAACTCCCTGGGTTGTTTAAACCCGCCCTCCTGTTAAAAAGAGGGTGGACCCGGGTGGGGAACTCACTCAAAGCAACTGGATTTTCCCCAGAATAGACCCAGCTCCCTAGAACGGGGCGCTGGGGCCTGACCCCCTTTGAAGTGCAAATGCGGCCCCTCGGGGATAATGCGGGCCTGGCATCTGCTGCTGCCACTCTCCCTGCCGCCGGAAATGCGCCCCGCCAGCTGCTCCAGCGCTCCCACAGCCCCTCTGGCTGAAGTCAGGTGGCTGGAAGGATCAGGCCCCAGGCTGTCTCGTAATCACCACTTAGCGGGAAAGGGAATTAAGAAAACCGAGTGTTGCCCAGGCTCGGCGGCAGCTGCCGTCCTGTTACCCATTTGCTTTGATACCTGCTGTCCCGCGGGGCTGTGTGTGTGTGTGACGGGGGAGGGGAGGAAGGGCACGGGGCGGCCCTTTGTTTCAAGGCAGCTGACTTCCAGGTGGCCCTGGGCAAGCTTGGTGATAAGGAGGTTCAGAGCACCGGGGTGGCAGAAGGGGGTCCCACCTGGCTGTCCAGTGACACCGTGTGACTCCACCTCAAATCCCAGGGCCACAGGGCTTCCCTGGTGGCTCAGTGGTAAAGAATCTGCCTGCCAATGCAGGAGACACCAATTTGATCCCCAATCCCGGATGATCTCACGTGCTGTGGATTGACTAAACCCGTGCACCACAACTGCTGAGCCTGTGCTTTAGAGCCTGGGACCCACAGCTACTGAGTCAAAGTGCCTCAACAACTAAAGCCCAGATGCTCTAGAGCTCAGGACTAGCAACTCCTGAACCTGGTTGCTGCAACTGCTGAAGCCCGAGTGCCTAGAGCCTGTGTTCCACATCAAGAGAAGCCACTGCAATGAGAGGCCTGAGCACTGCAACTAGAGGAAGCCCGCTACAGCAATGAAAACTCAGTGCAGCTAAAAAGAAAAAGAAAACCAAGGCCACAGCCTACAGCCAACATGCGGAGAGAGAGGGTTCTGCTCCATAATCCAGGGCTTGGGAATCATAGAACAGATAGGGTGACTACTGTCAACCCAGCCTCCATGAGATTGTGGTCAAGTTAAGGAATGCAAGTCTCAGTTTTCTCATCTGTAAAATGGGAATCACAATACCCCCCTGGATCAGTCATTAGGGCCGGGCATAGAATGTGTATGTAGATCTCAGATAAATAACACTTAGCAGGGAGTTTCCTTGGTGGTCCAATGGTAAAGAATCTGCCTTGCAATGCAGGGAACACGGTTTTGATCCTGGTCTGGGAGGAGTCCACATGCTGTGGGGCAACTAAGCCTGAGCACTGCAACTATTGAACCTGTATGCCTTAGAGCCCATACCCCGAAACAAGAGAAGCCACTGCAATGAGAAGCCCACGCACTGCCATGACGAGTAGCCCCCATTCTCTGCATCTAGAGAAAGTCCATGCTCAGCAACAAAGACTCAGAGCAGCCAAAAATAAATAAATAAAGTTTTAAAATAAATAAATATTCAGTTCAGTAGCTCAGTCGTATCCAACTCTTTGCGACCCCATGGACTGCAGTATGCCAGGCTTCCCTGTCCATCACTAACTCCCAGAGCTTACTCAGACTCATGTCCATTGAATTGGTGATGCCATCCAACCATCTCATCCTCGGTCATCCCCTTCTCCTGCCTTCAGTCTTTCCCAGCATCAGGGTCTTTTCCAGTAAGTCAGTTCTTCGCATCAGGTGGCCAAAGTATTGGAGTTTCAGCTTCAGCATAAGTCTTTCCAATGAATATTCAGGGTCGATTTCCTTTAGGATTGACTGGTTGGATCTCCTTGCAGTCCAAGGGACTCTCAAGAGTCATCGCCAACACCACAGTTTAAAAGCATCAATTCTTCAGTGCTCAGCTTTCTTTATAGAAATATTAAGTGTTTTTTTTTTTTTTTTTAATAAATATTAAGTGTTTTTTTTTTTTTTAAACAAGGTCTTTCCCCACTAGGACCCAAGGGACCTCAGAAAGCACTATCCCTGGGGAAGGCAGGCCAGTGTGGAACTTGGAACTGCAGACCCAGCAGCCTCAGGGCCATCCTTGGTGCTGAGACCAAGTAAAATCTGATCGTTCCCTTCCTTCTTTTTTTTTCATTTTTATGGCTTTTTAAATTTTTATTTATTTTTAATTGGAAGATAATTGTTTCACAAGGTTGTGTTGGTTTCTGACCTATCAACATGAATTAACCCAGATGTCCATCAAAGGATGAATGGATAAAGAAGTTGTGGTACATATATACAACGGAATATTATTCAGCCATAAAAAGGAACATATTTGAGTCGGTTCTAATGAGGTGGATGAACCTAGAACTTATTACACAGAGAGAAGTAAGTCAGAGAGAAAAACAAGTATCATATATTCATGCATATATATGGAATCCCTTCCTTCTTCCTCCTTCTATCCCACTGATCTGCCCTTCTCAGCCCCAGCCACTTCCCAGGTCCCCTGCTTCATTCAGGTCCCCAGTTTGGATCTATCTTGGCTCAGGTTAACAGGACACTGTCCTTGCACCGTGCTCAGCCCGAAGGTAGACAGGCCCTCGGACACTTGACATCACTGGTGACCAAGCCATGAGCAGAGGCAGCTGGCCTGTGGTCTGAAAACTCAGCCAGAGCCAGGATGTGGGGTTCCCCCTCGAGGGCATGCCCAGCTGTGACCTGGGGGTGATACCAAGGCTACCAAGGCAACTCCTTGGAGGGCACCTTTCTGGGAGGGCACAGGGCTGGGCCACCAAGACTCTGGAGCCTGCAGACTAAAGGCTTCCTACAGCTGATAACTGCCCCTTCCCTTCGGGCCCCCCCGGAGGACAGTCCTGATCCATAGCAGGGGACATGCCTGCAGGCTCTGAAGAGGAAGTATTGGAATCTTGTATTCTTTTCCTAAGGATGCCATAACAAAGTACCACAAGCTGTGCATCTGAACAGATATGTACAGCCTCACATTTCTGAGGGTGAGAAATTCAACATGTTAAAGTCATGCCCCAAATCAAGATATTTGCAGGGTACGTTCTTTCTGAAGGCTGTATGGGAGCATCTGTTTTGTATCTCTCTCCCAGATCCTGGGGGCTTGATGGCCGTCTCACTATCCCTTGGCTTGTAGCTACATCATCATAATCATTACAAGACATTCTCTTTACATCACTGCTTTCACATGGCCTTCATTTTGTAAGACGGGTTTCCCAGGTAGCTCAAATGGTAAAAAAAAAAAAAATCTGCTTGCAATGCGGGAGACCTGGGATAGATCCCTGGGTCAGGAAGAACCCCTGGAGAAGGGCATGGCAACCCACTCCAGTATTCTTGCCTGGAGAATCCTATGGACAGAGGGGCCTAGGTTGCAAAGAGTGGGACAGGACTGAGGGACTAACACGTTCACGTTCTTTTGGTAAGAACCAGTCATATCAGATTAGGGCCAGCCTCCCTGACCCCCATCCCATTCCGCTATGATCTCATCTAACTGATTACATCTGCAATGAACTCATTTCCCAAATAAGGTCACATTCTGAGGCTCTGGAGGTTAGGATTTTAATATATGAATTCTCGAGAGGCCATTGTTCATCCCATGATAGGACTTGAGGGTAGAATAGGATTTTGACCAGATAAAGATCTGAGCCTAGAGGCAGGCATCCTACTTGGGAAAAGGCAGGGAAACTAAGCACGCTTGGGACCCCAGGGCCTAGGAGGTGGGAAGGAGATGCCTCCAGAAAATTCACTGCCTCAAGTCCACTGTCTGCCATTTGGGGAGGGATGGAAGGCCAGCTTGTGTTGGGGTTTTGTTACATGGTAACTGAGAATTCCTGGGAGGGTTTTGTTTTGTTCATTTTTATTGGAGTATAGTTGTTTTTCAGCTTCCCAGGTGGCACTGGATGCAAGGAACCTGCCTGCCAATTCAGGAGACATAAGAAATGTGGGTTTGGTCCCTGGGTCAGGAAAATCCCCTGGAGGGGGGCATGGCAACCCACTCCAGTATCTTTGGCTGGAGAATCCCATGGTCAGAGGAGTCTTGTAGGTTATGCTCCATGGGTAGCACAGAGCCGGACAAGACTGAAATGACTTAGCATGCATGCATGCACATAGTTGCGTTACAATGTTGTGTTAGTCCCCTGGAAGTTTTGCTGTGAGAGAGTTAAGAGTTTGTGAAAGAAGGTGTGGATTACTCTGTGGCTGGGGCTCCACCTCTGGGGAAACAGCTTCTGGTAAAGCCTGGGTTCAGGGCATTTTTACAAAATATATATTTATTTGACTGCTCCAGGGTTTAGTTGTGGCATGAGGATCATCAATTTTAGCTGCAGTATGCAGAATCTTTCGTTGCAACATGTAGGATCTAGTTCCCTGACTAGGGATCGATCCCTCTGCATTGGGAGCATGGAGTCTTGGCCACTGGACGACCAGGGAAATCACCCAGGGCTTTTAATCCATGTGATCAAGAAAGCCGCTCTTAATCTCCATTCACCCACTTCATCTGTCTAACAGGGTGACTCATGCCAGCATCATACTGTTGTTGTGATCATTAAATGAGTTGGGTAAATGTTTAGATCTCTGCCTGACACAGAGTAAATATATAAATTTCAGCCATTGCTACCCAGTCCTAGGGGAGGAGATGAATCCCTAAAAAAATGAAAAACCAAGAAACAAAAAACATGCACACAGAAGGGAGCTTGGGGTGTAGGATTGTTGGGACTGTGGTGAGACCCAGGGGTCGAATGAGGGTAGGGGAAGGAGGGGCCTAGGATGACTCCCACATGAGGGGACGGGAGCAGGATATGAGTGCCCAGTAGGGCTCTTCAATAACATCCAGACTGATAGGCTCAGCGCATACCTGCCCCTAAAGTGAAAGTGAAAGTCGCTCAGTCATGTCCGCCTCTTTGGGACCCCATGAACTATACAGTCCATGGATTCTCCAGGCCAGAGTACTGGAGTGGGTAGCCTTTCCGTTCTCCAGGGGATCTTCCCAACCCAGTGATCAAACCCAGTGATCAAAATGCAGGTCTCCTGCATTGCAGGCGGATTCTTTACCAGCTGAGCCACAAGGGAAGCACACCTGCCCTTAAGAGCCCCTTATTTTCCTGTAGCCCACTGCCACCTTGTGGTGGATACTGGAAATGCACCAAGAACCATTAGGGTTTTGTTTTTGTTTTTTTTCCAGTTTGCTTTTCTTCCTGTAACGGGATTTAGAGGACCTTTACCGCTTCACAGACACCTCTTCTAATAGCATATGGCTAATCTGTTTTCCCAACTAACACGCTGAGTGACCTACATGGACCTCAAAGTGCAGAGGAGTTCAAGTCCTGGTTCTTGATGGGTTTGTAGCTGAGGAGCCTCTCCTCACAACCCAGGCCATGCCAGCCCCAGAACAGGCTTCAGAAAAGAGTCAGTGCTTCCTGGGATTTCTGTGGCAGTCCAGTGGTTAAGACTCCTTGCTTCTACTGCAGAGAGTGCAGGTTCAATCCCTGGCTGGGGAACTAAGATACCACATGCCAAGGAATGTGGTCAAACTAAGATTAAGAAATAATAATACTGTATATATTTGAAACTCCAGTACTTTGGCCACCTCATGCGAAGAGTTGACTCATTGGAAAAGACTCTGACGCTGGGAGGGATTGGGGGCAAGAGGAGAAGGGGACGACAGAGGATGAGATGCCTGGATGGCATCACCAACTCGATGGACCTGAGTCTCAGTGAACTCCGGGAGTTGGTGATGGACAGGGAGGCCTGGCGTGCTGCGATTCATGGGGTCGCAAAGAGTCGGACACGACTGAGTGACTGATCTGACCTGATCTATTTGAAAAAAAGAGTCAGTGCTTTCTGGAGAGTTTTCTAAAGTAGAAGTTTCAGTTGCCTGCCTGATATGAACTTTACTTGCCTCATGCCCTCCAACTAGCATAAGATACGCTGGCTGAACGGGCACTCCCAAGCCTGCAGTGTGGGTCACAGCTGTTAATTTTGTTACTGAGTCCAAGCTTGCTCTGCTCGCCTCACACAACAGACCAATGAGTCTGAGAGACCAGGTGTTGCTGCAAGGAATACGACCTTATTCAGAAAGTGGGATGAATGAGAAGATTGCAGACTATTTTGAGCAGACGTCTCAAAATAACCATCTTGTCAAGGTCTGGATGCCAAGTTGTTTTATAGATCAGAGATGGGGGGAGGTGAGGAAAGAAAGCAAAAAGACCATTTAATTCTTGCAAATATCTCCTAGAGTGACAAGCCTCAGGCCGGGAGATGTGTTAATTTCTTTCTTCCTGCCATGTGCATACAGGTGGACAGGGTTCTGAACAAAGGCAGTTTAACAGTCAGGCAGAGGGGCAGGATTCTCTGAGGAAGGCCATCATGTATGACTGTAGTAACAAAAGCAATGGAAAGCAAGTCAGAGAAGCAGTTCCAATGTGGAGTCAGAATTGACATCTCACTTCAACTGTTTGAGGACATGAGTGTGTAGATTGGGGAGAAGGAGACAGGAGGGGAGGAGAGAACAGGTGAAGAGAGAACAGCTTGAGAAGGATATATCTGACCCTTTCTAGAAAACCTGTGAAGGAATTGGTATTCCCTGTGGTGCCATGGGCTTCCCAAGTGGCACTAGTGGTAAAGAACCCGCCCGCCAGTGCAGGAGACATAAGAGATGCCAGTTTGATCCCTGGGTCAGGAAGATGCCCAGGAGGAGGGCATAACAACCCATTCCCATATTCTTGCCTGGAGAATTCCATGGATGGAAGGGCCTGGCAGGCTACCATCCATGGGGTCGCAATGAGTCAGACACAACTGAAGCAATCAGCGTGCACATGCACGGGGATGCTATGATGTTGTCCGACAGCTATCTCAGAATTAATTCCAGGCTCTTTTGGCAACAATGCAGATGGAGTTGAAGGGCATTATGCTAAGTGAAATAAGAGACAAATATTGTGTGATTGTTCTAGCTATGCGTTCTGTGTGATTGTTCTAGCTATGTGTTCTGGGAAACAAACTCACTCAGGACAATGCAGATAGTGGAGTGCAGTTTATTACACCGGCGGGCCCAAGGCAGAGTCTCCTCTTAGCCAAGGACCCCAACCAGTTTTTCTGAAAACCTTACATACCCTAAGTGTACATGCCCAAACCCACCTCCCTAAACTCCCTGAAACTAGTCTGAACAAAGGAAAAGAAAGATACAATCAAAGTTAACCCATGATTCATATGCCTTAAGCCTAGGTAGTTACCAGTGGACAATTATCAATAGGCCTGTGGTCATACCCCAATAAGCGTAATAGAATTTATGATTCTATTCAGTTACACAGATAATTAGCATATTCTTTTAGGCAACAGAGAGTCTAGGTACGATCCCTGGGGTTCTTCCATCCAGGGGGCCTGGTTTTCCGGTTTGTATGTTGTTTCCATAGATACTGGGCATATAGCTCAAAGTCCACAGTTGGCCTGAGATGGGGTCCTGCTTTCAAGACGAAGCCTGTTCTGTCTGCTTCCTCCTTCATGATCTCACTTATACATGAATTGAAAAAAAAAACTGAACTCTTATAAGCAAGAGACTAGAAGGTGGTTGCCAAAAGCAGGGGTGGGGAGGGAGAATTGGGGGAAGGCGATCCAAGGGTCTGAGCTCCCATTCAGGGTAAGTCCTGGGGATGCTGACGTGCAACACAATGACTGTAGTCAACAGCAGCATATTTGAAAGTTGCTTAAAAAAAAAAAGTTACTTAAAGAGTAACTCTCAAAATTCTCATCACAAGGAAGAAAAGTTATAACCCTGTGATGTGAAGGATCTTTTATTGTGGCAATGTTTTTACAATAGATACATAAATTCTTACTTTGTTATACCTTAAACCAGTCCATCCTAAAGGAGATCAGTCCTGGGTGTTCATTGGAGGGACTGATGCTAAAGTTGAAACTCCAGTACTTTGGCCACCTCATGAGAAGAGCTGCCTCATTAGAAAAGACCCTGATGCTGGGAGGGATTGGAGGTAGGAGGAGAAGGGGACGACAGAGGATGAGATGGCTGGATGGCATCACCGACTTGATGGACATGAGTTTAAGTGAACTCTGGGAGTTGGTGATGGACAGGGAGGCCTGGTGTGCTGTGATTCATGGGGTCGCAGAGTCGGACACGACTGAGCGACTGAACTGAAACTTGTACAATGTTATATGTCAATTGTTGTTCAATTGCAAAGTGGTGTCTCTTTTGCCACCCCATGGAACTGTAGCTAGCCAGGCTCCTTTGTCCATGGGATTCTCTGGGCAAGAATACTGGAGTGGGTTACCATTCCCTTATCCAGGGCATCCTCCTGATGCAGGGATGAAACCTACATCTCCTATACTGGCAGGTGGATTCCTTACCACTGAGCCACCAGGGAAGCCCTGTATGTCAATTACATCTCAATAAACTGGTCAGGCTGGGCTGAGGAGAGGCAAGCCCTCTCCTCTTTTGGGGCACTGAGTTTAGGAGCACTTCAGCTCTCAGATGTGCCTGTCTCAGGATGCCTCTCTCCACTCAGCTGCTGCCTAGGGGTGATGCCAAGGCTGTCTTCCTGAGCTTCGCCTTGGGCAAGGGAACCTCTCTTGGAGAGGACAGGGATGTACCACTGAGACTCCACAGCCTGCAGGGTTATGCCTTCTTGGAAGCACGGGAACCTGTCTTGTCCTGAGGCTTCAAGGGTTCCCTCATCATGGCCACCCTGTCCTCTGAGATCCACTCCTGGGTGGATAGCACACAGCAGAAATGAGACATACTCCCCGTGGGCGAGAAGGATGGGACCACACAGATGCCAGGTGACCAGCCTCGCACCAGGCCTCTGGAGTCTTCTCTCCTGATCCATTTGGGAGCAGTGATGGTGGATAAGGAGAGAAGGCAGTACAGGGTCAGGAGGGTTTGCTATTTTGTTTTGCTTTTCTGGAAAAGATGGCAATCCTGAGCCCATCATCTCTCAGATTTGCTTACGGATATGTGAGAATTGGACCATAAAGAAGATTGAGCACTGAAGAATTGATGCTTTTGAACTGTGGTGTTGGAGAAGACTCGAGAGTCCCTTGGACTGCAAGGAGATAAAACCAGTCAATTGTAAAGGAACTCAACCATGAGTACTCATTGGAAGGACTGATGCTGAAGCTGAAGCTCCAGTACTGGCTACCTGAGGCGAAGGGCTGACTCACTGAAAAAGACCCTGATGCTGGGAAAGATTGAGGGCAGAAGGAGAAGGGGATGACAGAGGGTAAGATAGCTGGATGGCATCACTGACTCAACAGACATGAGTTTGAGTAAGCTCCGGGAGATAGTGAAGGACAGGGAAGCCTGGCATGCTGCAGTCCATGGGGTCACAAAGAGTTGGACATGACTGAGCAACTGAACAACAAATATTTCCAGGAGCCCTATGGGGCTCTTCCAAGTCTGTGTGTGGTCCATCTTTATGGCTAGAGGTCTCATTTCTATAACAAGACTTAAGGGCCTGGACATGACCTTTATATCCTGAAAAAAAGTCTTTGAAGAACAAGCTGTGAGTCATAGCCAAGTCAATCATACCATCTCTGTGACCTCGGGCAAGTCATTTAGTATCTTGCCTCAGTACTGACCATAACAAAATGGAAAGTATCTCAACAGACACATAATAGACACAGTACAGTGTAACTTCCCCTGGATACACAAAGTATTTTTTTTTTAAGACTTCCTTTTTTTTTTTGGTAGTTTTTTTTTAACTTTGCCCCAGGTCTCAGTTGTAGCATACAGGACCTTAGATCTTCATCAGGGCTTGTAGGGTCTTTACTTACTGCATGTGTGATCTAGTTCCCGGACCAGGGATTGAACCCAGATCTGCATTGGGATTGCAGAGTCTTAACCACTAGACCTTAAAAAGATGCGAATACCAGACCACGTGACCTGGCTCTTGAGAAATCTGTATGCACATCAAGAAGCAACAGTTAGAACTAGACATGGGACAACAGACTGGTTCCAAATCGGGAAAGGAGTACGTCAAGGCTGTATATTGTCACCCTGCTTATTTAACTTATGTGCAGAGTACATCATGAGAAACGCTGGACTGGATGAAGCACAAGCTGCAATCAAGATTGCCGGGAGGAATATCAATAACCTCAGATATGCAGATGACACCACCCTTATGGTAGAAAGTGAAGAAGAACTAAAGAGGCTCTTGATGAAAGTGAAAGAGGAGAGTGAAAAAGTTGGCTTAAAACTTAACATTCAGAAAATTAAGATCATGGCATCTGGTCCCATCACTTCATGGGAAATAGATGGGGAAACAGTGACAGACTTTATTTTTATGGGCTCCAAAATCACTGCAGATGGTGACTGCAGCTATGAAATTAAAAGACACTTGCTCCTTGGAGGAAAAGTTATGACCAACCTAGACAGCATATTAAAAAGCAGAGACATTACTTTGCCAACAAAGGTCCGTCTAGTCAAAGCTATGGTTTTCCCAGTAGTCATGTATTGATGTGAGAGTTGGACCATAAAGAAAGGTGAGCACTGAAGAATTGGTGCTTTTGAACTGTGGTGTTGGAGAAGACTCCTGAGAGTCCCTTGGACTGCAAGGAGATCCAACCAGTCCATCCTAAAGGAAATCAGTTTTGAATATTCATTGGAAGGACTGATACTGAAGCTGAAACTCCAATACTTTAGCTACCTGATATGAAGAGCTGACTCATTTGAAAAGATCCCGATGCTGGGAAAGATTGAAGGCAGGAGGAGAAGGGGACGACAGAGGATGAGGTGGTTGGATGGCATCACTGACTCAATGGACATGAGTTTGAGTAAGCTCCAGGAGTTGGTGATGGGCAGGGAGGCCTGGCATGCTGCAGTCCATGGGGTTGCAAAGAGTCGGACATGACTGAGCAACTGAACTGAACTGAAACACTGGACTACCAGGGAAGTCCCTTAAAGCATCTTAAGATCAGAAATTCTTTCAAGAAACATGGATCCTTAATATTTCCTCCTTGTTTTGAGATCATGAGTTTTTAAATGGTTCTTTTTTTTTTTTTTTAATTTGACTGTGCTGGGTCTTTGTTGCTGCAAGTGGGCTTTTTCCAGTTGCAGTCTCAGGCTTCGCACTGCAGCGGCTTCTCTCATTGCTGAGCACACCTCTAGGGTGTGTGGGCTTCAGTAGTTGTGGCAAATGGGCTTAGTTGCCCAGAGGCAGGTGGAATCTTTCCAGATTGTGGACTGAACCTGTGGCCCTGCATTGGCAGCCGGATTCTTAACCACTGGCCCACAAGGGAAGTCCTCTTAATGACTTTTGATTTTTACCACCACCCTACAGTATAAGGATGGTTCTTGCTCATTTTGTTTTATAGTTGAAGAAACTAAGGTTAAATGACTTAATCGCTGAGAAGCAGGCATTTAATTTCTCCATAGCTGTGATCAGTTACCATTAGTAAAATAAGGAGGATTTTTTTTTTCAAACCCATGTATTCAACTAGGTATTTTGTAGTGTTTTCACTTAATCCTTAATAGTTTAAAGTAGGTGTTGTCTCTATTGTATGATAAAATTCAGAGTTGGTAAATGACCTGCCTACATTCTCATAGTTTAGTACAGACCATAGATTTCAGCTTGGGTCTGTTGTGCTCCAAAGCGCACGATTTTCCACTTAGGCTGCCACCGTCCGAAGGCTTCTATCCACAACAGAGATACAGAATGACAAAAGGACACTCGACTTGACTTCAGGATCCCCCGGGGTTCCAATCCCAGTTCTGCCGTCAAATCCGGGTCCGTCGCTTGGCTGCCATGATTCTCCGGTGAAGGGGAACAATGTTATCTCAGCCTAACTTGGGATGGTTGTAAATAATATAATATGGTGGGTTGAGGTGAGGTCGAGGGGCAGGGCTGAGAATAGCAATATGGCTGGAATCTTCAAAGAGACTCAGTAAAATCCTGTTTCACATCCCTTCTCTTCACGTGGCAGCAGCAGAGAACCCCGTGCTCCCCAAAAGCTCTCAACCCCTGAATCTGTGATGCCATCTCTTCCTATGTGCCATCTCTTTCCTATGTAAAGGGCAGACCAGAGAACAGAGCTGACCAGGCAGGCTGAAGAAAAATGTCCTGTAGTTCCCAGCCCTGGAAAAACAAGAGCTCCTTCATTCCAGGCTTCTGCCAGCTATGTGGGGGAAAGAGCAGTGGCTTCCTAACGAACTTGTTCTTGTTCTAGAAAAGATTATTTCCAGTAGAAAAACTGATCTAGAAGTAGAACTGTGGGTTTAACAGTGGTCTTTCCTTGAGTAAAATGGTTCACCCATTGTGTGAAAATTCTGTTGCTGTCATAAAATCCTAGAACAGCATCCTCTAGAGTTTTGTCTGATAATGTATGAAGGGCAAAAAAACACCCATCATTACATAAGCAAGACAGGAAGGAAGAAGTCTTAAGAGGGATGCTGGGCATAAGTACAGCACACTGCTGCTGCTGCTGCTAAGTCGCTTCAGTCGTGTCTGACTCTGTGCGACCCCATAGACGGCAGCCCACCCATCCCTGTGATTCTCCAGGCAAGAACACTGCAGTGGGTTGCCATTTCCTTCTCCAATGCATGAAAATGAAAAGTGAAAGTGAAGTCGCGCAGTTGTGTCCGACTCTTAGCGACCCCATGGACTGCAGCCTACCAGGCTCCTCCGTCCATGGGATTTTCCAGGCAGGAGTACTGGAGTGGGGTGCCATTGCCTTCTCCAAGTACAGCACACAGCTGAGGTCAAGTCTGAGCCCTTGGGATTAGATATCATGTGGTTCTCTCTTTTCCCACCAAGTAGGGTAAAAATAAACCTACCTTTGCAAAGCATAGGCCCTGGATTACCAAAAGAAACAAATGGTGGCAAAGGTTAGGAATTTTGTGATAACTTGATTTAACAATGGTATGCGCGTGCGTGCTAAGTCGCTTCAGTCGTGTCCTACGCTGTGCGATCCTATGGACTGTAGCCCGAAAGAATCTTCTGTCCATGGGATTCTCCAGGCAAGAATACTGGAATGGGTTGCTGTGCTCTTCTTCAGGGGATCTTCCCGAACCAGGGATCGAACCCGCATGTCTTGTTTCCTGCATCGGCAGCTGGGTTCTTTACCACTAGAGCCACCTGGGAAGTCCAGTAGTACAGATTAACCTATTTCCAGGGCAAGAATAGAGATGAAGATGTAAAGAACAGACTTGTGAACATGGGGGGCTGGGGGAGGGGAAGGAGAGGGTGGGATGAATTGAGAGTAGCACTGACGTATGTACACTGAAGTCTTGAAAACATTAGGCTAAGTGAAAGAAGCAGTCATTAGAGGACCACGTATTATATGATTCCATCTATATGAAACAGTCAGAATAGGCAAACCACAGGGACAGAGAAGTGAGTGGGTGCCTAGGACTAACAGGGTTGGGGGAAATGGGGAATACCTTCTGCTGGGTACAGGATTGTTTTTTGGGGGGAGAGGGTGAATATCAAAATGTTTTAAAATTGATTGTAGGGCCAGTTACACAACTCCATAACTGTACTAAAAAAAAAAAGGGACACTTTAAAATGGATGAATTGTATGGTATGTGAATGATATATCTCCATAAAGCTGCTATTTTTAGAAAAATGCAGTCATAACCACTCTTCTGCCAGACCTTCAGTGTTCCTGCTTCAGGTAATGATTTGTCAGATTCTCCTGGAAAGCATGGTCTGCAGAAGGAAGCTGTAATTACATTCCTTTCTCTCTCTTTTTGCTTCACCACTTGGCTTGCAGAATCTCAGTTCCCTGACTAGGGGTGGAACCCGGGCCATGGCAATGAAAGCCCGGAATCCTAACCACTAGGCCACCAGAGAACTCCTGTGATTACATTCCTTCATGCCAGCCCTTACTGGCTTAAAACATCTTTCACACTCGTGTTCTTGTACCTTTCAGAATCCTTGGCAAAAACGCAAATAACTGCCCGATGTTTTCACAGGTTGTTGAAGCCCTTAGGAAGCCCGAGAAGTAGTGCTGCTGCTGCTAAGTCGCTCAGTCGTGTCCAACTCTGTGCAACCCCAGAGACAGCAGCCCACCAGGCTCCCCCGTCCCTGGGATTCTCCAGGCAAGAACACTGGAGCAGGCTGCCATTTCCTTCTCCAACGCACGACAGTGAAAAGTGAAAGTGAAGTCACTCAGTCGTGTCTGACTCTTCGCGACCCCATGGACTGCAGCCCACCAGGCCCCTACGTCCATGGGGTTGCTAGGGGACCATAATTCCCTTCACAGAGGTTGGAGAAATCCATGATCTGTGTTGCTTTAACTCTGATGGCACTCTGATTAAACCATGTGGCTCACTGTTCTGTAAGTGTATGTATTGAGAATTTAAGGGCCTTCCCAGGTGGTGCTAGTGGAAAAGAACCCACCTGCCAATGCTGGAGAAGCGAGAGATGAGGGTTCAATCCCTTGGTTGGAAAGATCCCCTGGAGGAGGGAACAGCAACCCATTCCAGTATTCTTGCCTGCCTGGAGAATCCCAAGGACAGAGGAGCCTGGTGGGCTATAGTCCCTAGGGTCACAAAGAGTTGGACACGACTGAAGTGACTGAGCACAGCACACTGAGAATTTATAGCTGAAACACATCTCTTCTTGACATAAGTCCCACAGTCAGTATACTCAGTCTGTGGGAGAAAGAAGCCATAATTGCCAAGGGCTTTGGCTTAGAAAGATGGGTGGGCAAAGCCACAGTTGGCAAAGGGACGACTGTTAAGGGATTCTGTAGGACAAAATGTTCATAGTTTTTCTGAGTGATAGGTTTACAGGATTCTTATGTCTTTGTACTTATCTGTACTTGAATCTTATCTGTACAGTGAGTAATGTATTTAGTAAGTAAACTGTTAAAGAAACTTCGTGTTTGGGTTACACCCAACTGCTGCTGAGCGGCAGATCATGGGGGGAAAGTATAATAGAACCAGAGATTAAAATGTTTTAGCTTTCAGCATACTGAGGTTTCCAAAAACATTAGCCTCAGTGATAACTGGTCCTGAAGATCAACACCAACTCCTCACTTAGGAGAGAACTTGATTTCCATGGGTTAAGCCTCTATATTTTAGAGACCATCTACAGACATAAAGCTAAAACTGAAATACAAAGATCCCTTTTCTGTATTAGATCTGGGTCAGTTACTGAAGGGATAAATAATCCTCATTGCTATTTTCAGTTGCTCAGTTATGTCTCTTTGTGATCCCATGGACTCTAGCACACTAGGCTTCCCTGTCCTTCACCATCTCCCGAAGCTGGCTCAAACTCATGTTCATTGAATCGATGATGTCATCCAATCATTTCATCCTCTGTTACCCTCTTCCCCTCCTGCCTTCAATCTTTTCCAGCATGAGGGTCTTTTCCAGGGAGTGAGCTCTTTGAATTAGGTGGCCAAAGTTTTGGAGTCTCAGCTTCAGCATCAGTCCTTCCAATGAATATTCAGGGCTGAGTTCCTTTAGGATTGACTGGTTTGATCTTGCTGTCCAAGGGACTCTCAAGAGTCTTCTCCAACACCACAGTTTGAAAGCATCGGTTCTTCACTGCTCAGCCTTCTTTATGGTCCAACTCCCACCTCCATACATGACTACTGGAAAAACCACAGCTTTGACTATACGGACCTTTGTAGGCAAAGTGATGTCTCTGCTTTTTAATATGCTTTCTAGGTTTGTAATCCTATCACCCATGAAGTGAAAGATGGTTGAGGGATCTAGAAACATTTAGACTGAAGATATAGAAGTGGCAACTATGTTGAGAGCGGTGGTGTGTTTTCACATGGAAGAGCCCTGGGAGGAAGGTCTAGGACACCACTATGTGGCCTGATGCATGTGTGCTATGCGGCTTCAGTCGTGTCCGCCTCTTTGCAGCCCCACGGACTGCAGCCTGCCAGGCTCCTCTGTCCATGATTCTCCAGGCAATAGTTCTAGAGTGGGCTGCCGTGCTCTCCTCCAGGGGATCCTCCCACCTAAGGGATTACACTCATGTCTCTTACATCTACCTGCACTGGCAGGTGGGTTCTTTATCACTAGTGCCATCTGGGAAGGCTTACAGACAGACAAGTTTCACCTCAATTCAGGAAGATTTCAACCACGAGAGAGGTCCATCCCTCGAGTGGACTGCCTCCTGAGACAGTTCCAGCCTCACCAGAAGCTTGGTCTTAACACTGCAGAGGCTTAAAAGGACTTTTAGTTGAGGAGGGTTGGATCATAAGAGAAAACCCTTATGATCCTTCTAGATCTGATTCTACAGTGTAAGCCTCTTTGTACAAGTTTTGGTTTATTTTTATTAGAGTGTGTTCCATTATGGCACCCAGGCTAACATGCGGCTCCAAAAAAATACCATGTGATTCAGTGAACCCTGACTGCCCTTCTGCTTCAAGGAGTGTCTGCATGTACCTGACTGTTCAGGAGCTGCTGCCCTCTAGTGGGAATGAAGAATACAACTGCTTGAAAAGTTACGACCAACTTAGACAGCATATTGAAGAGTAGAGACATTACTTTGCCAACAAAGGTCTGTCTAGTCAAAGCTACGATTTTTCCAGTAGTCATGTATGGATGTGAGAGTTGGACTATAAAGAAAGCTGAGAACCAAAGAATTGATGCTTTTGAACTGTGGTGTTGGAGAAGACTCTTGAGAGTCCTGTGGACTGCAAGGAGATCCAACCAGTCCATCGTAAAGGAAATCAGTCTTGAATAGTCATTGGAAGGACTGATGTTGAAGCTGAAACTCCTATACTCTGGCCACCTGATGCAAAGAACTGACTCATTTGAAAAGACCCCGATGCTGGGAAAGATTGAAGGCAGGAGAAGGGGACGACACAGGATCAGATGGTTGGATGGCATCACCAACTCAATGGACATGAGTTTGAGTAAACCCCAGGGATTGGTGATGGACAGGGAAGCCTGGCGTGCTACAGTCTATGGGGTCGCAAAGAGTCGGGACACGACTGAGCAACTAAACTGAACTGAAAAGTAACCTCATAGCCTTTTGAGTCTGCTGTCTCAAAGAGCTTAGCTTGTGGTGTGAGCACCAAGGTTCTTGACCCGAGCCCATCAAGGCTTTTGTTTATATCCACAGTACCACTACATCCCATAAAATACTGGAACTTTAGCCACTACCTGTAGTCCTCGTTTCCAGAGAACGGCCAGATTTTTGGATGCCTGTTTCAGTTATTGAGTGACACCTGGCTGTTAAAAGAGCACTCTAGAAAGTGCTCTAAACTTGGTTTAAGGATCCTGGTTCTAGCTCATGTTCTGCTTTTCTTGCAGGACCCTGAACAAGTCACAGATTTATTAAATGTATAAAATGCTCTAGAGTTTGGAGAAAAGTAGTCTGTCATATGTGTACTACTTATTGCTACTAATCACAGCAAATTGCCTTGTTTTCCACTCAAGGTTAGGTCTGCCAGGGGACTGACCAAGCCCAGACAACCAGTCAATCCTAAAGGAAATCAACCTTGAATATTCATTGGAAGGACGGATGCTGAAGCTGAAGCTCTAAAACTTTGGCCACCTGATTCGAACAGCTGACTCACTGGGAGACCCTGATGCTGGGAAAGATTGAGGGCAGGAGAAGTAGGTGACAGAGGATGAGATGGTTGGATGGCATCACTGACTCAATGGACATGAGTTATGAACAGACTTGGGGAGATGGTGAAAGACAGGCAAGCCTGGTGTGCTGCGGTCCATGGGGTCGCAAAGAGTCAGACACGACTGAGCAACTGAACAATGGTCATCTGTCTTTAGCCTCAAGGGCAGCCACAGGCAGAGGCTGTTCTTTCCTTAACAGGGAACAGCAGTAGACTGATCAGGAGGGGGATCAACAATGCCCAAGTCGCCCAGCTGTCTGAAAATATTTACCACATTTTTTGGGCAGGTTTTGCCATTCTTGCCAAAGATACAAAACTCTGTGGCTGATGAGTCACTGGCAAGACTTCTGTTTCTCAACATCGGTTCCCTGTTGCTACTGCAGGGCGAATGCAGGCTAGGACTCCACATCATTTGCTTGACTGCTAGGCAGGTATTCAACTCCAGACTGGAGAAAGTCTGGAATAAAACTACAGTTGGTAGCTGAGTAAGGAATATGATTTTCATTAAAAAACAAAAAACAAAAAAAACCCAATTTTTTAAATTATATATCTTTATTTATTTGACTGCACTGGATCTGCTGCAGCATGTGGGATCTAGTTCCCTGACCAGGAATCAAACCCTGGCCCCCCCTCCATTGGAAGCATGGAGTCTTAGCCAGTAGGGAAGTCCCCAAAACCCATTTCTTTGTACTTACGTTCTCTGTCCTTCAAGAATTGCCTTGCTGAGTTTTTCTGGTCATCTTTAAACTGTATTTTCAGTTAGGCCTAGGAAACTATTTTCTGTTGTTCCCTAATACTGGACTAAGCTAACTTTCCATTACTGGTATAAGAGAAAATTTCAAAAGCAGACAATGCTTTGTTCACCCCAGACATCGGACACCATCCACAGATGCTGAGAATAAAACATCTCAGTGAGGCATTTATTAGCCAGAAAACATTTTTTCACTTACATGAAACCTTACAGACTGAAGTGACAGTCAACTGCAAGCAATAAATGCTTAATGGCTTAGTTAGCCTGAACTTTGAAGAGACCTCCCAAATACTCTAAGCCAACTGCAAAGAAAACTTTTTCTCTTTAAAAAATTCAATCACAGTGAGAGTCCACATTAAAGCATAACTTTAACTGGTCTTTTAGTTAAGTCTTATCACTGGCACAAAGAGGTACACTAAGAAAATGTTTTCACTAAAAGGTAACAAACTAACAAGAGCGCTACTTAACTAACTAATCCTGAGTATCATTTAAGAGTAGTTAAGTCTGCCTTAATAAAGCTTTGTTATTAAAAGTGGCCCACTGTAAGAGTGCCTGCCATGGACCCAGTACTGTCTTAGTGTTTCACATACAAAACCTCAAGTCCATATAATAAGCCTACAAGGAACACACATCTGTTAAGTGATTTAGCAAGATCACATGCTGAGCGGCAGCACCAGACTCAGAACCCAGGTCTCCCTATTCTTGCCATGACAGAGCCTTTCCTCCACATCTGAATGCGCTTTGAGTTGAGGAGGGGAAAGAAGTGGGAGGCTGCCGTGATGCCACGTTCTTGTGCTTTAACCGCTATGTTTTCCTTATATACTGGACACCTGTTTCAGATTTTATTGGAAATAAGTTTCAGCCTGCTTCAGTATGTCTTTCACTTTCTATTTATTACCCTCTTTCATTCGTGGCAGACAGGCTCTCAAAGTCTGGAGAATGTTTGCAACAAACAATGCTGTAACAACCTTAGGGACTCCCGACCCTGAATCAAACTGTAATACAGTGGAAGAGGTATTATAGAAGAGAGCTCGTAAGGGCAACCTACAATGCAGACAGGTATACAAAACATGGTTCCCCTGTAAGAGGACCTGGTTCACAACACTGGTTATGATGCTCAAAACTGTGAATCAAAGAGGTGCATTATTATTATATACTTGCTCTTTGCTACTACTTTTTTGATGAGAAGATACAGAGTCACTATAGGTAACTTTCATTTAATTTAATATTTATTTTCATTTTATATCCAGGTCACATTTTCTACATTAAAATATAATCATGCTGTCCTCCCCCGCCCCCACCCCCTACACCTTCAGAGAAAAAACTGAAGAACTTTACACAACTTGAAAGAAAGATGGAATGCACGGAGAAGCTGCTATTGCACCCAGGGAACAAAGAACACAGACACCCAACAGGAGACACGTCAGAAGTGCATAGAAGACAGCTCAGGGCTCGCAGCAGGAAGGAGGAGGAATTAAAAGGCTAAAGCTTTTAATGCTGTCACTTGTGCCACAAGACTACCCTGAAAAGGCAAAGAGGTTGAAAAGCAGGACCCAATAGGGGATTTCCCAAAGGCTACTATCTAACAGAGTTTAAAATATCCATACATTAAATTAAAAAATCCATAAACAGAAGTGCTTTCTCTTTCCCACTTGCCCTTCTAGAATCTGGTCAACATTCTAGAAACTTAAAACCACTGTTGGCATGTCCAAGTGTAGAAAGGATTTTTTTTTTAACTCTTAAACAATTGTATCCCAACTCTTTCCAAGCAAAGTTCTATTATTGTAATGATGATTCTTCTGCATGGAAACCCAGTAAGGATCATTAGGACAGGGCATCTTGCTGCTCAGAGCGATGCCAGCAGGGCAAAAGTGGCATGATTCTGTGTTATTCATAGGGAGGAAGAGCAGTAAGACATGGAGGTTGAAGCTAATCCGTACCAAAGAGGAAATGGAAACTCCTTTTCTAGTCTATCTATTAGACAGGAAAGAGCAGGCGGGCAGTAAAAACCATCTGCTGAGAGCAGCGGCACAGACCCCGAGGCATACCAAAATCTAAAACCAGCGCTCAGGAAAGCCTCTTGGCTCTGAGAAGTGTCTTTCAGACCCCTCTCTTGTCCCTAGCTTGGAGACCAAAGCACTGTAACTTCAGATAGTGATACTATTGCCAGGGTGGAGAGGCAAGGGCTAAGAGACCCCAATAATGAGGACACTAGGCAGTAAGGTACACCACTATGTACAAATACACACATTGATGAAAAACTCCACCTCCAACTCTCAGCTGCTTTGAAGAAAGCGTTGGAAGGATCCAGGTTTTTCTAAACAGGGGATATTTTAAAGTCTGTTAGCAGTTTAAAACATTGCAACACTGGCACAGTATGTTACCTAGTCTTTGTTTTTAATTACAGGGTAACACAGTAAACTCCAACACAAAGGTGGGGATGGGGGAGTGCAAAAGGAATAAAGAAAATAGAACCAGTACTTCACAAGAGCATCGAGCCAGCGATGAAGTAGCAGCTAATGCTTCGCAGAGTCTCGAGGGTAGAATTCGCTCAGGGTGCTCTGAGGGATCCTCTTCAGCATTTCTTTGGGGAAGATTCGGAGCAGTTGCCAGCCAATGTCCAAAGTCTCATACACAGTGCGGTTTTCATAAGGACCTTACAAAAAATTGAGATCAGATGAGTAAAGGCCAACTACTGTTAACTTACCAGAGAGTTATTCAAAATTTACTCTGTTATGGGCCTAGCACTGGGAGCATGAAGTATAAAAAAGAGACACAAATAGCTAGGTCCCCCTGGACTGGATGTGACTGAATGTAGAAATGAGGGTTTAGACATAAGAATAAGTGAAAAGGGAGAAAGCGGCAGGGAGAAACATCGGGTAGTCATGAGCGTGTGTACACACACACATGCCTTTTTCTGATAACTGGGTGGGCTCTAAATAGATTCCAAGGAATACAGAAACTAGAGTCAGGGTTTTATCCAGGGAGTAATGAGAAAACTGTTCCTCAGAAAAAAGAGGCCAGCCTGAAAGAGTCTAGTACAGACACATAAGAAGCCTAAATGCCAATTACGCTCCTGAATAGGGCAGTGGTTTTCAAAGTTGTTATTGCCATTATTATTTTTAATAGCAAAGTCATCCTTATCCTGCAAATGAATCTCATATTTTGGCTAAGGAGTTAGAGTTCTTGGTCCTTTTTTCTACCAGAATTAATTGTTATCCTTTAAAGTAAGGTTCTACATAATTTTTTTTTTAAGAAAACCCAGCAATCATATTTGGGGGATTTTTAATGTTAATAAAAACACATCTTTTATAAATACCAATGAGGTAAAAAACAGAGTTCATCAGCATTAGCAGACCAAACAAAACAGCTCAAAAGCCCTGCACATGCTATGTGATTAAAACCACCACAGACTTTTTAACAGAAGGACACTCAATATAGTTAACAGTAAATTTACTTCAGCAATGGTATAGAGAGCTGGGGAGACTGGTGAAGACACAGGCCACGGACGAGGAGAGAAGGACTAGACTAGGTCTTCCGACTCAGAGAGGACAGAGGTCAGTATACTTCAACATCACCCAGAAACGTCAAAACAGACTCTCTGGCCCCACCCAGATCTACTGAATCAGATCTGCATTTCAACAAGCTCCCCAGTAGATTCAAAGGTGTGTTCAATTTTGAGAAACACTGGCCTAAGTTACATTAGGAACAACAACAACAAAAAAAACAGAACAGGATGTTTTAAAGGAGAACAATGCAAAGTAGCCAATATTTAATGATGGAAAATAAATGAAAAAGGTTAAGAATCCCTAATTCCTGAGCCTGGGCTAACTGGGACAATGGTCATGCGAGAGGTAGACAGAAATTGAAAAGGGAATTAGTTGCTAGGCAGGTGGTCAGTTGGGAAAATCCTCTGCTTCTCACCATGAGAAGTCTGAGAAGGTAGTGGCATAAACAAAGTTATCCCAGTTAGAGACGTGGGATTAGAGCTTCAGAAAGAGGCTGCTGCTGCTGCTGCTAAGTCGCTTCAGTCGTGTCCGACTCTGTGCGACCCCATAGACGGCAGCCTGCTAGGCTCCCCCGTCCCTGGGATTCTCCAGGTAAGAACACTAGAGTGGGTTGCCATTTCCTTCTCCAATGCATGAAAGTGAAAAGTGAAAGTGAAGTCGCTCAGTCGTTCCCGACTCTTAGCGACCCCATGGACTGCAGCCTACCAGGCTCCTCCATCCGTGGGATTTTCCAGGCAAGAGTACTGGAGTGGGGTGCCATTGCCTTCTCCCAGAAAGAGGCTAAAGGCTCATAAACAGGAAGTCAGTCAGTGTAGGGAGAAAAGCACAGAAAGAAGAGGTAATTAAGCTTTTGGAAACATTAACAATTAAGAAGCAAGAAGATAGGAAATCAGGAAGATGAAGATAGATGGACTGGAAAAGTCTGAAAGCCCCAAAACCAGAGAAGAGCACTCCAGAGAGGTTAAGAAGAAGGGACAAGGGAGGCAGCAGAGCAGAAGGCTGGTTGTAAGAAGGGAAAGAGTAAGACAGGAGCCAAATAACTGGATCAAGGAGTTGAAGGCAGAGGGCTAAGAAGAAAGACATGGCAAATGGCTGAAAGAACCTCTTCTCCGATCAGAAGGAAAACTGCATGGAGACCAATGTAAATTCTCTCAGACTAGGAAAGAAGTCCTCAAAACTACCTAGGATGCTGTTTATATTCATGGGAAAACAGTCATCTTACCCTGAGCAATAAAGTTCCTCTCAAACTTCTGCAGAAATTCCAAGTAAAGAAGATCATCTGAGGTAAGAGCTTCTTCTCCAACAACAGCTTTCATGGCTTGTACATCCTTACCAATAGCATAGCACGCATACTACAGAGACAAAAGCAGAGATAAGGTTTTATAAATATTAAGAATAATCTGGGCTACAGAAGTGTACTGCTACAGCTATCTTCACAGGATTTCATACTACTTCCAAATGTAATTCACAAAGTTCATATGCAAGTCAGAAAGACTTTATTATACAGTAATCTCACTCAGAAAGGAATCTTCAGGCACACAGTACATCAACATTACAAACAATGTACAAAAAAATGCTCTCTCAACGTATCAATGAGCTTACATTTTGTAGAGCATTTTCATATAACTTACACTATGAGAGAAATCCATCTCTAAATTCTATTCAAAAAAATACTTATGATGTTAGTAGGTTTATCATGCCTATTTTAAGGTCAAATGCATTTTCCTTTAATTATGCTTGCTATACAATCTCAGGGCTATAGAAACCAAGGATTTCACAGAATATATATGTACCCCTTAGTGTTCTGGTGATTGCCTACTATGTTAAACAAAAAATAAGGTAGAATATTCTTTCAGAAATACTGTATAATTACTATTAAGGTTATTAATAAAAACTTAAAGGCTTTAGGCCTTGATTTTTTTACTTAAAAACTAATTCATACACTATGGGAGGCAGGTCTCAAGCATGTGGTTCTTTTTTTTCCTTGTCTTTAAACTTTATTCGCATCTGAGACTGGAGAGGGGATGGGGTGGGAGGGATCAAGGACCTGAGGAGCAGGTGGGAAGGCCTATCTCACTCAGGACACATGAGTCCTTACACAGCTGTCAGGTGGACGAACTGAGCGGAGAGGGGAAAGGTCTCCTCTTTGCTGACAACTGGCAACTCAGGGAGAGACCCTGGGCCCCATGCCAGATAGAAGCAGTGAGCCACACCAAAGGGCCAGCTTCTAAGACCTAAGTAGCTATGTGCTTAGTCACTCAGTCATGTCCGACTCTCTGTGACCCTTTGGGCTGTAGCCTGCTAGGCTCCTCTGTCCATAGGATTTCCCAGGCAATAATACTGGAGTGGTTTGCCATTTCCTTCTCCTAGGCATGTGATTTTTGATCTTTGTCATGAGCATTTATTTATCCTTATGAGAAAACTACTAAGCTCTAATGAATTCCACCGATACTCCACTATTCTATATTACACTCCTGCTTTAATGGGGGAGAAGAAAAGTGATGTGGAAAAAAGACAAGAGGTGTTAAGAAAGCAGAAGGAATGAACTAAGAAAGCACTCATTCTGGAGAGCACACACATACCAGCTGGTTAGACACATCGGCGTGATCCTTTCTGGTCATGCCTTCTCCAATAGCAGACTTCATCAACCGCGACAAGGAGGGCAGCACATTAATGGGTGGATAAATCTTGGGTAAAATGGGAAGGGAGAAAATATATTTAAGTACAAAATTCAAGCTTTACTGGTAGTAAAGGATTGTGAAGCTCATTATTATTATTTAAATTGGATAAAGCTGCTGCTTTTGCTTTCTAGATGAGTCCTAATATCTTTTCCTGATAAGGAAGAAATATTTTAAAGCTTAAGACTTCTTCTGCGAAATCAAATCCAAAAAGTAAAATCTACAAAACAGTACAAGATTATATTAAAAAAACTGAAATTTCAAAAGCTGTCTGCAATATCAAATCCAAAATGGTTCTGAACTCTCATAAAATTACACATAAAAAGATTTAACAATTTCATCAAAAAGCTCATTATTAGATGCTGGCATCTATTAAAGAATAATTAAAAGATTCCATTTTTGATTTCTCAGCATAAAAAAGAATGATATCTTGCTGCTTGTGACAACATGGATGCACCATGAGGGCACTATGCTAAGTGAAATAAGTCAGAGAAAAAAAGATAAAAGAGAAATATGTATAATGTATAAAAAAGGAGAATATGTATAATCTCACATCCATGAGATCTTAAAAAACAAATTGTTGAGCTCACAGAGAACAAACTGGTGGCTGCCTGAGGCAAGGGATGGGGGTGGGAAAAATGGGTGAGGGAGATCAAAGGGTAAGTGGTGACGTCAGTAAGTCACATGGATGGAATGATCAGCATGGTGGCTGTGTAAGCTAATAACGCTGTGCTGCGTATTTAAAGGTAGCTAGAAGACTGGATCTCCAAAATTCTCATCTTAAGAAAAAAAACTTTAACTATGTAAGGTGACATGTTAACTGGGCTTACTGTGGTGATCATTTTGCAACAAATACAAATATCAAACCATCACACTGTACACCTGTGACTAATGAAATGTTATGTCAATTATACCTCAATTAAAAATAACAATAAAAAGGAAAATAATCTGAAAAATCTATTTTTATATTAGTAACAAAACTGGTGGACCATGCCATTTTGGAATAAAGACCCGAAAAGAGTTCTTTGAGACAATGGACTCTACTTTAAGGCATAAGGAAAGTGGAAATTTAATTCTTAATTCTGGCAGTCTTCTCCACACTAGGATTTTAGTATTACAGAAATGACAGTTTCATAGTCATATTAAAAACAATTCAAGTTGGTGTTTTCTAAATAAATAATTCCTAAGAGCAAAGTCAGAGACACTAAAGAATAACTGAAGAATAGATGTGTAAGCTTATGGCACTGCACAAGTGTTCAATACCTGTCTGTTGTGTAGCTGTCTGTCCACATAGATCTGCCCCTCTGTAATATATCCAGTCAAGTCAGGGATTGGGTGAGTGATATCTACCAGAGGAAGACATGTGATGTTAGTTACTGTCCATCTCATATAAACAAAACCACAGGAAGTCGATCTGTACTACTTAAAACAGTGCTATATAAAATAATTTTCTGTGATGATGGAAAAATTCTTTATTTGTGCTATGCAATATGGCAGCCACTGGTCAAATGTGGCTACTGAACACATGAAATGTGGCTACTGTGACTGAAATGTTTTATTTCAAAACTTTATCTGATTTTAATAAAGTTTAGAATTTAAACAGCCAAAATGGTTAGAGGTTACCACAATGGCCAGTTTAACTTACTTGGTTGCAGCACAGATATGTGTTGACCCAAGTTAAATTAGTTACATTCATAAAAAGCACTATTTCTCCTAGATGTGCTGCCTCTCCCCCAAGTATAAATAACGTTCCATTTAAACACAAAGTTCGCTTGCAGAGATTTGACCATCTGATGTATACTGAGACAGCACTCTTCCATAAGTTATCCCAGATGGGTACCCAACATTTCAACATGGGAAATACAAACAGGCTAAACAAGTAACGCAGCACTACAGGCAGCACCAGCAGGCCCTACAGAGCAAGGTGTCCCTAGTCTGTTCAGAGAGCAATCTTGTAGCTACTTCCTTGGAACAAATCATCGTCACGTCTGAGGTAGTACTCAGACTGCCTGGGTTCTAAAGCCACCACTTCCTATTCGGGACACTTTACCTCCCCGTGCCTCACAGCAGAGCAGACACCTCAAAGTCACCATGAAGATCAAATGAGTCAATATTTACAAAACACTTGAAACAGTGCTCAGTTATAGTTCTTACTGTTTCTGAAAATATTCTGTAAAAGTATTAAAAAAAAAACTGAGATAAAGACAAAAAGACACTAACATAAGGGGAATGCTGAAAGTCTCACCCAGGAGCTGCTGGGCGGACACCCAGGCAGGCACTGCACTGTGCGCTTACAGACGTGGTAATTTTTAACAAGCCTTGTCAGTCATTCTACCTCCAGTCTTGTGGCATTTGCTACTTGTGCTCTTTATCTGGCACCTAAGCTACCTTAAATTACTGGTGCACACATATAAAGAAAACATCCAAGTAGAATGAGTAGTTTACAATAAGAAGAGCTCATACGTTTTAAAAAATTTCCTTACATCTGGACCAGTGGACTGCAAATAGCAGACACTAAATACTAGCTAATTAATAAAAATTAAAATTACAAGAAAATTTTTTCTACTAAAGAATAATTATAGGTAGTTTTGAAATGAAAAAATTTTATTAGAAACAAATCAATAGGTAAACTCAACTCCTGGAGAATACTCTCAAAACGATAGTGATATTCTCTCTTGAAATTAAAGCCCTTTACAATGATCAGGCCTGCTATAATCCAAAGACGCAAAACTTACCATCGTTAGGCATGGTGAGAATAGGAATTTGAGTAATAGAGCCATTTCGACCTTCCACTCGACCAGCACGTTCATATATTGTGGCTAAATCTGTATACATGTAACCTGGGAAACCTCGTCGACCAGGAACCTCTTCCCTGGCTGCTGAAACCTGACAGTGAGTCAAGGAGAATAGTATCACATACCAGAATATGAGAACTAACACTTGGTTAGAACACGTTTGTTTGAATAGACCAAATTACAAAGTCAGAAATATCATCTTGTTCATTTTAAGTATTGTCTCATTAAGAAAAATCTAGCAACAAAATTTCAGATTATTCTACAACAGAAATGTTGACAAGTGGGGACCAGAAGCTTTTTGTTAAAATCATTATTGCCATAACAAGAATCTTTAAATAGCTTGCCAGAAGAAAATCCAGCTTGCAATTTTATAAATCAAAGGAAGTCCATTTTAAAACCAAGAGAACACTCTCAGTTCACACGATTTATTTCATCTTATGTATCCTGCAGATTTACATAGACTAACTCTGAAAAAAATCAAAAGGAAAAAAAAAATATATATATATATATACATAAATCATTTGATGCATTTTATGTGTGTGTGCTTAGTCGTATCTGATTCTGCAAACCCACGGACTGTAGCCTGCCAGGCTCCTCTGTCCATGGGATTTCCCAGGCAAGAATGGAGTGAGTTGCCATTTCCTTCTCCAGATATACTTTACATACATCATTTAATTTAATCCTCACAAGAACTCTAATGAAGAAGTTAATATTAACCCCAATTTACAACTGGAATCAAGGGCCAGATAATTTCCCTAGATCACTGCACAAGAACAGTAATAAAAGGTCTTTCTCTCGGAGACATGCACACTAGAATATTATGTATACATATTAATCTACAACCACTAAGAACCCTAAAGCATGAAGCCCAACTGCTAAGTGCTACTTCGGCACCTCCAAGAGTACGCTCCATCAGAGCTACTCAAACTGTGGCCTGCAGACCAGTTTTTATCAATGTGGCATGCTGCAGTCCATGGGGTCACAGTCATACATGACTTAGCAACTGAACATCAAAGGAGATCATGTAGAAAGCAAGATAAACATATAGAAAACTTAAGTGTCTATTTGACAGAACAGCTGTCTGTTGAATCTAATAATTTTTTTTAAAGGGCTTTTAAATTGTCTTTCTTAAAAATTTTCACTAATACTTATTTTCACTGCCTTTTATGTAAGTATGGATGGATGGATGGGAGAAAAAAAGTCCTTCAATGGAAAAGCACCAAAGCAGAGTGAGATATGGTGACAGATCTTAAGGAATTTTAAGAAGCTAGATATTTATATAGCAAGTCTCTTCGGAAGTCTTTTTCTCTTTTTTACATACTTAAAAGAGCAACTCATTCAAAATTTCCTAACTTGCATCAGAATACACCCCACACTTCTGGATGCTAGAATCTTATATTGTTTCTAAATACTGAGTTTTCTGAAGGGAAAAAAGTTCTGAAGAGGGTTCTGCCAGAGTATAGTCTTTATTTATGTAAATAAATAAAAATTTACATCACTGAAAATGAAATTCCTGGAAAGGGCTAAAAATGGACTGTCCAGAGAGACAGAACTTCCTGGTAGAGTAGCTGATTAAATAGCTTGCATGATTCACTCTCTTTAAGAATCCAATCTTTTTCTTTTTTAGTATTTATTTAATCACTCATTCATTGGCTGTGTCACATCTTAGTTGCAGCACACGGGCTTAGCTGCTCCGTGGCATGTGGAAACCTAGTTCTCTCACCTGGGATCAAACACATGACCCCTGCACTAGAAGGTGGATTCTTAACCACTGGACCACCAGGAAAAGTCCTGAGAATCCAGTCTTAATCAATGGAGACAGTGACAGTATGATAAACAGGCTAATAATTTAAATCTCATTTTCAATCATTTCAACTAGGCTGACAAATAGTATTTTCTTTCCTGATTAAGGTGTTACACTAACATATGAATAATTAATTTTAAAAAATGATTAAAAAAAAATGAAAACTTGCAGAGCAACAAGATAACCTACTGTAATTAAGAGAAAAATTACCTCTCGAAGTGCTTCAGCATAAGAACTCATGTCTGTTAGGATAACCAATACATGTTTCTCACACTGATAGGCCAGGAACTCGGCCGTGGTTAGAGCCAATCGAGGAGTGATAATTCGCTCAATACTGAAATGAAACATTAAGTACTATGTCACGCAGACAAAAAGGCCAAAAACAAAATAAAATGATTCCGGAAATAACAGTACAATCTCCCATTTAAAGTTTTACACAAACTGAGGAAGGTGAAGCAATTACTACTTTAAAAGTCTTAAGGCAGAGTTCTTTTATGTATTTACTCAGTGCTACACAGCTAAATTGACTATTTTATAAATGCCCCATAATTTCTCAGAACTACATAGTTCTCAAAATCTAGCAAGAAAGGAAGCGAGTGAGAAGGAGAAAGGAGGAAACAACAGGGGCCAGATTTTACAGGCAAGAGGAAAAAGTCATTTACTGAGTATGGCCATGTGCTAAGTAACTTATTATCTCATTTAATATGCACAACTCTGTGAGACAAGTATTATTTATCACATTTTACAAAAGAAGACATTGAGCTTCAGAGCCTAAATGACTTGCCCAAAACCAAGTGACCTGCAAAAAGCAGAGCTGGAATTTACATATGGTTATCTTATTCCTAGGCCCATGAAGCTTTCATTATGTTTTACCTCCCTAGTCTAAGGTAATATTTTTGACCAGAAGCCTGTGTAAACAGAGAGAAACAGCATATTTGTTTACTTACGTTGGGTCATTAGCCAAGTTCAAAAACAGGCAGACATTGTCCATTGAGCCATTTTCCTCAAAGTCAGATTTGAAGAACCGGGCAGTTTCCATGTTTACCTAAATAGCAATGACTTCATCAGTGCTCAGAGACGTAAGATTCTCAGTATTTCTTTTTCTTTTTTTCCCCCAGCATTTATTTCTAATGAAGGCCAAGCTATAGATATGCACTGCTCCTTCTTCTAAAGCTTCAGGTACTCCCAAAACATTCACAAAAGCCAAGAGAGTAAACAGTCAGCTTTGGGCACAAAGAGAAATATTCTTATATTCCAGTCAACTGCTAAATACTAATCCATGGTTTGCCCAAAATACCAAGTTGAAACTTCTCTACCTAGAGATAAATTGAATGATACATGTGTATTTTTCTACACTGTTTTAAGAACATAAGCAATTTTACATTTCATTCTAAAATAGGAAAAGATTATACTTACACCCATAGCAGCAAATACAATCGCAAAATTTTCCTCACTGTAGTCCACTACATCTTTGGACTTTTTTACCAAACCAGCCTGGCGACAGATTTGAGCTGCAATCTGATGGGGAGTATAAAAGGACAGGGTTGAAAGCTAAAATAATATTTTCTATAACAAAATAACCTTTATCCTACACTTTTGGGAATTAAATCACAAATGAAATTGGGATGTCTTAAAGGTCTTTCCCTAACAAAATTATTCTGCAATTTTTGCAAAGATTCCTAAGAGTAAGGAAGAAGTCAGATACACATGGATAAGAAAGTCAATGGAACTGGATGATATAAACAGTAACACTGAGTATTTACCTTGAAAATCCTTTAGTTGGTTTCTCACTAACAGTGAAACATTTGGAGATCCTTTCTTCTTAAATTTCACATCAAATAAATTCTAGTTCTCACCTCATTGTGCGGTAAGCCAGCAGCAGAGAAGATAGGAATCTTCTGCCCCCGAGCAATACTGTTCATGCCATCTATGGCCGAAATGCCAGTCTGAATCATCTCCTCTGGATAGATTCGACATTGAGGGTTGATTGGCTGGCCTAATGCATTTCCAAAAGAGAACGTTGATACATATATATTTTAAGACTACAGTCATATAAAGCATTTATTTCTACTCAAAAAATGAGTTATTTTTGAAATCTGAAACTTTTTTCCATTAATATTTTGTAGATTAATAAATTATATAGTGTAGCAAGAGAGAAATCCTAATTTCAAAGCCATTATGGCTCTACTACTTATATTTCAGATACATTGTAATATTATAGTAATATATAGTAATATTTTACAATATCTTGTAGTATTTGACATAAAAAATTAAGATAAGCTCTGGGAAAAATAAAATTACTAAATAATTAACAAAATAACTAATTAAATATGAAGCATGTTGGTTATCTACTTAAGTATCATAAAAATCATCCTTTCTCTGACAAAGGTATAAGACAGATGTTATTTCCTCTAAACACAAAATCCATTTTCTGTCCCTACCCATGATGTCAAGGAAGTCTTCAGCCAGGACAACAGGACCTCTGTCAATGGGTTTTCCTGATCCATTGAATACCCGACCTGTTAAACAATGACAAGGCAGTACAGAGAATACAATGACTCAAATATTCACTTTTTTAACTGTGTTTTTAAACATTCACTTAAAAAAACTACATGGAAGTATGTTAAAAAGTAAACAGATCTCTGCTCAGAATGAATAACAGTATTTGTTTACCAAGCATATCCTCAGACACTGGCGTTCGGAGAATATCCCCGGTAAACTCACAGGACGTTTTCTTGGCATCTATACCTGAAGTCCCTTCAAATACCTATCAAGAAAGAAAACAGAAGAGTAAAAGAAATTTGATCATAAGTGCTTAAAATTTATTTGCCTCTTAAATGGCCCTTATAAAGTAAAATACATAAATGTATATACTACTTTTAATATCACTAACAAAGAAGTGTTCATGGTAGGTGATGAACCAAACCTCCACCTCTTAACCAGGGTCATGCCTGCAGGCCAAACCTATTAAGCAAGCTAAGAATGTGTGTGTGTGTGTGTTTGTTTGTTTGTTTGTTTTTACAGTTTTAAAGGGTGGTTTTCTTAAAAAAAAAAAAAAAAAAGGGAAAGAAAGTGTAAAGACCATGCAACAGAGGAGACCTTAGATAAAACCTCACAAAGCCTAAAAACATCCACTATCTGGCCCCTTACAAAAATTCTGTTGACCTCTACTTTAGATTACTTTTTAGTTGTTGTTCAGTCGCTTAGTTGTGTCTGTCTCTGCAATCCCATGGACTGCAGCACGCCAGGCTTCTCTGTCCTTCGCCATCTCCTAGAGCTTGCTCAAACTCATGTCTATTGAGTCAGTGATGCCACCCATATTACTTTTTAGGGCAATATGTTATTCTAGAAAACTGCCACTTTCTATAGTCAGTAACATTAAAAACTAGACTTATCAGAGACAATTTACAGACACAGACTCAGATCTTGTTTTGGTTTCAACCCACAAGCTGTGAATTCTGTTTTTTTGTCTCTGTCTTTCTATGTGATTATCTGCTTCATTTTACCAATCAAAAAAAAAAAAAAGCCATTTTACCAGTGGAGCTATTGGGCTAGAATGCACATAGGTGGCAGACATTTGGCAAGAAAACAAGAAAAATTCATTTTCTTCCCTTACAGTCAGTAACCAATCTCTAAAGAAACAGAGGGGTCATGTGGTAGAAATGCATTAGATATGTACCATTTTATTATAAAATAGGCTTTGCACTAGATGGTCTTATGCAACTGCATGCTAATCTAAGTGTTCTGAGCACCTTTAATGGAAGTTAAGCTAAGCTGTGATGTTCAGTAGGTTCTGGTACTAAATGCATTTTCAACTTAAATGGTATTTTCAACTTACTGACAGGTTTATCAAGCTGTCACCCCACAAGTAAGTCAAGGAAGATCTGTATACTTATGTGATAATCACCAGAAAACACTACTGGTGTTTCTTATGCTTTTTTGTGATTAGAAAAATGTTCAACTGGCCAGATTTTTCAAGTAATGCTTACCTGAACCACAGCTTTGGAACCACTAACTTCTAGAACTTGCCCACTCCGCTTCGTCCCGTCAGGTAGTGTTAAGTGCACAATCTCAGCATATCTGGGAAACTAAATAGTAAAAAAACAAAGGCTCAGTAAACCAATGTTCTAGAAGCCCAAATGCTCTCTAGGCTCTATCACAGCACACATGCTTGTGCAATCCCTACACGGCCCCTATACATGCAGGTATACACCAAGAGGTTAGAATATCCGCAGGTAGTTTAAGTCCTTAAAACACTCACTGCTGGCACACATTCTGGCAAACACAGCAAAAGGCACAGAAAGAAGAATCTTGATTCTATGGAAACACAGCAGTTAATTCTTTTTTCTTTCATGTATATTTTTAAGTTTTCAGACTATAGAAAGATGATAAAACTAACAACTATGTTCCCTCTACTCAGCAATGATGCTTGCTTCTGGGCTGTTTAATCACTAATCATCTTGTGCTGTTGGAGAACAGGAATAAAATGCAACTAAACAACAAAATAATTACTCATTATAAATAATGCTAATATACCCCCCTCAATATACACTTCTCCTAACCAGAAGTGTATTCCTCTAGTCCATTTTAATATTTTAAATTGCATGTTTCCAAAAATGTACCGTTAATGTTTCATTTGCCTAAAAGGGAACATACTAAACATACCATCTTGCAATTTGGTTTTCCCACTTGCCTGAATATTTTGGGTCCGTCATGGTAATATTTAAGATAAAGTCAAGTTGGCATCACATTTCATCCAGCTGCTCTTCTATCACTGGTGCTCAAGGCTGTCCCATATTTATACTAGGGCAAACATACTGCAATGGACATCCTCACATGTGGCGTCTCGTGCAAGTGGGTCTAAGTTTCCCTACGGTATTTAGTTACCTAGTGGCAGGTTACAGGTTGTGTCCATTTTTCTGCGAAATTACTCTGCAAAGCAGTAATCTTTACAATTTCCTAGTAGCATAGAAAAGTATCTTTTCCCTACATCTTTGCCAATCTTATATCATCAAACTTTAATTTTTACCATTTTGATAAAATAAAGAATAGTATCTTTCAATTTGCATTTTTCTGATTCTACTAAGCATCTTTTCATATTCACTGACAATTCTGACTTCACTTCCTGTAACTGGCTTATTAACATATTTTCTTTACTTTTCAACTGAATCTGCTTATTCTAATTTACTTTTAGATAAGTCTCATAGATTCTGAATATTAATCCTTTTCCAAGTATCTGCTCCCAGTCTGTTTTTTAAATTTTATTTATGGTAATCTTAATCATACAGAAGTTTTTGCAATAAAATGACTTATTTGCCTTTATGATTTGCCTCTTTTTTGTAGGAAAACCTTCCAATCTAAAATCACAAATAAAAATGGTCTTCCATATTGTCTTCTGATAGATTTTTCATGTTTAGGTCTTTAATCCATTTGGATTTATTTCTGGTAAGTAACTGTATTTTTCTCATTTTTCTTTTCTATACAGGAAGCCAAATGCCCCAACTCTTATGTACTGAGTAACACAAATAGCCCCCAGTGACTTGTAATGTAGCCTTTATCATTTATCAAGTCAAATTCTCAGGTGTGAGAAGAGCTGGTTTTAAGAATCTTAATTTTGTTCCACTGAAATGCCTGCTCACTCCTGCACCAAATCTTTATTATCTGCTTCTAACTGATTTTGTCACCTGGGGAGAATTCTGAGTCTTTTCATTCATGGGTATGGAATCTCCTCTTATTTGAAGTCTTCTTTTATGTCTTTCAACAAAGTTTCACAGTTTTCTGTAAAAAGTTACTAGTTATTCCAGTAGTTACTCCTGGCATACAAAACACTAATGATTTCTACAGACTGATCTGTACCCAGCAACACTGTTTACCACCACTGTTTTTAACAGTCTGTCCACTGAATGACTTGTGTTTTCCGTTTAATCATAGTACCAAGAAATGATGATAGTTGTGCCTTTTCCTTTTTAATCCCTATATCCCCTAATTTCTTTTTCCCGCAACACTGATCAGGGTTCAAGCAAAAGGATAAACAAAGATGGAGAGTGGTGGTGACAATGGGCCCCCTCATCTTGTTCCTGACTTAAATGGGAATGTTCCCAGAGTCTCCCCTTAAGGATGCTGTTTGTGGTAGGTTATGGTGGATAGCCTTTAAGAGATTTTGAAAGTTTGTTCTATCCCTTACTTCTAAAACCACCTTCTTTTTCTTCTTTTTTTTTTTGTAAAGAAGCAAGTAATTTTATCAGATATATTTTTGGTATTTACTGAAAAAAGCATAAGCTTTCTCTAGCTTAATCTATGAATGACCTGAATTATACTGACATTTTCTAATATCAAATCATCTTTGTATTACTAGGATAAATTCGACTTTGTCATAATTCTGTTGACTTTTTAAAACATGTTCTTGCTAATATCCACTAAAACATGCTCTTGCTAATATCCACATATTGGATATTAGCAAGAGCATGTTTTAAAAAGTCAACAGAATTATGACAAAGTAGAATTTATCCTAGTAATACAAAGATGATTTGATATTAGAAAATGTCAGTATAATTCAGGTCATTCATAGATTAAGCTAGAGAAAGCTTATGCTTTTTTCAGTAAATACCAAAAATATACTGGATAAAATTACTTATGCTCACAGTTTGGAATCTGTGCCTGTGAGTGAGAATAACTTTACTATTTCTTTTCTGATACTATCTTTTCTCTCGTTTGGGAATGAAAGATGTGCTACCTTCAGAAAATGAGTTAAATATAGCAGTCTCCATCATCTATTCTGATACAATTTGTATAAAATTATATATTCCTTGATCCTAGTATATGCATTATGGCATATAAATTATTACAACTACATAAGCTTTATTTACCAGTTTTTCCTCAGTTGGAGTTATACCCCGAACATTCAATAAAACTTTCTCAGCTTTCTTAAAATTACTTCCTCCAAGATGTTTTTGAAGTCCTTCCCATTACTGACTCTCATAGTATCTTGTACTTACCCTTCACAGTCCTTACCAATTAGACATTTACATATTTGTACTGTATATTTTTGGTGCTGAGTTCAACATTTAATATACTTGAAACATGAGTATTTTTAGACTGTTTGAAAGTATGTTTATGCTTCATATTTCTAAAATATAAGCCCCCAATTTTATCTAAGAAGAAGTATATAAAAAAGAATAAAGGACAAAGATAAGTATTTAAAACAAATATTTAAAACAAAATATTTAAAAATTTTTATTTAAAAAATTTTAAATAAAAATATTTAAAAATATTTAAATAAAACAAAGTATTTAAAACAAATAATGTTCCAAATACTTTCTCAAAAAAGAAAAGTGTATGCTCCATCCTTTCACAAAACATTAATGGACATCTGCATACATGTACAACTTCAGTGCTACATACTGAAGTTCTGAATCAAATTGCATACTAGCTATGGCCAGGAGTAAGCTACATGCTTAATCTGATTTGTATAGGTACCCTGTCATGCATAAAAATATTAACTTAAATAAAGCTGAACAGACAATGCACTTTGCACTCTTTTAGGAAATGTCTTTTGATTACTTTCTGCATCTAGAAGGGCCACATGCCAAACGTACTTTCGTCATTACTTCTCTCAACCAACTAATAAATGGGTACCTTTTCCCCAATCCACTCTCAACAACAACCAAAGCAGAATTACTGGGCATATTACACAAATTACTTCCTCTGAAGATATTTTAATCACAGAACTCAGGAGGCTTCACGCAAGGTACTCAATTATAAACTGTATTACATGCCTCTTTTTCTAAGATAATTCTTATTATATAGGTGTGGCTAAAAAAAAAAATGTAACAAAAGAGTCTTTCAACAAACTGAATAGGTAAAAGCTATTCTTCACTTTATGGTTTTAGCCGCTGTTGAGATAACCTGTCGTTTATTCATTACTTGAACACCAGTGTCAGGTCCTCAAAGATAAAGTTCATTGTTTATTCACTTAAAGACCTTAAAATTTAGTAGAGAAAAGAAAACAAATATGTAATAAGTAGTTATAATACTGTGACAAGAGCCGTAAAATACTGTATATCTAATATCCTACAAGTCATAAAACACACTTACAAATATTACAGTTATTTCCCTAATAAACCTAGGAGGTAGAACTACATTTTTAAATTAAAATGTTAAAATTCATTAAAATTTAATTTTAATTAAGTAAAATAATTGTATTAAAATTTAATTTTTTAAACAAATTAAAAATTTTGCAGATAAGGGACTCAAGGCCACAAGCAGAATCCACAACAGATCCAGTACTAGAATCCTATCTTCTGACTTCTGCTCTAAAATTCTTATCTCCTATGTAGCAATGACATTCAGACCAAGGAATGGCTTAAAATTTGTCATTTTTAATTACAAAAAACTACAGTTTTGAGTACTATGCTTTTAACTGCATAAATGGTTAGGTGATGAGGACAGTGGCATTACCTTAACATGGTCTAAGATCACTAGTGGACCATTAACTCCTGATACTGTCTTGTACGCTGGAAAGAAACAGAAACAGTCAGTGCCAGTCAAACAGGACACAGTCTCTATTACCTCTCTGGTATTACCAAAAATCCTCTACTTTGTCACATCCATTATTAAATGGAGCAACTCAAACAGTATGAAAGTTTTCACTGAATTCATAAATATGCCCCTATCTGTACAACTTTTCATAATTCCCCTTCATTCAACCCAAGCCATGTTGAAAGTGAAAGTGAAAGTGAAGTCGCTCAGTCGTGTCCGACTCTTTGTGACCCCATGGACTGTAGCCTACCAGGCTCCTCCGTCCATGGGGTTTTCCAGGCAAGAGTACTGGAGTGGGTTGCCATTTCCTTTTCTAGAGGATCTTCCCGACCCAGGGATCAAGCCCGCGTCTCCCGCATTGTAGGCAGACGCTTTACCGTCTGAGCCACCAGGCAAACCTCAAACCATGTTGAATTCTTACTATAAATGACACTGCTTCAAGGACCCAGGCTACAAAAACAAAGGCAAAGAGAGAGAGTTTCTAAGAGTCCACAATTTTATAAGGAGGAGGGGAGTTAAGGGTTCTAACAGAGGTGTTCAGAGATCTGTGGAGCATGGGGAAGACAGTGCAGCTGTTCTTATTTAGAAGAAAAATGGTTTTATAGAAAAGGTGGCACTTAGCAAAGTAGAAGAAAACAGGAAGGGAACCCCTTTTAAGCAAAAGTGACAAAACTCATGAAAGAAATCTGAGAAAAAGTAGTCTGTTAAGATAAAAAACCATCATTAAATGGTACCATAAAAACTGTGAAAAAAGAGCTTATGAAGGGGGATAAAAGGCCAGAGAACATACAAGTATCCTATAAAAAAAAAGTCAAATGTTACTGTCATTGTAGAAGCTTACATTTTCTACTGCAAATTATGCATAGCATCAAGCTACCCAAATCCCTCATTTTAGAAAAGATGTAGCCATCGGTGAACCACAACACAGCTCCATACCTGCCAAGTGTAATTAATAGTAATCATGTATAAATCAGAACTCAGGAGAGCAAATCCAACAATGTCAGAATTAACTAAATTTCATAATCAGAAAAGCTGAAAAAACAAATGAAATAATTTATAAGAAGCTGTTAATTAGTTGGGAAATTTTCACTTGCGTGATTTCTTATGAGGTCTTACACAGAAATTTCTGCATGAATGTAAATGCCCAAGAATAAGGAAACCATTTAAACAAGCAGTCTGATCACTCAAGGAGCTTCAGAATTTAAAGACACAATTTCTTTAGCCAGGAAGCAGTGCTCTGGTACAAACAGAGAGAGAGAACAGGCAAGCACTATCAGGACACTTGTTTTCATTCTGAGGACATTTACCTCTTGACACCAAATATTTGCTTGAATACATTTATAACTGTAAAATCAACAGAGGTCCCTGCTGCTGCTGCTAAGTCACTTCAGTCGTGTCCGTCTCTGTGCGACCCCATAGACGGCAGCCCACCAGGCTCCCCCATCCCTGGGATTCTCCAGGCAAGAACACTGGAGTGGGTTGCCATTTCCTTCTCCAATGCATGAAAGTGAAAAGTGAAAGTGAAGTCGCTCGGTCATGTCTTAGTGATCCCATGGGCTACAGCCTACCAGGCTCCTCCATCCATGGGATTTTCCAGGCAAGAGTCCTGGAGTGGGGTGCCACTGCCTTCTCCGAACAGAAGTCCCTACGTACTCTTTTTTTCTTCAACCTTCGATAAAAAGGAAGTCACAACCTGAACGGATGTCCACGTAAACAAGTTAATTATGCCTCCAAGATTTTCCCAAATGGCTCAAGTGGTCAGGAATACACCTGCAATGTAAGACACACAGGAGATGTGGGTTCGATCCTTGTGTCAGGAAGATCCCCTGGAGGAGGAAACAGCAATCCACTCCAGTATTCTTGCCTGGGAAATCCCATGGACAGAGGAGGCTGGTGGGCTACAATTCATGGGGTCGCGAAGAGTAGGTAGGATATGACTGCACACCCAAGCAAGCAAGCAATTCGAGATTATTAGAAAGATCTCAATTGTTATATTTTCTACTACTTTTATGGTAATCCTCTGGACTCTTTTTTTTTTTTTTTAAACACTTTTTTATTACAAGACTACCGAGCATACGTGGAAATTCATCCTGGTGACTGTATCTAAAGCACAGATATTTGGAGGAAAGAAAAAGAATAAACAGATTCATTAAATTATGATATGATTAAATCGACCAAATAGAAAATGTAATAGTCAGAAAAAAAGTTGTAAAATATAGTTTACAATAATTATTCACATTCAAGGCTGTACATCCATACAGATAACAACGTGGCCCCAAACATGAATTCAAGCCAAATAATTCATATATTAGATTTTAAATAACAGACTGAACTAGAGGCCAACAATAGCCAGCAAATAACTTTATACAAGAATAAAAATACAAAAGCGCTTTCAATGCATTATTTGTTTTCATAGGTTCTTTTTTTTTTTTTTTTAACTTTACAATATTGTATTGGTTTTGCCATATATCAACATGAATCCGCCACAGGTATACACATGTTCCCCATCCTGAACCCTCCTCCCTCCTCCCTCGCTTTGCCTGTACATCACAGTTACAGCTACAGACCAGGTAGAGAATACTACACGTTATAACTGACTGCCACCAACCTGAAAAACAGTTAACATACTACTGATTCATCCTCCCTACTGTTTTAAAAATAATTCCTACCCCTGAAACAATTTCTTCCTTGTCTTATTTTATTTTTGGCAGTATCACCTGGTGTGAGGGACCGTAGTTCCCTGATTGGGGACTGAACCCAGGCCAGGAAGCTAAAAGTGCAGAGTCCTAACCACTGGACCATTAGGGAATTCCCTGATTTTTCTCATTTTTTAAGAATACTTTTGTGTATATAATTTTGAAAAAAATTTTATTGGCATATAGTTGATTTACAATGTTGTGTTAGTTTCAGATGTTCTGCAAAGTGAATCAGTTATACACACACACACACACACACACAATTTACTCTTTTTAGATTCTTTCCCTCGTTGTTCTCATTTTAAGATTCCAAATATTGATTTTCAATGATTTTCTAGAATTGCTATGAGGATGTGCAAAGTGAACTACATTAGAAACACATTTTCTTAGCACCTGGCTTTTAAAACACTGACCTTTTCAAAAACCTTAACAGTTGGGAACAGGAGGAGAGAGTGGGCCAGTGAGGGTAGGGGAATTCAGTTTTGAGATTTATAGGCAACTGCTGACTGTAAATCAGTAAAACGCTTCAGGTTCTGAAATTCTCTTTACTTTCTGGAAAAAATTTGCAACTTCTTTGAATTTTTAACCTCTTCAACAATGATCCTTTAGAATCTCATGTTTAATTTCAAGCTCATTCAAAACTATGAAGTTTTGCCAGTCACAAGACAAAAGTATGACCAAGAAAAAAACCACTAATGATTGCTTTTCCTGGAAAGAGTGAATCAAGTTGATTGCTATTATAGAAGACAAGATTCTACTTCATCACAGTCTCAAAATTTAAAACAATGTACGCAGCCTTCAAAAAAGCCAAGAACCATTCAAATTGATTAATACCAAAACCACCAATAATATTTAATAAGTACTCGACAGGAATTCTTTTTTAATCTCCATAACAGGTCTATGAGCTAATGACTATTATTCCAAGTGTTTTTTCCCCCCAGAAATTAAGTAACTTCCCTAAGGATCTGAACGTATACAGTCCACCTCCAGTCACTTTTTCTTTAACTCCGTGCTACAGCTCAGATTCTAAAACTGAACCGGTCCTTTTCTGTGATCTGCGACACTCTTTTGTCATTACTGAAAAATAATCTTTCTCCAATGGAGTGCAGGCATTAGAAAAGTTAAAACAGAAAAGGGAGAAACTGATGGAGATGCTTCAGCAGTTTTCTCTCACTGGTAAGCACCAGAAGACCACTTCAGATAAAAAGCAGAGTTTAAGCAACATGCTTGATTTAAATTAAAGTTGGATACAAAATAAACTAATACATGGCATAATCCAAACTAAACAGAATATATTACCAAAACAAACTGCTCCACCCTTGCAGAACATCTTCAGATAAGCTACCTTGTTTCAGTTCACAACAACACACTGGGAGGCAGGCAAGGCTGACATACACATTCCACACTTGAACTACATCTCTGAGAGACCTGTTACTAAATCAAAGAGCGAGGGCTAAAATTACTTTTGTTTGTTTGTGCCCCCTTCTCCTAATTCTAAGTTTGTACTCTATAACCCTTAGTCTCCAGTATAATTTAAAAATATGGAGATAACACAGTTCCTAGCATTAGACTACAAACGGGGAGAAGACAGTTTATATATAAACTATAGCTCCTTTCCATAATAAAAAAACGGTGGTGGGGGGAGGGCGGGGAAGACAAGCAGAGAAAACAACATCAAACACCACCTTTTATCTCTCAACAACATTTGCCCAGCTTTCCGCATCATTATTGGGGTTCCCAGGTGGCACTAGTGGTAAAGAATGCACCTGCCAATGCAGAAAACATAAGAGATGCAGGTTAGATTCCTGGGTCAGAAGATTCCCTGGCAACTCACTCCAGTATTCTTGCCTGGAGAACCCCAATGTACAGAGAAGCCTGGTGGGCTATACTCCATAGGGTGGCAAAGAGTCAGACACAACTGAAGCGACTAAGCACGCACACACACCTCACCATTACTATTAACAGCCCAAAGCAAAGACAACTGTTTAGAGTAAAGCTGCCAAAGACACTAAGCTTTCTTCAAAATATCAAAATCCATTCACAAATTACATAAATATGCCTGTGTTTGACAATTATAATGACCACTCTTCTCTTGAAAATTCCAAACAAACAAGAACTTCGGTCTGCAAGAAATGATTAGAACTTTTGACAACAAAGCAGACATGGTTACATCTTTGATCCTGAGTATTTAGGGAGGTGATAAATATTTAGACAACAACATCTTAAACCCCAAATCTACAAAGGTTTTAAGAAGCACATACTTGGTCAGATGACATCCTCTTCCTCCTACAGGATACAAGACTGTTCAACAGATCTAACATTCTTAATGATTGTGAAACTTTCAAAGAGAAAATTCAACAACCATTGCACAATATGGGATCTAGTCCTTCAGCCTCTTCCTTACCAGCCAAACAAAACCAGAACAACCATCATCTATTGTGCAAGAAAAGTAGAGACCCACACCTTGCAGGGGGCAAGGAGAGAGAGGTTCTAGAAAAAGGCCAGGCCAATGATTCCTTTACTGGACTTTTCACTGAGGTTAGGTTTACTTTATGACATAAGAACTGCAAGACAGGCGGACCTAGGATCTCAAGAAACAGGAGATTAAATCAAAATGTTTAACATCCAAAAGCTCTAAGTGTATTACTGAATCTTGCTCAAAGTATAAAAGAAAATCAAGTTTTATTTCCTTGTGACTAGAAATTTAACCAATGTGCTCAAGATTATTTCAAGTCTGCAGATCTCATTTTCCAGACCTTGTTAACAGCCCCATAATCCCCCAATTTTTCAACCAGCATCCTATTTGTACAGTGGAACTGCCAATATTCCACTCCTTTATTCAAAAAACACACATTAACTATAACTTTTCACTTAGGATGGTAACATCTTTAATTAGAAAAGTGACAAGGTTAATCAATATTTATTCAGAAGTGATTAAAGTGTTAACCAGAATCAAGAATGTAGCAATGTAAGAAAAAAATGACAAATGCTGTTAGCTGTTAGCATACGTATGGTATCATTTGTGCTTTTTAGAATAATCCAGACATAGAAGGAAAACTCCAACCAAGTACACCAACTCCCTACTCCTGTTCCATCCACATTAAGGATTCAAACACTAAACTATTAGAATAAGGGGTTTAAATACAAGCTACACAACAATTACAAAACAGAATGCCTTTTATGTGTGAGCACTGGAATAGGCACTGAGGATACAAAAAGGATTCCTGAACCACAAAGTTTCAGTTTTAAGCATTGTGTTGCAATCCTGCATCTTATCAGGGGGAATCTCATCTCCTGAAGTTCTTCAGCCACTACTAAGCACACACAGACTGTCCAGAAATCATACCTCCCTTAAGAGCTCACAACCTTACTCATGGAGTACTCTTTCAACTACGTTTCAGTTGATACTCTGAATTGAGACTGAGTGAATAATTATATGGAAAAATGACTACTACCTCTTCTAATCTTTTCCTAGAAGCACCACTAATGTCTTATCTGTTCCACCCAAAGAACATCAAAGCATACAAATGCAATTACTGAGAGTATCTGTAATTGTTAGGCACAAATGTATTCTTATGAATGCAACTTCTGTCAATTTCTTGAAATATTTACTTCAGCTCACACAAACTCCCAACTGGTATTCTCTAATGCAAATAATTGCCATTATAAAAAGCACATGGTGGGGGAAAAAATTAGAAGTTTGGAATTACAATTTATATACTATTAGCCAATAGGACATACGGTACAGCACAGGGAACTATACTCAATATCTTGTAATAACCTTTATGATTTTATAATTATAAATTAATTTAATAACAGTATAATGGGAAAAATCTAAAAAGGGAAACACACACACACACATATATACATACATATAACTGAATCATTTTGCGGTACACCTGAAACTAACACAACGTTGTAGATCAACTATATCCCAAAAAAGAAAAAAAAAGCACATCTCAGCAAACCTATGATCAAGTCTTTCCTCCTTCTTCACACTGCAGTGCTGTCACATGACCCAGTGACTGATCAGGATGGGATTAGTCAGGAGGAGAGCGCCCAGACTGAAACCCTTCATCTGAAATTCTTTTTAACCCAAGAGCCACCCACAAATAGGCACTCTGGCAATTAACTAGTGTTGGGAAACATCAGGTGCTTTCCTAAATTGTAAAGAGTCTACTTTCAGGGCTCATCCCCAATGCCTAAAGAAGGTCTGATGATACACAATCTTAATGATTAGTTTCTGTTGGAACGGCTGAGCAGTCCATTTAAGCCTGGTTATCAGGATTTTTTCACAATAACATTTTAAACATGCCTCTGCATATGTTTTGCATATATTCTACATACACAGGCAAAACTGCTTGTCTTCCTTAAGACAATCTTGCACTCAAGTTAATGGTAAGGAAAAAGGTCCAGCAGGAATGAAGACATCTGGAATTTTCCTGCTTTGTCAGTAATTAGGTGTCTAAAGCCTGGCAAGCCCTGTCTCTCTCAGAACCTTAGGCTTCTCACTGTAAAATGAGAGGCTTAGACTAGGATGACCTGCGGGGTACTTTTCAGCTCTGGCTTTCGCTGGTATTTAGATGTCCTCCTGCGGGGCTGCCTCTTCACCGAACAACATCTCCCTCTGCCTGTGGGACTGACCTCCATCCGAGAAAAGCCTGACCACGTCAGCGATGACACTACACCGTCTCCCTCGGCAGGACCTCAGAACCTGCCCTGAGGTCCACACCCGAGGCAAAGGGATGAGGAGGGGCGTTCCCTTGACCCTTGCAGATCCAAAAGAGGCCAGCAGAAGATCAGGAGGAGAGCTGCAAGGAGCGGCCTTGCCTCCAGGACAGGAAGCAAGCGCCTAAGCAGGCTCCAGCCTCGGGAAGCTGCACAGGGTAGGCAACAGACCGGAGCCCACCAACCCAGGAAGAAGTTCCCGATGGTGCTCTTCCCCTTAGTCCACCGCTGGCATGGAAATTAAGAGTCACTGAAAATCTCCTTCTAGAGAGAGACGCGGAGGTCGGGGTAGAGGGGCGCGAGATCGGAAAACAACCCTCCCCACCCCACCCACCCCTCTGGTTAAGCAGGTGAGTGGGAGCAAGGGGCTAAGAGCAGACAGGATTCGTCTTGCTTTCTGATACTTACTGAGACGAGGCTGGGAGAGGTAGTTCCGGCTAACTGCCAGCGCCTGCTCTCGAGACCCGGCCAGGGGCCCGCTGGTGGGTACTGGTAGCTCAGGCGCGGCCCCGTTCACGATCCCCCGCATCGCCCGCAGCGCCATCTTGTCTCCTCCGTCCCGACTGGCCCCGCAGCGACACCGCGCAGGCGCAGATATAGCTGGGGCGGCCCGCTCCCCGCTCCGCCCATGCGCGCTGTGGAGCCCCCGCCCCCTTGGCTGCGCCCCGCCCGCAGCCTCGTGACTTGGGCTCCGCGTGGGCGGGGCTAAACCAGCAAGCTGGGAGAGGAGCTGACCAGCGTGCTGGGAGGAGGGTTGCCGACAGGGAGAGGGACCCAAAGAAAGGCAAGATTTAAGGGAGAAAGAGAAGAAAGGAGGGAGAGGGAAGAAAGGCAACTTCATACAAGAAAAAGTCAACAGGAATTTCATAACGCTGAATGAAGAGACCTCAAGTTCAAAAAAAAAAAAAAAAAACTCTGAAAACAAATATAAAACCTATTCCATTGAATATTAACATAGGGCACTATGTGCCATCATTTCTCTCACTTTATTATCTTCCTCTCCAATGTATTCGCTCATCTGACCATTCAAAAAGCATATTGCACTGTTTCAGAGTGTGAAAGACAAGCTGTCATGTATTTGGAAACTATTTACAGGATAGTGTTGGAGGGAGGAAGCCAATTCTGATTCCATGTGGGAAACTGTTTCTTTGATTTGCTTTTATTATTATAATCATATTCAATGGCTTTCCTGGAGGACGCTGCCCCTCTGCTTGACTGTAAACTAAAGTGCCTTTGCTCAACTTGCAGAGAGAGAGTTTGTCCCTGCCCACCTGTGAATAGAAGAGATTAACATACCCCTTCCAAAGGCTGGCCATTCCCTTGGAGATGTTTTGCAAGACTGAAGACCCTTTCGCTTTACTTCACCACTGCGTCTCCCACTCTATCCTGCCTTTTGATTTTAGTTACTCATTGCTTCTTTCTCTCTGATCTATAAAATAACCTGGCATCCAGACCCCAATCAGATCAGATCAGTCGCTCAGTCGTGTCTGACTCTTTGTAACCCCATGATCGCAGCACGCCAGGCCTCCCTGTCCATCGCCAACTCCCGGAGTTCACTCAGACTCACGTCCATCGAGTCAGTGATGCCATCCAGCCATCTCATCATCTGTCGTCCCCTTCTCCTCCTGCCCCCAATCCCTCCCAGCATCAGGGTCTTTTCCAACGAGTCAACTCTTTGCATGAGGTGGCCAAAGTACTGGAGTTTCAGCTTTAGCATCATTCCTTCCAAACAAATCCCAGGGCTGATCTCCTTCAGAATGGACTGGTTGGATCTCCTTGCAGTCCAAGGGACTCTCAAGAGTCTTCTCCAACACCACAGCTCAAAAGCATCAATTCTTCGGTGCTCAGCCTTCTTCACAGTCCAACTCTCACATCCATACATGACCACAGGAAAAACCATAGCCTTGACTAGATGGACCTTTGTTGGCAAAGTAACGTCTCTGCTTTTGAACGTGCTATCTAGGTTGGTCATAACTTTCCTTCCAAGGAGTAAGCATCTTTTAATTTGATAGCTGCAGTCACCATCTGTAGTGATTTTGGAGCCCAGAAAAATAAAGTGTGACACTGTTTCCACTGTTTCCCCAACTATTTCCCATGAAGTGATGGGACCAGATGCCATGATCTTCGTTTTCTGAATGTTGAGCTTTAAGCCAACTTTTTCACTCTCCACTTTCACTTTCATCAAGAGGCTTGTTAGTTCCTCTTCACTTACTGCCATAAGGGTGGTGTCATCTGCATATCTGAGGTTATTGATATTTCTCCCGGCAATGTTGATCCCAGCTTGTGTTTCTTCCAGTCGAGTGTTTCTCATGATGTACTCTGCATAGAAGTTAAATAAGCAGGGTGACAATATACAGCCTTGATGGAATCCTTTTCCCATTTGGAACCAGTCTGTTGTTCCATGTCCACTTCTAACTGTTGCTTCCTGACCTGCAGACAGGTTTCTCAAGAGGCAGGTCAGATGGTCTGGTATTCCCATCTCTTGCAGAATTTTCCACAGTTTATTGTGATCCACACAGTCAAAGGCCTTGGCATAGTAAATAAAGCAGAAATAGATGTTTTTCTGGAACTCTCTTGCTTTTTCCATGATCCAGGAGATGTTGGCAATTTGATCTCTGGTTCCTCTGCCTTTTCTAAAACCAGCTTGAACATCAGGAACTTCATAGTTCACATATTGCTGAAGCCTGGCTTGGAGAATTTTGAGCATTACTTTACTAGGGTGTTAGATGAGTGCAATTGTGCGGTAGTTTGAGCATTCTTTGGCATTGCCTTTCTTTGGGATTGGAATGAAAACTGACCTTTTCCAGTCCTATGGCCACTGCTGAGTTTTCCAAATTTGCTGGCATATTGAGTGAAGCACTTTCACAGCATCATCTTTCAGGATTTGGAATAGCTCAAGTGGAATTCCATCACCTCCACTAGCTTTGTTCATAGTGATGCTTCTAAGGCCCACTTGACTTCACATTCCAGGATGTCTGGCTCTAGGTCAGTGATCACACCATCGTGATTATCTGGGTCGTGAAGATCTTTTTTGTACAGTTCTTCTGTGTATTCTTGCCATCTCTTCTTAATATCTTCTGCTTCTGTTAGGTCCCTACCATTTCTGTCCTTTATTGAGCCCATCTTTGCATGAAATGTTCCTTTGGTATCTCTGATTTTCTTGAAGAGATCCCTAGTCTTTCTCATTCTGTTGTTTTCCTCTGTTTCTTTGCATTGATCACTGAAGAAGGCTTTCTTATCTCTTCTTGCTATTCTTTGGAACTCTGCATTCAGATGTTTATATCTTTCCTTTTCTCCTTTGCTTTTTGCTTCTCTTCTTTTCACAGCTATTTGTAAGGCCTCCCCAGACAGCCATTTTGCTTTTTTGCATTTCTTTTCCATGGGAATCGTCTTGATCCCTGTCTCCTGTACAGTGTCACGAACCTCATTCCATAGTTCATCAGGCACTCTATCTATCAGATCTAGGCCCTGAAATCTATTTCTCACTTCCACTGTATAATCATAAGGGATTTGATTTAGGTCATACCTGAATGATCTAGTGGTTTTCCCTACTTTCTTCAATTTAAGTCTGAATTTGGCAATAAGGAGTTCATGGTCTGAGCCACAGTCAGCTCCTGGTCTTGTTTTTGCTGACTGTATAGAGCTTCTCCATCTTTGGCTGCAAAGAATATAATCAGTCTGATTTAGGTGTTGACCATCTGGTGATGTCCATGTGTAGAGTCTTCTATTGTGTTGTTGGAAGAGGGTGTTTGTTATGACCAGTGCATTTTCTTGGCAAAACTCTATTAGTCTTTGCCCTGCTTCATTCTGTATTCCAAGGCCAAATATGCCTGTTACTCCAGGTGTTTCTTGACTTCCTACTTTTGCATTCAAGTGCGCTATAATGAAAAGGACATCTTTTTTGGGTGTTAGTTCTAAAAGGTCTTGTAGGTCTTCATAGAACCGTTCAACTTCAGCTTCTTCAGCATTACTGGTTGGGGCATAGGCTTGCATCACCGTGATATTGAATGGTTTGCCTTGGAAATGAACAGAGATCATTCTGTCGTTTTTGAGATTGCATCCAAGTACTGCATTTCAGACTCTTTTGTTGACCATGATGGCTACTCCATTTCTTCTGAGGGATTCCTGCCTGTAGTAGTAGATATAATGGTCATCTGAGTTAAATTCACCCATTCCAGTCCATTTCAGTTTGCTGATTCCTAGAATGTCGACATTCACTCTTGCCATCTCTTGTTTGACCACTTCCAATTTGCCTTGATTCATGGTCCTGACATTCCATGTTCCTATGCAATATTGCTCTTTACAGCATCAGACCTTGCTTCTATCACTAGTCACATCCATAGCTGGGAATTTTTTTTGCTTTGGCTCCATCCCTTCATTCTTTCCGGAGTTATTTCTCCACTGATCTCCAGTAGCATATTGGGCACCTACTGACCTGGGGAGTTTCTCTTTCAGTAGCCTATCATTTTGCCTTTTCATACTGTTCATGGGGTCCTCAAGGCGAGAATACTGAAGTGGTTTGCCATTCCCTTCTCCAGTGGACCACATTCTGTCAGATCTCTCCACCATGACCCCCCCATCTTGGGTTGCCCCATGGGCATGGCTTAGTTTCATTGAGTTAGACAAGGCTGTGGTCCTAGTGTGATTAGATTGACTAGTTTTCTGTGAGTATGGTTTCAGTGTGTTTGCCCTCTGATGCCCTCTTGCAACACCTACCATCTTACTTGGGTTTCTCTTACCTTGGGCGTGGGGCAATGGGCGCGCTAAAGCGCAGGCGGCTGCAATTTGATGGTTATTTTGAGGTGCTAGCCTGCTATCTTCTTGGTCTGCCACCTTCCCAGTTAAAGCCTCTTCCTTTCTCAACGTTTCGTCTCTTGGATTCATTGGCCTATCAGATGGGTGAGCAGAGCAAGCTTGGGTTTGGTAGTTCAGTTCAGTCGCTCAGTCATGTCTGACTCTTTGCAACCCCATGAATCGCAGCACGCCAGGCCTCCCTGTCCATCACCAACTCCCAGAGTTCACTCAGACTCACGTCCATCGAGTCAGTGATGCCATCCAGCCATCTCATCCTCTGTCGTCCCCTTCTCCTCCTGCCCCCAATCCCTCCCAGCATCAGAGTCTTTTCCAATGAGTCAACTCTTTGCATGAGGTGGCCAAAGTACTGGAGTTTCAGCTTTAGCATCATTCCTTCCAAAGAACACCCAGGGCTGATCTCCTTTAGAATGGACTGGTTGGATCTCCTTGCAGTCCAAGGGACTCTCAAGAGTCTTCTCCAATACCACAGTTCAAAAGCATCAATTCTTTGGCTCTCAGCCTTCTTCACAGTCCAACTCTCACATCTATACGTGACCACAGGAAAAACCATAGCCTTGACTAGATGGGCCTTTGTTGGAAAAGTAATGTCTCTGCTTTTGAATATGCTATCTAGGTTGGTCATAACTTTTCTTCCAAGGAGTAAGCGTCTTTTAATTTCATGGCTGCAGTCACCATCTGCAGTGATTTTGGAGCCCCCCAAAATAAAGTCTGTCACTGTTTCCACTGTTTCCCCATCTATTTCCCATGAAGTGATGGGACCGGATGCCATGATCTTCGTTTTCTGAATGTTGAGCTTTAAGCCAACTTTTTCACTCTCTTTCACTTTCATCAAGAGGCTTTTTAGTTCCTCTTCACTTTTTGCCATAAGGGTGATGTCATCTGAGCTCTTAGAGACAAGCAGACTCTTAGCTGTAGCATGGGAAACCTAGTCCCCTGACCAGGGATTGAACCCAGGACCCCTGCCTTGGGAACATGGAATCTTAGACACTGGACCATCAGGGAAGTGCTTAGTGTAGCCTTAAGTGTTGAAACCTTAAAAATCCTCCAAGATAAATTCAGCATTTTTTAAAGAAATTGAAAAATGGTATATAGATTAATTTGTATACATTTAAAAAATATATATATGTGAGTCTGTGTGTGTGTGTGTGTGTGTGTGTATGAAGGCTTCCCGGGTGGCACTAGTGGTAAAGAACCCACTTGCCAGTGCAGGAGATGTAAGAGATGTGGGTTGCATCACTGGGTCAGGAAGATCACCTGGAAGAGATTATGGCAACTCATTCCGGTATTCTTGCCTAGAGAATCCCTTGGACACAGGAGACTGGCGGGCAACAGTCCATAGGGTCACAAAGAGTTGGACAGGACTAAAGCAACTTGGTGCACACACGGATATTTGAATATGAATAGGAGAGAATTCTACTTTTAATTAAATAAACTTTCTATGTAGTTTCAACCCTTTAATATGTGTTTACACTGAATTTTTTCAAATACAGTGTATGACAGCTTTATTATTTATTAGTTTTTAATTAAAGTATAATTACTTCGCAATATTGTGATGGCTTTTGCCATACATCAACATGAATCAGCCATAGGCATACATGTGTCTCCTCCCTCTTGAACCCCTCTCCCTCTTGAACCCCCGTCCTGTATCCCTCCCTACCACATCCCTTTTGGTGGTGACAGTGCACCAGCTTTGGGTTTCCTGTGTCATACATCAAACTCCCACTGGCTATCTGCTTTACATTTGGTAATGTATATGTTTTAATGCTATTCTCTCAAATCATCCCACCCTCTCCTTCCCCACTGTGTCCAAAGTCTATTCTTTATATCTGTGTCTCCTTTACTGCCCTGCATATAGAATAGTCAGTACCATCTTTCTAGATTCCATATATATGCATTAATATACGATATTTGTCTTTCTTTTTCTGACTGACTTCACTATGTATAATAGGCTTTAGGTTCATCCATCTCATTAGAACTGAAATGCATTCCTTTTTATAGACAGATTTATTTTTTTTTAAAATTACAAATCTGGTCTTCTCATGATAATTTTTCACAATAGTAGGTACATTTAAGATAGGAATACTAGACTGCTATCATTACACCTTTTATCCTTTTATAGTAGTTGAAGATTTTTAACTTTTAAAAAGTTTTAACTTTTTACTCTGTAAACAGAAAATAGTTATGATCTGTAGTGCATAAGCAAAGTATGAGTCCCAACATTTATTTAATAAATATTGGAACAATTTATTATGGGTACTGGGCAGACACTGTTAGGTACAGTTACACCAGTACCTAAACAAAGTCCCTGTACTCATGGCATTTATGAATGGAAAAATCAGAAACCAAACCACATATTAATAAAGTGCCCAGTGATGACAAGCATGATGAAAAATTATGAAACAGAGTAAACAGTAAAAGAATGATCAGATTGGAGAGGAGATTTTATTTTAGTTTTTAAAAATATTTCTTTCTTTCTTTATTTGGCTGTTCCAGGTCTTAGTTGCTGCATGTGGGATCTAGTTCCTTGATCAGGAGTCCAACCTGCAGCCCCTGCGTTGGAAATGTGCATTCTTGACCACTGGACCACCAGGGAAGTCCTGACAGAAGATTTTAGACAGTGTGTTCAGGGAATGCACCTCTCAGCCACCTGAGATCTAAATGAAGAGAGAAAGAAAGTCATGGAAGCTCCAGGAGATGTGTGATTCAGGTAGGGAAAGAAGTGCAAAAGTCCTTAGGTGAAAGCGAAGTGGTGCTAGGATGGATTCAACTTAGCAGAGAGTAGTAAGAGAGAGGACTGGGCCAGATGAAGTAGAGCCTTGGAAGCTATGGATAAGGGTTTGAATTTTGTTCTTAGTGTGATTAGAGAGTTTTACAAAGGGATAATGTGATCTGGTTAGGCTTTAAGAAGACATTTTGTTCTAGTAAGCAAAAAGTTAATTGGGGCAAAAGGCAAAGGAGAAATCAAGACCAGTTAGGAAGCTATTGAAATTGTCTGGGGTGAGCAGTGGTGAGTCAAACTAGACTGATGGCTGTCTTTCAGCACACCTCCACTGCACGCTGGCCTTACCTCCATTACAGAACTCACGGCTGTCATGACAGCATTAAGGTTAGTATCCACTGCTGTTCCTTTCTGTAACCCCAGATACAAACCAGGGGGGTCGGCAATGGGATATAGTGAAGAGGGTAGTTAGGAGAAACATTTTGAAGGAAAAAAATTATACAAATAATACTGCTGAAACAGGAATCATTAACTGGGGACCCATGGAAATCTATGAGACCTTGGGCAAAATGTATGCATATGGGTATCTTTCATGGAGATGACCCATAGGTTTTTGTCAGAATCTCAAAGAATCCTGAAACTCTTAAAGAAAACAAAATAGCTAAGTGTCATTAATTGAAAAAGTGGTATTTCCATTTATAGAATCATATTTCTGAATGGTAGTATCAGATATCTGGTATTACTTGGCACCATCTCCAACTTTTAAATTTTATTTTAAAATAAAATCAATGATTTTAAATAAAATAAAAAACAATAAGTATTTATTTATTTATTTGGCTGCACTGGGTCTTTAGTTGTGGCATGTGGGATCTAGTTCCCTGACCAGGGATCAAAGTTGCATTGGGAGCATGGAGTCTTCCCCACTGGACCACCAGGGAAGTCCCATCTCCAACTTTTAAACAATTACAATTATTTTTATTTTGCAATTTCTTAGAGTCTTATGATGATATCTGTGTAGTACAAGTAATTAAAAAATCTTAGTTAAGTGAATTGAATATGAGAATTTCCCAGTTATTAGAGCATTAATATTTGAACACTGTTCCTCATTTTTTAAAAGTATTTCCTTAACATATAAGAAAGAGAAAGTGAAACAAATATTGTACACATAGAAAAATATAGATAGGAAATCATGAGGGAAATCCTAGCTTTCTTAATAATGAAGAAACTCAAGCTGGAATATCATGAGGTTCTATCGTATTTGTTAAATTAGCAAAACTAACCCAGTGATTCTTTTTTAAGCACTGGCAGGATTAGGGAATAAGAAGGGCACTAACACATCACTCCTGGCTTTATAAATTGGCCAGTCCTTCTGGAGAGCAACCTGATATGGGTTGGGGATCATAAAACTGTTCATAGTGTTTGATCCAATCATTTGTTTTAGCAATCTCTATAATGGGATTATTAACCAAAAGAATATGTTTATAGCTTGTTATGCCAAAATGAGTACTCATAGAGAAAATGAAGTAGTAACCTAAATAGCAATAGTGATCTAGACAAGGATTCTATATTTAGTGGCATGCATATAATGTATAAGCTGGTAGAATTTAAGTATATGGAACTATTTATATAAAATAATAGTGAGCTAAACACAGATATTGACCAATTGCAATAGTGTAAACACTTTTGTACACTGCTAAAAGTCAGAAGACATAGTGCAGTGATATAAATAATTGAAAATTACAGAGGTCTATTTTTCTGTTCTAAAATGAATGTTAAATGTTCAAAGTCACATACACTCACACACAGAGCATCACCTGGGGAGGGGGTGGAATCCAGTGTTATGTTTAACAGGTTCTGGACCCAGACAGCTTAGCTGAAGTCCAAGTTTCCTTAGTTCTGTGATCTTGAACAAAATTTCATTTGCTTATTTATTGTCGCTAGGTCTCATTTGCAAACTAATGATCACTATGCTACCATCTTCATAAACTTGTTGTAAGCCTTAAAAGAGATTGCTGCAAAGTGTTTGGCAAGTAGCAAGTGCTAAATATGTTTTAAGTAGCATTATTATTGTATACTTTGATCAATCATGTGCATATTAATTACTTTGCCTCAGACTCTCTTCTCACAACTTGATAAATGGCCCATCTCCCTGACTAGTTTGTATTAAGCAGGGACTATATCTTATAATTGGGCTTCCCAGGTGGCACTAGTGATAAAGAACCTGTTTGCCAATGCAGGAGACTTAAGAGACGTGGATTCAGTCCCTAGGTTGGGAAGATCCCTTGGAGGAGGGCATGGCTACCAACTCCAGTATTCTTGCCTGCAGAATCCCTTTGACAGAGGAGCCTGGTGGGTTACAATCCATAGGGCTGCAAAGGGTCAGACACAACTGAAGTGGTTTAGCACGCACGCACGCAGTCGCACACACACACACATCTTATAAATAGCTTGTGTATTCTATCTGTAGTACCTAGATATCTGTAGGCATTCTCTGTAGTAGTTATCTGTGGTACCTAGTGCAAGGTAACTTGCACATAAACATAATAATTATCTAGTGCGTGCATGCTACATTGCTTCAGTCATGTCTGACTCTTTGCAACTCTTTGGACCGTAGCCCACCAGGCTTCTCTGTCCATGGGATTACCCTTGGAGAGAATAATGGAGTGGGTTGCCATTTCCTTCTCCAAAATATCTAGTAGATGAATGCAAGTGAGTTTCTCCTTTCCTAAGGATGAACAGTTCTCCACTAACATTATACTGCTAAATGAAGGGTTTTTCCTAAGGAACACTCACCCTGTCAGACTGTACGCTGGTTACTATCCTCTTGTTTGTTGAAATCTATCCTTATTTTACCCCAAGGAAGGCAAGACCAGTGGATCTAAGCAGCAGGGAATGTGGTTGGAACATGGGACTCAGAGTCACCAGCTCCCGTCTCAGTGTTGACTGTCCCCTTGTGAACAGTGTGACCCTGGATCAGTCCTCAATTCCTTTTGTCTCTGAGTCTCCTTATATCAGTTGGGAAGATTTCATGTCATTGTCTTCAAGGATTTAAAAGAAGACTTCCAGAAATCAACATTGCAAGCAGAAATGTAAATTTACTGTAAATGTAAATGTAACTTACTCTTTTCCACAAACAATTAAAAGGAAGAAAATTATATTAATAGAAGGGCAGGGGAAGAAAAGCTCATGCCAGTGACCTAATTTTCCCCATATAACGTGTGTCTCCCTTTGCTGGAAAATCCGGGTCAAGGAAAACATTATGAAGACAAATCACAGCAAATCAAATCACTAGGTCTATACATTTCCATGTAACAAGGCATAAACAAGAGTAAGATCATCAATATGAAATTTTCAGCCTGAGATGGGCAAAGAAGCTAATTAATATATATTTACATATATCTATATTTTTTATATATATTCATGGCAAATGGATGAGAAACAGTGGAAACAGTGACAGACTTTATTTTTTTGGGCTCCAAAATCACTGCAGATGGTGACTGCAGCCATGAAATTAAAAGACACTTGCTCCTTGGAAGAAAAGTTATGACCAACCTAGATAGCATGTTAAAAAGCAGAGGCATTACTTTGCCAACAAAAGTCCATCTAGTCAAAGCTTCTGGTTTTCCAGTAGTCATGTATGGATGTGAGAGTTGGACTATAAAGAAAGCTGAGCACCGAAGAACTGATGCTTTTGAACTGTGGTGTTGGAGAAGACACTTGGGAGTTCCTTGGACTGCAAGGAGATCCAACCAGTCCATCATAAAGGAAATCAGTCCTGAATATTCATTGGAAGGACTGATGTTGAAGCTGAAGCTCCAATACTTTGCCCACCTGATGGGAAGAACTGACTTGTATGAAATGACCCTGATGTTGGGAAATATTGAAGGTGGGAAGAGAAGGGGACGACAGAGGATGAGATGGTTGGGTGGCATCACTGACGTGATGGACATGAGCTTGAGCTGGCTCCAGGAGTTGTTGATGGACAGGGAGGCCTGGCGTGCTGCAGTCTATGGGGTCACAAAGAGTTGGACATGACTGAGTGGCTGAACTGAACTGATAGATATTTATATATATGTGTGTGTGTTTTCTTTCTGTGTTGGGTATTTTCTAATTCTGACTATCAGATGCAGAGTGAGCTTTATAGGCTTGAAACTGTACTTTGGCCTTCTGAAAACTGAGATCTCTGGTTCTGCTTCATGTTACTTTCATTGTCACTAGGGTCACTGTTGTGTTGTGGAAAGGATGGAGACAGCAGAGGGCCCCCTACGATAAGAACATGACTACTTAAGAGTGAGCAGTGTTTAAACATATTGCACCAATGTTTATGCAATAAGATGTTGGCCTTATCATAATATGGTCATGGGAAAAAGTGTCCTTGACACTCTAGGTGCCCTGTGTCAAAGACTTCCTTTTATTGCTAGATCAAAGACAACTGTTTCTCACCCCAAATGTTTCAAACAAAATGAATCATTTCTGTAAATGCTGATGCATCTATTTGATGAAATATTATCCAGACTCTTGGACAGACAGAAAAATATCTTAAATATGGGAAAATTCTTCACAATACAGTGTTAAGTAGAAAGTCTATAGGAAATGTCACACAGTAAAATCTCTATTATCTATAGATGTACATGCACCCTTTGAGAAAATATTGGAAATATATATATATATGTATATATGTTAACAGTGACTATCCCAGAGTTATGGGATATTTGCATTCTTTATAATTGTCATTTTATTGATATAATCGTACATTATACTCTTTAATCAGAAATAAAATTAGGAATATTAAGATACACCTGTTTAGAATATTATGGTTTTCATTTTAATAGGCAGCAGTTTCAACTCATGGTAAAATAAGCATGTAATCAGGCAAATTAAAAGTTCTGTATTGCAGAGATCTGGAAGGAATTTGGGACAGAGAAAGTGGTGAAGGAAAACATAGACTCAACATTTGATGGAAACTTGTTGTTTTACCTCTGAGACTAGTTTGATTGTTAAAACTGTAGACCTTGTGTGTGTGTGTGTGTTTAGTTGTTCAATCATGTCTGATTCTTTGTGGCCCCATGGACTGTAGCCCACCAGTCTCCTCTGCTCATGGAATTTTCCAGGCAAGAATATTGGAGTGGTTACAATTTCCTGCTGCAGGGGATCTTCCTGACCCAGGGATCAAACCCATGTCTCTTGCATCTCCTGCTTGGGGATCAACTAGACCTAACCTCTCCAATTTACAAATGAGGAAACTGAAGTTCAGGGAAGTAAGGTGATTTCCCAAGTTCCAGAAGGAAGGTAGTGGCCAGGCTAGGAAGACAATCTAACTTTCCTAGATTTTATTTTTAATTTTTTATTATTTTATTTACTTATGGTTGCACTGGGTCTTTGTTGATGTGTTCGGGCTTCCTCTAGTTTCAAAGAGCGGGGGCTACTCTTCATTGTGGTGCTCAGGCTTTTCATTGCAGTGGCTTCTCTTGTTTTGGAGCACAGGCTCTAGGGTGCATGGACTTAAATAGTTGCAGCACAAGGGCTCAATAATTGAAGCACATAGGCTTAGACACTCTACAGTATGTGGGATCTTCCAGGACCAGGATTGAACCGATGTACCCTGCATTGGCAGGCAGACTGTTAACCACTGGACCACCAGGGAAGTCCTAACCTTCCTAGACTTTAGACCATGCTTTTTTTTGCTCTATAGCATCCATAGCTGCCTAGTTCTGGCTTTGTCCCCTAGTATGCTTTTGGATAAATCTGGAAGATTCCCTCTGATGCAGGCTAATTCTAGATGAGCTGCTCTTATATCCATGTAGGGGAACTTTGGAAGACCAAATTATTTCTAAGACAGGTGGGTGCTCCTGATGATCTGAAATGAGGATTCCAGACCAAGCTCTGACCTTGTGTCTGTCTGAAGCCCCTTCTTTGCTTGCAAAGATGACCTGGGGACAAGCTATACTTGGAACATCTGGGATTCTCAGGAAAAATTCTAGGGGTTTATTCTAATTTGGATCATTTCCACTTTTCCATCAGTTGTCATGGCAATGTGCACGTACGTCTCAACATCAGAGTCTGACCGTTGCCAGAAAAAGGCCTTATTTCCTGGCTTACTTATGATATGATGGGAGGTACAGTGAAAGCTTGAGTGACATTTTTTTTTCTTTAGCTAAGACAGCACAAGAGATGATTTATTGTACACAGTTTACACTCAGCCACAACTGAGAAGAGAACTAGTCTATAATATCACAGGTCCAGGGCAAAGGACCAAAAGGGACCACTTTGATATGAGCAAGGTGGGTCTCTCAAAGGTGGTTGAGGTGATCAGAATGGCCATAGATATTCCAGTTCCACTGAGACAAGTTCTAGATTGTAGGCATGCAGTCCAACAATTAGTACCAGTGTCCCTGGCCTCTGGCTTCCCTTGTTTCTGTTGCTTCCTTGGGTGTACAAGTTCACTTGGACCTCTGCTCATGTTTCTTCTTTTGTGCTTCAGCCTGCACATTCGATTCTTCCTCCACTTTGCTCTCATATCACAGAGGTTTCTCAAAAGATGGCGTTAAGGCTGAGAGCTTGAGTGACATTTTTTAGCAAGCAATGCATATCGAATGAGGCTTCCCAAGTGTCTCAGTGTGTAAAGAACCTGCCGGCAATGCTGGAGATGTAGGAGATGCAGGTTCAATCCCTGGGTTGAGAAGATCCCCTGGAGGAGGGCGTGGCAACCCACCCCAGTATTCTTGCCTGGAAAATTCCATGCACAGACGAGCCTGGTGGGCTACAGTCCATAGGGTTGCATAGAGTTTGACACACTGAAGTGACTGAGCATGCGTGCGTGCATATTGAGTGAGCACTGATAATGCACTCTGTCGTGCTAGGCACTGGAAAGCGTCTGAGGAACTAGAGAACACTGGGCTAAGGTCTGTAACCTCAGGCAGACAGATTCTCTGACCCTGTGTCACGTCTTTTTTTTAAATTGAAGTGTAATTGCTTCACAATGTTACATTAGTTTCTGCTGCACACTGTGTCACATCTTTAAAGTGAAGGTAACCTTACTATGGGGCTTTCCTGGTGGCTCAGTGGTAAAGAATCTGCTTGCCAGTACAGGAGACCTGGGTTCAATCTCTGGGTTGGGAAGATCCCTTGGAGGAAGAAATGGCAACTCACTCCAGTATTCTTGCTTGGGAAATCTCATGGACAGAGGAGCCTGGCAGGCTACAGTCCACGGGATCACAAAGACTCAGACACGACTTAGTGATTAAACAATAACAAACCTTACTATAAAGAATGTTTCTAAGGAAGTGAAGTGAAAGTTGCTCAGTCGTGTCTGACTCTTTGTGAACCCAAGGACTATACAGTCCATGGAATTCTCCAGACCAGAATACTGGAGTGGGTAGCCTTTCCCTTCTCCAGGGGATCTTCCCAACCCAGGGATTGAACCCAGGTCTTCTGCATTGCAAGCAGATTCTTAACCAGCTGAGCCACAAGGGAAGCCTTGTTTCTAAGGAGCTAAAGGCTAAATTGTAGAGACAAGATTAACACGTACGATTTGACAGTGAGAACATGTAAAAGAACATGGGATGACTTGCTGGAATGCTTAAGTGGCAACAGAAAGGTCATCTAGGACTTAGTGAGGTCAAGTTAGTCTCCACAGAAAGGCAGATCTTTTTGATTAGACAGAATTTGGAGCTAACTTGAATTAGGGAGCAACATTGCGTGTCCCATGTGATTGTTGAGTAAGGTTGCATAGATTCTCATGGTTAGCAAGACGTAATAGCTCTGAAGCAGTTCATGGTGGGTAGTATGGCACCCCACTCCAGTACTTTTGCCTGGAAAATCCCATGGACGGAGGAGCCTGGTAGGCTGCAGTCCATGGGGTCGCTAAGAGTCGGACACGACTGAGCAACTTCACTTTCACTTTTCACTTTCATGCATTGTAGAAGGAAATGGCAACCCACTCCAGTGTTCTTGCCTGGAGAATCCCAGGGATGGGGGAGCCTGGTGGGCTGTCATCTCTGGGGTCACACAGAGTCGGATGTGACCAAAGTGACTTAGCAGCAGCAGTGCATTTTGAAGAGGAATTGATTTTAAGGAACTTAAGAGTTTGGAAATTCCCCCAACAAATAGAGGAATTCAGTCAGAGCAGAGTCAATGTGTTATTATTTTTCTGATAAGTGCATAGGATCTAATATGTACCTTCCATGTGCCGGCTGTATTTCTAAGTGCTTGCTGCTAATTTACTCACTGAATCTTCACAGGAACTCAATAAATTAACAAAGCACTATAAATTAGCAAAGTTACCAAAAACTCTCTGAGGCACAGAAAAATTAGATAGTTTCTCCAAAGTCTCACAGCAAATAAATGGCAGAAGTAAGACCCAAACTCTGCTAATCTAGGTGCTTCGTCTCTGTTTCCTGGTATTTGTGGAAAGATATTTATAGAAAGCATGGCTTTTGTTCCTATGAGAAATTACAATTGGCCTTTCATACACACGCTGAAGCTTGGACATTTCCACAGGCCCTCTGATCGATGGTTTGTAGGATGGTAGCTCTTCCAACTCTGGTCTATGAATTAAAGTTAATAAGAAGGGACTTCCCTGGTGGTCCAGTGGTTAAGACTCTGTGCTTCCAAAGCAGGGGGTATGGGTTCGATTTCTGGTTGGGGAACTAAGATTCCACGTACCTTGCAGTGAGGTTGAAAAAAATTTTTTTTTTTAATAAAGTTAATAAGGGGCCATGACTGAGGCTCTAATTCTAAGGGTTAGCAGTGGATTTTAAAACCCTCAGTCCTGGTTGTGGAATTCTGCTCACATTCTCAAGGATGGGTACATTTGGTAGCTGAATTCTGAATGGAAGGTTGAATTTCCTTATTTTCATTCTTAAGCAATAGGTTCTGGGAAACAACAAAACTCCTTCGGGGCTTCCAATATCCCAGCCAGTATTATGCTCAGAGAGGCAAGAATGTTTATAGATATTGTGGACAATAGTAATAAATAGTTACAGAGCATCTCTACTGGGCAAGATTTCAGGTGCTGTGTGGAATACAAAGTTGACTAAGATTAAAAAGAAAAGAAACTGTGCTTAAGTAGTTTATAGTCTAGAAACAGATAACTTAATTCAAGGAAAAATGTCACAAATGTTATATTATATCTCTGCATCTGGCTTTTGGTCAGCCTTATTCTTTTTTGTTTGTTTGTTTTGTTTGGAGGGTTTTTTTACATTTTATTTTTATTTATTGGAAGAAATATTAAAAAATATTTTTTTTTAAATTTTGGTTCTGCTGAGTCTTTACTGTGGCCTTTGGGTTCTTCACTGCATGCTTTCAGTTCAGTTCAGTTGCTCCATCGTGTCTGACTCTTTGTGACCCCATGAATCGCAGCACGCCAGGCCTCCCTGTCCATCACCAACTCCGGAGTTCACCCAAACTCATGTCCATCGAGTCGGTAATGCCATCCAGGCACCTCATCCTCTGTCGTCCCCTTCTCCTCTTGCCTCCAATCTCTCCCAGCATCAGAGTCTTTTCCAATGAGTCAACTCTGCATGAGGTGGCTAAAGTACTGGAGTTTCAGCTTTAGCATCAGCCCTTCCATTGAACACCCAGGACTGATGTCCTTTAGAATGAACTGGTTGGATCTTCTTGCAGTCCAAGGGACTCTCAAGAGTCTTCTCCAACACCACAGTTCAAAAGCATCAATTCTTGGGCTCTCAGCTTTCCTCACAGTCCAACTTTCACATCCATACATGACCACTGGAAAAACCATAGCCTTGACTAGATGGACCTTTGTTGGCAAAGTAATGTCTCTACTTTTGAATATGCTATTTAAGTTGGTCATAACTTTCCTTCCAAGGAGTAAGCATCTTTTAATTTCATGGCTGCAGTCACTATCTGCAGTGATTTTGGAGCCCAGAAAAATAAAGTCTGACACTGTTTCCGTGGTTTCCCCATCTATTTCCCATGAAGTGATGGGACCAGATGCCATGATCTTCGTTTTCTGAATGTTGAGCTTTAAGCCAACTTTGTCACTCTCCACTTTCACTTTCATCAAGAGGCTTTTTAGTTCCTCTTCACTTTCTGCCATAAGGGTGGTGTTATCTGCATATCTGAGGTTACTGATATTTCTCCAAGCAATTTTGATTCCAGCTTGTGCTTCTTCCAGCCCAGCGTTTCTCATGATGCACTCTGCATATAAGTTAAATAAGCAGGGTGACAATATACAGCCTTGACGTACTCCTTTTCCTATTTGGAACCAGTCTGTTGTTCCATGGCCAGTTCTAACTGTTGCTTCCTGATCTGCATACAAGTTTCTCAAGAGGCAGGTCAGGAGGTCTGGTATTCCCATCTCTTTCAGAATTTTCCACAGTTTATTGTGATCCACACAGTCAAAGGCTTTGGCATAGTCAATAAAGCAGAAATAGATGTTTTTCTGGAACTCTTGCTTTTTCAATGACCCAGCGGATGTTGGCAATTTGATCTCTGGTTCCTCTGCCTTTTCTAAAACTAGCTTGAACATCTGGAAGTTCACGGTTCACGTATTGCTGAAGTCTGGCTTGGAGAATTTTGAGCATTACTTTACTAGCGTGTGAGATGAGTGCAGTTGTGCGGTAGTTTGAGCATTCTTTGGCATTGCCTTTCTTTGGGATTGGAATGAAAACTGACCTTTTCCAGTCCTGTGGCCACTGCTGAGTTTTCCAAATTTGCTGGCATATTGAGTGCTCCATGGGCTTCTCTTGTTGTGGGGCACAGTTTCTAGAGCACACGAGATCCGTAGTTGTGGTGCACAGGCTCTCTAGCTGTGGCGTGCAAGCTTAGGGCATGTGGGTTCTTAGTTTCCTCATCAGAGATCGAACCTACTTCCTCTATATTGTAAAGTGGACTCTTTACCACTGGGCCACCAGTGAAGTCTCAGGTTATTTAAATTCTATTGTTGTTGTTCAGTAGCTAAGTCATGTCCAACTCTTTACAATCCTGTGGAATGCAGCATGCCAGGATTTCCTGTCCTTCACAATCTTCCAGAGTTTGCTCAAACTCATGTCCATCAAGTCAGTGATATCATCCAACCATCTCATCCTCTGTCATCCCCTTCTCCTTCTGCCTTCAATCTTTCCCAGCAACAGGGTCTTTTCTAATGAGTTAGCTCTTTACATCAGGTGGCCAAAGTATTGGAGCTTCAATTTCAGCATTAGTCCTACCAACAAATATTCAGGGTTGATTTCCTTTAGGATTCACTGGCTTAATCTCCTTGCTGTCCAAGGGACTCCCAAGAGTCTTCTCCAGCACTGCAGTTCAAAAGCATCAATTCTATGGCTCTCAGCTTTCTTTAGGGTTCAACTTTCACATCTGTACATGACTACTGGAAAAACCGTAGCTTTGACTATCCCAACCTTTGTCATCAAAGTGATTTCTGGTTTTTAATATGCTGTCTAGTTTTGTCATAGCTTTTCTTCCAAGGAGCAAGTGTCTTTTAATCTCACAGCTGCAGTCACTGTCCGTGGTGATTTTGGAGCCCAAGAAAATAAAATAATTAAAATTCTATAGTGCTTTACAATTTTGGGGATAGCTTCCCTGATGGCTCAGAGGGTAAAGTGTCTACCTGCAATATGGGAGACCCAGGTTCGATCTCTGGGTCAGGAAGATCCCCTGGAGGAGGAAATGGCAACCCACTCCAGTATTCTTGCCTAGAAAATCCCATGGACGGAGAAGCCTGGTGCAGGCTACAGTCCATAGGGTTGCAAAGAGTTGTACACACCTGAGAACTTCACTTTCTTTCTTTCTTACAATTTTTAAAAGTTGCACACAGATAATTTCATGTGATCTCATAATAATCCTCCCCCCTCCCTATATTGGCCAGTTTTGTTCTTAACCAACTCCTGCATAGACACAATGGATACTAAAGGAAAGGAGGTGGGAACACTGACTGGTAAGATGTAGCTGGGGCTGTGTGTCCTGAGCAGAGCAGACTTGAGTCAAATTAGGCAGAGCTGGTACGCCCTGGTCATCAGGGGGAAATGCCAGGTTAAGGGAGGACTTTGAAATGACATAACGAGAGGCAGTAAAAAATTAGAAAGGAGGGCCCTGACCAGAGAGGAGAAGATGAAGGGGTGTTGATAGTAGGTAGAGAGTTCCAGATAGCCAAGCGTACAGACATGAGGCTTAGGACTGTATTGAAGAATCAAAGGAAAAAGAGTGAGATAGCCAACTCATTGGAAAAGACCCCAGCGCTGGGAAAGATTGAGGGCAGGAGAAGAAGGGGGTGACAGAGGATGAGATGGTCGGATGGCATCATCGACTCAAGGGACATGAGTCTGAGTAACCTCTGGGAGATGGTGATGGACAAGGAAGCATGGAGTCGCATAGAGTCAGACACGACTTAGTGACTGGGCAACAGCAACAAGCAGATGAGAAGCAACAGGCAGAAGCACCCATCACGGACAAGTCACACCAGGGCACTCTCCTACCATGTTCTGCACTGTAAAAGGACAGCTGCAGGCTCCCCTGGGTGGCACTGGCCAAAGGAAATTCAGACTGAGTCTGGAGGGACCTGGCTGCAGGGATAAGGGAGCTAATTTCTGGGTCTGCTGCCTTCATAGGCAAGGCTTTCTCCTTAAGAGCACTGAGGGAGAAAGGAAGCTAGTGGGCATGTGGGGAGGTGGTTGAATGTCCCCATCCTCAGTCTACTTATTTATTGCTGTTTATTACTTATTTATTGGTGTTTTAAACGTCTCTTTTCCATTTATCTGAAACAGGCTCTTTCCCCGGTTTACAAGACAAAGACATTCCTATGGGGACATAGATCCCATTTGCAGGGCCCACAGATGGCTCAGTGGTAAAGAATCTGCCTGTCAATGCAGGAGAAGCAGGAGACACAGGTTTGATCCCTGAATCAGGAAGATCCCCAGGAGGAAGAAATAGCAACCCATTCCAGTATGCTTGCCTGGAAAATTGCATGGACAGAGGAGCCTGACGGCCAGCTGGTTCGGTCAAAAAGAGTTGGACATGACTGAGCGACTGAGCATGCACACACAATGCCATGTAGATCACAGCCATTAATGCAACAATCCCCTGGCTGCCTTTTTAGAAGCCTCTGACAAGAACCAAACCTCTCCAGTCTGAGGCTGGAATGCTGACCTATACTTGATATAAGAGGAAGTTGGGACTGATTGTTAAATATCTGAAAGCAAGAGAAAGAGGAAGCAATGAGAAACAAAAGCACCCTCTGTGTCCCAGTCACAGGACCATTTACTCTGGCAGGCCACGTGGACCACAGCCAAATGTAAGTGTAATTGGGTTATATATGTTCTTTGGTCTGGAGAAAAAAGCTGTCTGTCTGATGATGCTGTGTTCCAGCCACTTTAACTGGAGTGATAACAGAACCACTGTCAAAGAGCCTCTAAGTTCTATTTCAGTTCCAGATTATTCTCAACAGGCTGATCTGCCTAGAAATGGATTACTCCTGGGGACTCAGCATCTACAAGTCTAATGACACACAGACTGAGCTCTTACTTTTACTGGTGACTTTTTATTTTTAAATCTTTTCAAAATAATTTGCATAATAAAGAAATCTATAGTTTTTGCCATTTAGCATCAGTCAGTTCAGTTCAGTCGCTCGGTCGTGTCCAACTCTTTGTGACCCCATGGACTGTAGCATGCCAGGCTTCCCTGTCCATCACCAACTCCTGGAGCTTACTCAAACTCATGTCCCTTGAGTCAGTGATGCCATCCAACCATCTCATCCTCTGTTGACCCCTTCTCCTCCTGCCTTCAATCTTTCTCAGCATCAGGGTCTTTTCCAATGAGTCAGTTCTTCCCATTCAGCTTCAGCATCAGTCCTTCCAATGAATATTCAAGACTGATTTCCTTTAGGATGGACTGATTGGATCTCCTTGAGTCCAAGGGACTCTCAAGAGTTTTCTCCAACACCACAGTTCAAAAGCATCAATTCTTCGGTGCTCAGCTTTCTTTATAGTCCAACTCTCACATCCATACTTGCCTACTGGAAAAACAATAGCTTTGACTAAGTGGACCTTTGTAGGTAAAGTAATGTCTCTGCTTTGTAATATGCTGTTTACTTTTCTTCCAAGGAGCAAGCGTCTTTTAATTTCATGGCTGCAGTCAGCATCTGCAGTGATTTTGGAGCCCCCCAAAATAAAGTCTGTCACTGTTTCCACTGTTTCCCCATCTATTTGCCATGAAGTGATGGGACCGGATTCCATTTAGCAATTAGATGATGGAACTGTTATGCCATTTAGCATAACCACTAATATAACTTAGGTATATTTGTCTTATGTTGGAGAAGGGCATGGCAACCAACTCCAGTATTCTTGCCTGGAGAATCCCATGAACAGAGGATCCTGGTGGGCTACAGGCTATGGGGTTGCACACGACTGAAGCAACTGAGCACGCACGCATGCATTTGTCTTATGCATATGAAATTTTTATAGATTAAAAAATTGCAACGCACATAAAATTTAAAATTGATTATAATAAAATTCACATAATAAAAAAATTATCATCTTAGCCATTTTAAAGTGAAAGTTCAGTAGCATTAAGTATATTCATATTGTTGTGCAACCAGCCAAACTCTGGAAGTTTCTTAGCTTGCAAAGCAGAAACTTACTTCCTCCTCCCTCCAGATCCCTGAAACCTTTTTACTTTCTGATTCTATGAATTCCACTACTCTAGTTAGCTCAAATAAGTGAAATCAACAGCATTTGTCTTCTTGTGACTGGCTTATTAAACTTAGCCTAATGTCCTGAAGGTTTATCCATGTGGCATGTGTCAGAATGTCCTTCATATTTAAGGCTGAAAAATATTCCACTGTGTACAAATATCACATTTGTTTATCTGTTCATTCATCAGTGAACACTTGGCTTACTTTCCCCTTTTGACAATTGTGCACAATACTACTGTGAATTTACATAAAGTTTTATACTCTACTTTCTTACTTCCCAATGTAATATTTCAGTTCAGTCACTCAGTCGTGTCCAATTCTTTGCGACCCCAGGAATCACAGCACGCCAGGCCTCCCTGTCCATCACCAGCTCCCGGAGTTCACTCAGACTCATATCCATCGAGTCAGTGATGCCATCCAGCCATCTCATCCTCTGTCGTCCCCTTCTCCTTCTGCCTCTAATCCCTCCCAGCATCAGAGTCTTTTCCAATGAGTCAACTCTTCGCATGAGGTGGCCAAAGTACTGGAGTTTCAGCTTTAGCATCATTCCTTCCAAAGAAATCCCAGGGCTGATCTCCTTCAGAATGGACTGGTTGGATCTCCTTGCAGTCCAAGGGACTCTCAAGAGTCTTCTCCAGCACTACAGTTCAAAAGCATCAATTCTTCGGCACTCAGCTTTCTTCACAGTCCAACTCTCACATCCATACATGACCACAGGAAAAACCATAGCCTTGACTAGACGGACCTTTGTTGGCAAAGTAATGTCTCTGCTTTTCAATATGCTATCCGGGTTGGTCATAACTTTCCTTCCAAGGAGTAAGCGTCTCTTAATTTCATGGCTGCAATCACCAAATGCAGTGATTTTGGAGCCCCAAAAAATAAAGTCTGACACTGTTTCTACTGTTTCCCCATCTATTTCCCATGAAGTGATGGGACCGGATGCCATGATCTTTGTTTTCTGAATGTTGAGCTTTAAGCCAACTTTGTCACTCTCCACTTTCACTTTCATCAAGAGGCTTTTTAGTTCCTCTTCACTTTCTGCCATAAGGGTGGTGTCATCTGCATATCTGAGGTTATTGATATTTCTCCCGGCAATCTTGATTCCAGCTTGTGCTTCTTCCAGCGCAGCGTTTCTCGTGATGTACTCTGCATATAAGTTAAATACGCAGGGTGACAATATACAGCCTTGACGAACTCCTTTTCCTATTTGGAACCAGTCTGTTGTTCCATGTCCAGTCGAACGGTTGCTTCCTGACCTGCATACAGGTTTCTCAAGAGGCAGGTCAGGTGGTCTGGTATTCCCATCTCTTTCAGAATTTCCTACAGTTTCTTGTGATCCACACAGTCAAAGGCTTTGGCATAGCCAATAAAGCAGAAATAGATATTTTTCTGGAACTCTCTTACTTTTTTAATGATCCAGCGGATGTTGGCAATTTGATCTCTGGTTCCTCTGCCTTTTCTAAAACCAGCTTGAACATCTGGAAGTTCACGGTTCATGTATTGCTGAAGCCTGGCTTGGAGAATTTTGAGCATTACTTTACTAGCGTGTGAGATGAGTGCAATTGTGCGGTAGTTTGAGCATTCTTTGGCATTGCCTTTCTTTGGGATTGGAATGAAAACTGACCTTTTCCAGTCCTGTGGCCACTGCTGAGTTTTCCAAATCTGCTGGCATATTGAGTGAAGCACTTTCACAGCATCATCTTTCAGGATTTGAAATAGCTCAACTGGAATTCCATCACCTCCACTAGCTTTGTTCATAGTGATGCTTTCTAAGGCCCACTTGACTTCACATTCCAGGATGTCTCGCTCTGGGTGAGTGATCACACCAACGTGATTATCTTGTCATGAAGATCTTTTTTGTACAGTTCTTCTGTGTATTCTTGCCATCTCTTCTTAATATCTTCTGCTTCTGTTAGGTCCATACCATTTCTGTCATTTATGGAGCCCATCTTTGCATGAAATGTTCCTTTGGTATCTCTAATTTTCATGAAGAGATCTCTAGTCTTTCCCATTCTGTTGCTTTCCTCTATTTCTTTGCATTGGTCGCTGAGGAAGGCTTTCTTATCTCTTCTTGCTATTCTTTGGAACTCTGCATTCAGATGCTTATATCTTTCCTTTTCTCCTTTGCTTTTTGCTTCTCTCCTTTTCACAATAGGTCCTTACTGTTTACCTAGTTTTTTAATATATATACCTGACTTTTATATACAGTAGTATATTTTTTATATGCTTTATATAAGTAGTATATATTTTATATACAGTAGTATGCATATGGAGAAGGCAATGGCACCCCACTCCAGTACTCTTGCCTGGAAAATCCCATGGATGGAGGAGCCTGGTAGGCTGCAGTCCATGGGATCGCTAAGAGTCAGGCACGACTGAGTGACTTCACTTTCACTTTTCACTCTCATGCATTGGAGAAGGAAATGGCAACCCACTCCAGTGTTCTTGCCTAGAGAATCCCAGGGATGGGGAAGCCTGGTGGGCTGCCATCTATGGGGTTGCACAGAGTCGGACACGACTGAAGCAACTTAGCATTATGTATATATTAATCCCAAAGTCCTAATTTATCTCCCCCATCTCTTGTCTTTCAAATTATAAAATATCCATATCTTTTAAGGTAGTAATTGCACTTTTAAAGAATCTATTCTAAGAAAATAAGCTAAAATATAGGGGAAATATCACAGGTAATATAAATGTAATATTTAGGTATAAACATGTATATTTTTTCCAGTTTGACATATAGCCTTCATAATAAACCTTTTTTCCTTGTTTTAGCATCAACATTTCAGTCCTTAAAATCCATACACTTAAATCTTTTTCTACAGTTGGACATTGAGATGTTTCTAACTTTTCCCTCGCTGCTGATAAAAATTTTGTACCTGTGATATTTCCCGTATATTTTAGCTTATTTTCTTAGAATAGATTCTTAAAAAGTGCAATTACTACCTTAAAAGATATGGATATTTTATGATTTGAAAGACAAGAGATGGGGGAGATAGGAGTTTGGGATTAATATATACATACTACTGTATATAAAATAGGTAAATAGTAAGGATCTATTGTATGACACAGGGAACTGTACTCAAAAATAACCTATAATGGAAAAGAGTCTGAAAAAATTTATACATACATATTAATATATAACTGAGTCATTCAAAACTTGGAACTAACACAACATTGTAAATTAACTGTTCATCAATTTAAAAAATTATCCCAAAGCAGAAAATGAAAAAAGACGAGATAGAAAGCCAAATTGCTCATTAAAAGAATTGTATCTATTTGCACACTAATAGTGTATTTGAATTTATATTTCCCTTTATTCATAGTGAGCTTCCCACGTGGCTCAGTGGTAAAGAATCCTCCTGCAATGCAGGAGTCAAGGGTTTGATCCCTGGATTAGGAAGATCCCCTGGAGTAGGAAATGGCAACCCACTCCAGCATTCTTGCCTGGGAAATTCCATGGACAGAGGAATCTGGCAGGCTACAGTCCATGGGGTCTCAAAGAGTTGGACACAACTGAGCATATACTCACACCAGCTTTTCCCCCGCTAACTTTAGAAATTTAAACAGGAGGAAGATAAGAACTCACCTCTGTTTGATAGACAACACTCTGATTATTAACAATGATGAGCATTTATGAGAACACTCCAAACTTGGCTAGTCTGTAAGTAGTAGTATGGCTACAGTTAACTGAAAATATATAATTGTAACCTTGCCAACTTCTTGAGTTTTAGCCCAGTAAGACCTGTATTGGAATTCTGACCTCAAGAACTCTAAGATAATATGTTTGTGTTGTTATAAGCCATTAAGTGTGTGGTAATTTGTTATATCAGCAATAGCAAGCTCATATACTCACCTCCTCCTGTTTCTGTTGTTTCCTTCCTATTTCTTTTTCCAGTTTTTCTTTAAATCTCTCTCTTTTTTTTAAGCCCTAAGTTGAAAATTCCCTAGTTAATTTAGACAATTAGGAGGGGCTACAACTTGCACAGTTAGGGAAAGTCTGCTGCTACTCTGCTCAAAAGTTGTATTTGCTCTTTTATAAATTATTTATGTTCTTTGCATGAGCTTCCCAGGTGGTGCTAATGGTAAAGAACCTGCCTGTTAAAGCAAGAGTCACAAAAGTTAGATCCCTGGGTCAGGAAGATCCCCTGGAGTAAGAAATGGCAATCCACTCTAGTATTCTTGCCTAGAGAATCCCATGGACAGAGGAATCTGGCGGGCTACAATCTGTGGGGTTGAATAGAGTTGGACATGACTGAAGTGACTTAGCATTCATGTTCTTTGCCCTAATGATGACTCTTCAATGTCGTAAAAGTATAGGGCCACTCCAAGCTTCCATAATGAGCCATACTCTCTCATGTAACCCATCCATCCAGTCATCAACACAAGAAGTATTTACTGGAGGCTGCTATGTGCTAGGCATTGAGCTAGCATTGGGGTATAAAAATGGAAGTGCACAATCGATGCCTCCAAAGAGGCCACGGGAGTTGGATTTTTATACTTGAGAATTGCAGTTTGTTTGTTTTTTTTGTCTTTTTTTAATTGGTCCTGTGGGTGTTCTAATATTTGTTGATTTCCAGAAAGCAACTGGATATGTGGAGCTCTTTGACTAAGTAACAAGGGACAAGATCTGTACCCTGGTTCCGTTGTATCTTCCAATTTGTATTCAGACCGAGACAAAAGTTAACGTGTTTGATGATAGATAAGCGTGGATGGAAAACAGTGTAGCTCAGTGCATCTTTGTTTAGGATGATTTCTCCCCGCTCTTTGTGCTCTTCAGTGCTGCTTTCCTCCCTGTGACGCAGGGAGCTAAGGTTCCAATTAAATCTTTGTGGACAAAGGGCACACGTGGCCTCCTCAGATAACCTGTGGCAATAAACCCACCAGAAGGCACACTTTATGAGAAAAGTCCGTGCTGAACTGTTAACAGCTGGCAATACCTCACTGAGTACCTGATACCAGGTGAACTCTAAGGTAAGATGTTTCTCTCTCTGGCCACATTTAATCCTTCTTTATAATTTGTGTCTCTGAATAGAGAGTTATGACTTTAAAATTTACTACTGATTTGTTGACAAATTCCTGGTTTTGTTTGGTTTGTTGTTCCCTTTGGTTTTGATCACTTATATATTTTTGGTCTGTTCTCAGAGTACTTATTTTATTCCATTTTACATCTTTTAGTTTTCCATTGTTTTTCTTTTAGTCTTTTCTTATTTTCTTATGTATGCATTTCTTATATATCCTAAGTCAGTTTGTATTTAGAAATAGCTTTTCCTTATATTCAGAGAAATGAAGGTTCTTAAATGATTTGCAGGCATTTTCTGCTTATTTCTTAATTTCTGATCTGAAAATTTGGTTCCATGGGCACTCCTCAGTCACTTGGATCTGTAGTGTGGATGGTATTTTTCCTCTAGCCCTTGCCTTAGAACAGAGTAGCTCACTGCTTGGATATTTCCAACATGTGAAGTTGGCTATTGAACCCCGATGATAATCATTTAAAATTATTTCTTTCTTATATTATGGAATTAGTTAATTCTAGAATAATTAAGTTATAGAATAACTCAAAAAGAAGATAATTTGTCATTGATTATAATAACTCTTGTGTGGCTCTTGTGTGTATATCTTTCTATTCTTTTAAAATGGTGCATCTATATTTTTTATATAATTGAGATCAGGCTATAAATACAGTCTAATATCATTTTTTCTTAACATATTAATGATATTTTCTAAATCATCAAAATTATTTGAAAACATTATTTTTGAGAACTATTTATATTCTACCATCGAAATGTATCATTTCTTCACTAACATAAATAGGATTATTTATTTTAAACATTTAATTATTTACTTGAAAATATTTGTATTTCTGATTATTTTCTTAAGATAGGTTTCAAATGAAGGGGAACACAATTTTTTGAGCCTGATATGTTTCTTGACAGTAATCTATTTCAAACATTATAAAATTGGAATTGTTGATGCTACAGCAGAAACAACATAAAAGAAAGTGGAATTCTTCCCAGCAACTGTTCTTACCTGAAGTTTAACATAGTGCTGTGACTTCTTGCTGACTAAAGAGGTGAAGTCCTAAGTAGAAAATGAGTCATCAAAACTAGGATTTTACTTACACAGAGTAGCACAAATTTCTGAGCAAGCTTAAACAAAAAAATAGATGTGTTTCTAGTACCACAGAACAAGGAAAGGGCGTGGGGTACTTTCCTGCAAGTTAAAAAAAATAATTGGGGATTTTGTTCTAGTTTGTCACTAATTGTGTGACCTGAGACAAACCTCTTAGCTTCTTGAATCTCAGATTTCTCATCTGTGAGATGAAAAGGCTGGTCGAGGTTAGTGTTTCTCGCTGGCAGCAAAAGTTTTAATAACACTGTGGCACATGGGCTACTTTGGGGTGGTACATAGATGTAGAATATTATTTTTTTGATATAGCACATAAAGTTATGTTTTTAAACAATAGTGTTTCAGCTTTTAAACGAGTGGCTTTAGAGGAAAAGATTAAGTAAATAACAATACAAGTAGTCCTCAGATATGCCATAAACTACCAAGGTGGTGTGCAAATGTCTGATGTTTGAGAAACACAGGACTCCATGATACTCTATAAAGCCTGCTTAATGTGCAGGGTAAAGTTCCAGATATAAAAAGCTGATAAGCAGTGCTTTCTTGGAAGGCATTCCAGGAATGGGTTATGGAGATGTGTAAGAAGAGAACAGAGATGCGAGCACGGAAAAGTTCAAATACCATCTGATCTTTGGGAGTTTGGGATTAGCCGATGCAGACTATTATATACAGGATGGACAAACAAGGCTAGGGAACTATATTCAGTATCCTGTGGTAAACCATAATGGAAACGAATATGAAAAATAATATATACATAGATATAACTGAATCACCTTGCTGTACAGCAGAAATTAACCCAACATTGTAAGTCAACTATACTTCAAGAAAATATTTTTAAAAAGTGAAAAAAACAAACCAAAACAAATACCATCCTATCTTTTGAACTCTTTGTGCTTCTCATTTTAATCATGAGTTTCACTTTTCTGGACAGAATTTCTCCCTTCTTTCTGCAAAGATCTGTAACTATAACAGGATCCTCCCTGAGAACCTGGTGGAGAAGTTGCCCTGGCCCAGCCCTCAGCATGCTCAGGACAGTCTTGGATGCTCCTCAGCGGTTACTGAAGAAGGGGAGAGAATCCCGGAAGCTGGTGCTGCTGGTGGTGTTTGTTGCTCTGCTCCTGGACAACATGCTGCTCACTGTGGTGGGTACGTTTGGGGTCTCGGTGCTGGGGGTTAATTTGCTCTGTGCCCCAGGGGGCAGCATGTGCTCTGTTAGAGCTCTGCAGTGAATGGACTGGAGACTTTTTCCTTTTGTGCTTGAAGACACCAAGATTGCTAAGGATTGGAGGAAACAGCAGGAAATGGAGTCTGAAACTTACCAACCTTTGCTGAAAGACCCCAGAGGTTCAAAGAGAAGGGGGTTCAGAGAGTATCTGATCAAATCAAAGAGCCTGACCTGGAGCCAGAACTTGAAATCCTTTTCTTCCTCCCCCTACTCCTTTCCAGGGTGCTAATTATTCCAAAGGCCTCTGGGATAGTGAGTAACTTCTCACTGTGTTGCTTTTGTCTGTTCTGTCAAAATAACACACTCTATGCTGTGCTTAGTTGCTCAGTCATGTCTGATTCTTTGCTACCCCTTGGACTGTAGTCTGCCAGGCTCCTCTGTCCATGGGGATTCTCTAGGCAAGAATACTGGAGTGGGTTGCCATGCCTTCCTCCAGGGAATCTTCCTGATCCAGGAATCGAATCCGGGTCTCCTGCATTGCAGAATTGCAGGTGGATTCTTTACCAGCTGAGCTACCAGGGAAGCCCAACATATTCTATGTAGATTTCCATCTCCTTATCCAAATCTTATTTTCCTGTGGCTCATCCCCTCCCAGTTCTTCTTTTTAAGTTGGTAGTATACTAATCTTTACATTTAGTTATGCAGGTATATAAATGGTTGACAACATATTTCCCCTCGGATAAAATGCATGCATGCATGCTGTGTCGCTTCAGTTGTGTCCAACTCTTTGAGACCTTCTGGACTGTAACCCACTGGGCTCCTCTGTCCTTGATATTTTCCAGGCAAGAATACTGGAGTGGATTGCCATGCCCTTCTCCAGGGGATCTTCCCCACCCAGGTATTGAAGCCATGTCTCATTATGTCTCCTGCATTTGCAGGCAGTTCTTTACCACTAGCACCACCTGGGAAGTCCCTTGGGTAAAATATATGCTTCTAAACAAGAATCTTCTCGAGGCAAATTGTAGATCCAGTACAGTCAGTTCTTATTTGTGGTAATTATGCTCTACAAAGTTTCTGTGAACATTGGGTTTATTTATCTATATTCACATTTATTTATGGCTTCACTTGGGGCATGCTGGGTCTTAGTTTCCTGACCAGGGGTTGAACCCATGACCCTGCAGTGAAAGCATAGAGTCTTAGCCACTGGACTACCAGGAAAGTCCCTGAGCACTGGACTTAGTCAGTTAATATTTAGTCAGTTGCCTGCAATGCAGAAGCCATAGGAGACTCAGGTTCGATCCCTGGGTCGAGAAGAACCCCTGAAGGAGGGCATGGCAACCCACTCCCGTATTCTTGCCTGGAGAATCCTATGGATGGAGGAGTCTGGTAGGCTATAGTCCATAGAGTTGGGCACAACAGAACTGACTTGGTGTACACACATGCATGCATGCATTTAGTCAATTAATATTTTAATAACAAATAATTGCTCCTTGGGAAAATACACACATATACATGCATACCCCATATAGATTATAATCTTAAATTTTTAAAAAATGTTATCTGTCCTGGTAGATTGTATTTTTTTTTTTTTTTTTACAAAAGAGATAGTGAGGTTCAGAAGTGTTAAGTGACTTGCCTGAGGCAGCTCCACTAACAGGTGCCGAGTGGATTCAAGCTCTGCGCAACTGGCCCCAGAGCAGCACGTTCTTGTCCTGCACTGCTCCTCCCCACCTCATGCTCCGCATATCTGTGTGAGAGTGAAACAAGAAGGCAGAGTCGGCCTTGTTCAGCCTCAGGTGCAAAACTGAACATCTGATGACTCAGTGTTTTCTGCATGTATGTCTGAGAAAAACCATACTAGCTCTGTGAGCATTGATTTTGGTGATTACAAATAAATGTTAGCCAGTGAGTGAATGAGCCAATATGGAATCCATGAATAACAAGGACCAGCTGTATGATGGTTAGAATTCAGAACTTGGGCTAATAGGATAATTTGGGCAGACACAGTCTTTTTTTTTTTTTTTGGCTGTGCTGGGTTCTTTTTGTGGCTCACAGGTTCTTTGTTGATGCAGCCGGGCTTTCTCTAGTTGTGGTGACTAGAGGCTACTCTATAGTTGCAGTACATGAACTTCTTATTGCAGTGGGTTCTCTTGTTGCAGAGCACAGGCTATAGGGCACAGGGACCTCAGTAGTTGTGGCACACATGTTTAGTTGCCCCACAACATGTGGGATCTAAGTTCCCAGACCAGGGATCGAACCTGTGTCCTCAGTTGAAAGGTGGGTCCTTAACCACTGGACCACCAGGGAAGTCCTGGCACAGCCTTTGAGTAGACTTCAGATCATGTCACTTAGACATCTCCATGAGCATCAATCTGGATTGTGTGGTAATGTCCCTGAATTGACTAATAGTCAAAAGACAATCTGGCCTTAGCGCTCATGACTTGTACTTCACTTTCAGTGCCCATTGTGCCCACCTACCTCTATGCCATAGAGTTCAAAGACATCAACGGTTCTCTGTACCTCGGCTCTGCCACAACTACCCAGCCTTCCCTCACTCCCGCCTTTTCCACCATCCTCTCCTTCTTTGAAAACAACACTGTGGCTGTTGAAGAAAGTGTGCCCAGTGGCATAGCAAGGACAAGCAGCATTTCTGGCACCATCTCCCCTCCAGTCACTGAAGCCATCCCAGCACATGGAAACAACTGCTTTCAAGCCACAGAATTCCTGAAGGAAGAGAACTTATGGGTTGGGGTTCTATTTGCTTCCAAGGCTCTGATGCAACTTCTGGTCAACCCCTTCGTGGGACCTCTTACCAACAGGTATCTTGATGGGTGCAGTGCCATATAGGGGACTCAGGGACTCAGAAATAGGAGGATGGGCTAAGATATCATAAAGATGGTTAGAAGGGATAAAGGTGATTACTTGTCTGCATCCCAGGCAGTCAGCTCTTTGGGAAAGACAACGCAATATTGGCGTAATGCCACGAGTTTCAGGTTTTCTTTGTAACATCATGACTGTTTAGTACCAAGAAGAGAACCAGTGAACAGAAGTATTCTATTGGTATTATTTCAGTGCCCTGGAACATGGTTTAAATGGGGAAAGGGTGGAAATAGGACAAGCCTATTGCAGTCTAGAGTGCTGGCCTCTTAATACTTCATGGTTGGGATTATTCTGATGTTTCAAAAAGATATGCACTCTGCTTAGGTTATCTTTTCTGGAAAAGAGGATTTGGGTCCTGGCTGACAGGTAAATTTGCCTGTTTATTTATATGTATTCATGTATCATATTCCATCTCTATAACCTGCATTCAGAGACACTCAAATAACCACATTTCTGTTCCCAATTACATGAAACAATATAGTGCAAATATATGGATGGCTATTGGACTTGTATCTCTTTTTTTTAATTCCCTTTTAGGATCGGATATCACATCCCCATGTTTGCTGGCTTTGTTATCATGTTTATCTCCACAGTTAGTAAGTAATTTGTTCCCGCTATTCTTCACTTCATTGATTAACTTTGATTTTATCGCGTGCATTACAGGGAAGATAGCAGAGTCAAGTTAGCTAGACATCTGACTAAGTGGCCTATGACACTGATTTAAATGCTTTACAGTTTTGTTATGAGGACCAGAGCAGTAGAGACAACTTAGTCTGTGTGGCATTTGTATCTGTGCTCAGTTGCTCAGTTGTATCTGACTCTTTGTGACCCCTTGGGATTATCCCAGCAAGAATACTGGAGTGGGTTGCCATTCCCTCCTCTAGGGGATCTCCCTGACCCAGGGATCGAACCTGAATCTTCTGCATCTCCTTCCACTGGCAGGTGGATTCTTTACCACTGAGCCAACTGGCAGGCCCGGCATCTGTATATTACACTGTAAAAGAACAGATAGTTCACTTCATTCAGCTGGGGAAAATTGTGAAGGCTGTTTTAATATGTATAATATAGTGTGTGTGTGTGTGTGTGTGTGTTTGAGTAATCCCTTGAATGAGTTTAGTACAAACCTCCCATCTTTGAGAATAGGTCATAGTATTTTGATTTACAAGGGTAAAGGGCAACCAACAAAAAATCTAAATTGGTCAATAGCAACTGGCAAATTCGAAAAAGTTTACTGCCTTCAAAGCCTTCAAGGAAGGCCATGAAAGGTTATAGATTTGGAAAATAAATTTGCTAAGGAAACAAGAAAGAGAAAGACAAATAGTCTACCTAGCATCAGATAAATGTTCCAAATAAAATGGAGATAAAATAAGAATATTAAGTGAAATAAAATATACCTGGAAATTGACCCTGAAAAAATAAGAAAGAATGAATATGGGGTGAGGGTGAGGGGGTGGGGAGAGGTTAATAAAGGGGAAGGCAGCTTGGTGCCTCTGCTGCCTCTCCTCCAAGTAACACACCCATACTCCCTCTTGTTTCTCTTTTCCACATTATTTGTTTATTTATTTATTTGTGGCTGTGCTGGGTCTTTGGTGATGTGTGTGGGGTTTCTCTAGTTACGGTGAGTGGGGGCTGCTCTCTAGTTGCAATGTGAGGGCTTCTCATTGTGGTGGCTTCTCTCGTTTCAGAGCACAGGCTCTAGAGTTCATGGGCTCAGTAATTTTGGTTCAGGGGCTTAGCTGCCCTGAGGCATGTAGGATCCTCTTGGCCCAGAGATGGAATTCATGTCTCCTGCATTGACAGGCGGATTCTTAACCACTGGACCACCAGGGAAGTCCCTCCCTCTTATGTTTCTTATTACCTTTCTATTACTTTTCTGTTTTTCCTATTGATCCTCCTGAAGTTTCCATCCCTTCCAGCATAGATCTTGACTCTTTTCTACCAGTGCCTAACAGGAAGTTGTTTCATTCAGGGCTAGAAGGTACAAAGTGCAGGAGCTCCATGAGTGAAGTTCTATCTGAGACCATCAGCCTACTTGCGACATTCTAGTTGAATCACAGAAAACGAAGAGCTTGAAGTTGGAAATCTTTATTGAACTTCTAGGAGCTCAACCTAGGCTGAAAGTGATGAAACTGAAAGTTGCTCAGTCATATCTGACTCTTTGCAACCCCATGGACTATACAGTCCATGGAATTCTCCAGGCCAGAATACTGGAGTGGGTAGCCTTTCCCTTCTCCAGGGGATCTCCCCAACCCAGGGATTGAACCCAGGTTTCCCACATTGCAGGCAGATTCTTTACCAGCTGAGTCACAAGGGAAGCCCAAGAATACTGGAGTGGGTAGCCTGTTCCTTCTCCAGTAGATCTTCCTGACCCCAGAATTGAACTGGAGTTTCCTGCATTGCAAGTGGCTATCAGGGAAGCCACCGAGCTATCAGGGAAGCCCCAACCTATGCTAAGCAGTAAATTAACAAGTAAGAAGGTGCTCTGTTTCATCAAATGAGATAGATATAATTCATTTCTATGGTGCATATGTATGCCTTGATGGTGAAAAGTCACTGAGGGAATGTAAAGAATAAAAAGATGTGGTTCTACACGTCTTGGAGTTCTAGTAACTCCAAGATTTCTTATTTATTTTTGGCTACTTTGAGTCTTCATTGTGGCAAGCAGAATCCTTCGTTGTGTTGTGTGGGCTTCTCTCCAGCTGTGGTGCCTGAGCTCCAGAGTGCATGGGCTCTCTAGTTTGCAGCACACGGGCTCTCTAGTTGAGGACTGAATGGGTTCAGTCATTGCCACACATGAGTTTAGTTGCCCCAAGGCATGTGGGATCTTAGTTCTCTGACCAAGGATTGAATCCCTGTCCCCTTCATTGGAAGGCAGATTCTTTTTTTTTTTAATAAACTCCATTAATAAAAAACTTATTTATTTATTTATTTGCTTTATTTTTGGCTGTGCTGGGTCTTCGTTGCTGTGCACGGCCTTTTTCCGGTTGTGGTGGATGGGGGATATTCTCTCAATCTCATCGTTGCGGTGGCTTCTCTTGTTGCAGAGCACAGGCTCTGGGCATACGGACTTCAGTAGTTGTGGTGCGTAGGCTTAGTTGCCCTACAGCATGTGGGATCTTTCTGGACCAGGTATCCTGTCCACGCCCCCGGCATTGGCAAGTGATTCTTGACCACTGGATCCCAGGGGCTTCTCTCGGCACTTGATGCCTGCCTGAAAGACACGACAAACACGCTGCAAAATAAGATAATGCAGTGTGCTGGTGGATCCCATACTTTTTAGCATAAGGTCCTTGCCTGATTCTCTGACAAGAACTCAGGTTTTGAAAGCTTTCTTATCTACCAAACTGTGTGTATTAAGTAATAATTATTATTTCTAGGCCATAACCAGTATTGCTATACTGAGTTGGCCTAACTCTAGCAAACATTTGGTGTTTAGGGGATCCTATGTAGCATTCCGGAAAAGGCAATGGCACCCCACTCCAGTACTCTTGCCTGGAAAATCCCATGGAAGGAGGAGCCTGGTGGGCTGCAGTCCATGGGGTCTCGAAGAGTCGGATACGACTGAGCGACTTCACTTCACTTTTCATTTTCATGCATAGGAGAAGGAAATGGCAACCCACTCCAGTGTTCTTGCCTGGAGAATCCCAGGGACAGGGGAGCCTGGTGGGCTGCCGTCTATGGGGTCGCACAGAGTTGGACACGACTGAAGCGACTTAGCAGCAGCAGCATGTAGCATTCCTTCAGGGTTTTGTCGTTTTTTTTTTTTTAAGTATTTATTTATTTTCTTTTTGACTGGACTGGGTCTTCATTGCTGCACTGGCTTTTCTCCAGCTGCAGTGAGGGGGCTATTCTTCATTGCAGTGCTCAGGCTTCTTATGCCTGTGGCTTCTGCTGTGGAGCACAGTCTCTAGGCGCGCAGGCTCAGTAGTTTCGGCTCCAGGGCTCTAAAGCACAGGCTCAATAGTTGTGGCTTTCCGGCTTAGTTGCCCTGCAGCAAGTGGAATTTTCCTGGACTAGGGACTGAACTCATGTTCCCTGCATTGGCAGGCAGATTCTTATCCACTGTGTCACCAGGGAAGTCCCCTTCAGGGTTTTTAAATACTAAATGAGGTTGCTGATGCCCATCACTCTCCCTAAGGGTCCCTAGCTGGAAAACAAACAATGTAATTAGGAGTTAAATGGTGGCCTGTGTTAGGGGTACAAAATTACTTTGGTCTTCTAAACAGGGGGGACCAACCACCCAGTTTGCCTGGGATTGAGGGGCTTCCCAGGATGTGAGACTTGATTTTAAAACCTAAAAAAAAGGTCCTAGAGGCTTCCCTGGTGGTCCAGTGGTTAGGACTCCATGCTGCCACTGCAAGGGGCACAGGTTCAATTCCCTGGTTAGGGAACTAAGGTCCCACATATTGTGAGATGTGGCCAAAAAAATAAGATAAAGTAGTTTTATTTTCGGTTTTTTAAAGAATCTCCATACTGATCTCCATGGTGGCTGTAACAATTTACATTCCCACCTACAACGCAAGAGGATTCCCTTTTCTTCACTCCATCTCCAGCCTTTATTGTTTGTAGATTTTTTGATGATGGCCATTCTAACCAGTGTGAGGTGATACCTCATTGAAGTTTTGATCTTCATTTCTTTAATAATGAGTGATGTTGATCATCTTTTCACATGCCTCTTGACCTAGATGGGTGGAATGGGTGGATGCAAAGGAGGTCCAAGAAGGAGGAAATACATGTGTGTGTGTGTTATATATATCTGATTGACTTCATTGTACAGCAGAAACTAGCGCAACATTGTAAAGCAGCAACTATACACCAATAAAATAAATAAATAAAAATAAAATAAAATCATGAAGGTCCTGGGCAAACAGGGATGAGTTGGTCTAACTATTTTCAGAGGACACAGGGGTAACAGACCTTGAACAGATTGAAATCAGAAAGCCTGGGAGAGATCATTGGAAGTGTGGCCGGGAAGAGGCCAATCATTTGCATGTTTGGGAGACGGTGTGATCATGTGGGGAAGTAATGGGGGAAGATTATAAGCACAGCCATTGTAATGAATGGGCAAAGGGGTTCAACACTGCTGATGCAAACATTTTGGAAGCAAGTCTTCTCCCTTTCTGCGGTGTTGTCTTAGAATCTGGGATGAGACATGTCTGGACTCATCAACCTTACCTCTAACACTCTGTAATTTAGTCTCTGATAACATACTCCTGTTTGGCTCTCAGTTTCACGCGTGCTTGTTAGTCTCTAGTAGACTGCATCTCTTCAAGGGCATGAACTGGGCGGTCTCTGTTTCACATTGCTGCAGAGTCCAGCACAGCTGCATGGTCAGTATTACTTAATAAATACTCACTGATCTGACTTGGCTAAAAGATTTTCCAATATGAGGGGAAGGATCCGATTGAATCACAAGATATTCTTGTCTACCCAATACCCATGGACCTTCAAGTACACAAAGCTTTTGTTTCCCACTCCAGATGACCCAATAGGACCCAGCTATGGCAAAAATCAAATCAGGTTGTTGCATATGGAGAATCCAAAAGTAGGGTCTAGGGACTAGTTCTCAGTCCAGGGCATTGGGTTACATGTTCAGCCGTGACTCCAGTGGGCAGGATGTTGGGCTTTCAGCAGGAAATGTGGGCACCCAGCCATCTGTCCACCATGTGGTGCATCAGTTTATGCTTCTTTGGTTTCTCAGTCTTTATGTCAATTATAATGCAATCCTAATTAAGGGAGAGGATTAGAAGAGCAGCTCTGAAAACAAGGAGCAGTAATCCCTCTGTATTAAAACATGAGCATAATGGCTCATGTCTGTAATATCATGAGCCCATCTACTGGTGGCCAGACCATCAAAGGCCATTTGCTAACTGGGGAATTCTTGCTATTCTCTTTGCCCAGTGTTTGCCTTTTCTGGTACCTATACTCTGCTTTTTGTGGCCCGAACTCTTCAAGGCATTGGATCTTCATTTTCATCTGTTGCAGGTAATGCTGACATCTTAAACACACACACATTTCTTACCATCTCTTACTATTAATACCTTCAGACCCTATACAATTTATATGAAGAAATTAAGGAAACTATCATCAGAAAATGCAGAAAGTGTGATTTAAAAACAAGATAATTATAGAGTTGCTGTCAGGGCCTGTAAATCCCTAAGCCTGATGTAACTTTCTCTGGTAATATTTAGGTTGAGTTAACTCAGGTCAGACCAAGCCCAAGGCAAAAGGTGCAGTCGGCAAGGTTTTAATTTAATGCCACTTTGTGGTCTTTTCTCTGTTCCCCTCTTAATGGAGAACAGTATTATAGAAACAGTAATATTGATACTATTGGTAACAACATCCCAGTTTGCAAAGTATTATCAAATACATGACTTCATGTAATCCTATGAAGCAGAGATTTTATGCCATTGTACATGTAAATAAATGGAAGTAAGAGCCCAGCCCACACTCCTAGGTGCTTTCATACTCTTCCATGGGCACCTTCATTGAATAGAGCAGTGTTCTGTGTCCATGGGTTTTCCTTCCCTTGACCTACTCCCTATCCATGGATTCAGGGAAATGTACCAGGAAATGATAAAGTGATATGAAATACAGGATCATTGGATAATGGTATTCTGCATTCAGAGATGTTTGCACTTCCAATAATATTCTGAGCAGAGGGGTGAGTCATGTGGGCATTTGGGGGACCCTTGGGGACAGTATGTGTAAAGCACTATGAGTTAGGTTCTGTAAAACCCTTCCAACTCTAGTTAAGATGACTCCTGGAGATATAATAGGGCCGAAACCAAGGACTCCGTGAGACTGGCAGAGACAGTATGCTAATTCTGCTGCCTTTCTCCTTTCAGGTCTTGGGATGCTGGCCTGTGTCTACACTGATGACCACGAGAGAGGGCGGGCCATGGGAATTGCCTTGGGGGGCCTGGCCTTGGGAGTGCTGGGTGAGTGGCACCTGGGAGATATCTCCAGGAGGCAGATATTTCTAAGGTCTTTAAGGAAACAGTATTTTCCTGCCTTCTCTGTCCAACCATGTTTTGATTCCTTCTGAAATTCTGCCCAGGGAAAGCAGAATCTCTTTCCCTTTAAGAAGCTGAATAGCCCATAAGGGGCTGGGAATGGTCCAGACACCTAGTCTACTCAAGGAAGTGAATCTTCACATGTTAGCAGCTGCTGCCTCATCTCTGCTTCCATATATGGCCAGTGCTTTCAACTGGGGACCATGCTATTTGCCAGATTTTGTGCTAAATATATACATAATCTTTTGTAAATCCTCACCACCACAGTGTGAAGGAGGAATGATTGTCCCCATTACACAGATGAGGATTAAAAAGGTTCACAGCCATCCGAGGTCACACGGCCAAGAAATGCCAGAGCCCGAATACGGACTCAGATTTTCTAGGCTCGAATCCAAAGCTCCAAATCCTAAGGTTATACTTTCTTTGAGGTTCATTCGAAATCTAGTTTACTCGATTAGTCCAACAAGACACAAACTTTTACTGAGTACATATTATATACCCTGTGTTGTTGCTTAGTCTCCAAGTTGTGTCCAACTCTGTGACCCCATGGACTGCAGCACTCCAGGCTTCCCTGTCCTTTGCTATCTCCCTGAGTTTACTCAAACTCATGTCCATTGAGTCAGTGATACCATCCAACCATCGCATCCTCTGTCACCTCTTTTCTTGCCCTCAGTCTTTCCTAGGGCATTATGTACATGCCAAGTACACTGCTAGCACAAAGGGCATATAGCTCAGAAGTCTCAGATGTGGTTCCTGCCCTCTAAGAGTTTGCAAGCTAATTGAGAAGAAGACACCAAGCATCTCTCCCCTGGCCCTACTCTTTACCCCCATGGTGAGGACAGGGAACCAAAGTTCTACTCTGTGTTAGTATCCGCTTCCCCAAACATCCAAGCTAAAACTTGGGTGCCTCCTTGTCTCCTTTATCACCTTCCACTCCCAAATGAATAAGCCCCCTATATCCTCCTTGCTCAAGGCCAGTTCCTCTTCACGTCTCACTTAGAACATGGCATCAGCTGCCTGCCCAATCTGTATGTTGCCTCCTTCCTCCAAGGTGCCTCCAGAAGAAGCTTCCTATGCCCAGAGCTTGTGGTCCTCCCCCACCAGAAGAGCACTGGTGCTTCTCTCTTGCCCACAAGACCAAATACATGCTTTATTTGCACACATGGAGCTCTTGGCTCTTCAGTCTCGACCTTCCCCACTCTCCTGTCTCCCAAACACTCCTGTTTTAGTAACGGGGTTGTTGTTTAGTTGCTAAGTTGTGTCTGATGCTTTGTGACCCCATGGACTGTAGCCCACAAGGCTCCTCTGTCCATGGGATTCTCCAGGCAAGTATACTGGAGTGGGTTGCATTTCCTTCTCCAGGGGATCTTCCTGACCCAAGTATTGAACCCACATCTCTTGCATTGGCAGGTGGATTCTTTACCGCTGAGCCACCAGAAGTTCCCACTCTCCTGGTCTCCCAAATAGTCCTATTCTAATGACAGGGAGTTTCTTATATTGCTTCTTGATCCACACTTCTTTTTCCTGACACCTCTGTGTTCTTCATACATGCTTTATGCTCACCTGTATTAACTACTTAACAAAGCCCCTATGACCACTTGAACTCACTCTACTGTGATTACATGGGCTTCCCAGGTGGTGCTAGTGGTAAACACCCACATGCCAATGCAGGAGATGTGGATTTGATCCCTGGGTTGGGAAGATCCCCTGGAGAAGGAAATACAACACATTATATTGTTCTTGCCTGGAGAATCCCATGGACAGAGGAGCCTGTTGGGCTACAGTCCATAGGGTCACAAAGAGTCAGACATGACTGAAGCAACTGAGCACATATGCACTATGATTACTTGGCATTTTGCAGATGGAAACTTTACTTTTCTTTCCCCAGTTTTTAAAATTTTTAATTATTATTTTTATTATTAGAGTTTAATTTCTTTACATGGAACCTTTACTTTTCATCATGTTCTAATTATTTGGGTCACCCCCCCCGCCGCTATGCCTACTCACACATTTCTTCCACTAGAAACTGAACCCCTTGAAAGTAGGTCTTCTTCATCTCTGAATCTGCAGAGGCTCATGTTCTCCTGCAAAGCTCAGCCCCTTGCAGGCCCTCATGAAGTGCTCACTGGATTAACATGAATGGGTCATGCTCCCTGGGAACTGGTCCTCACCTCTGGAATCCATGGCTGTTTTCCTTTTCAGTAGGGGCTCCCTTTGGAAGTGTGACATACGTGTTTTGGGGGAAGACTGTACCCTTCCTCATCTTGGCCTTCCTGGCTCTTCTGGATGGAGGTGAGTCACCATAAGAGGCACCAGACAGGTGAGAGTCAGGTTGGAAATGGATTATGTTGTGGTGTCCGGGTAGACATGTCTGGGTGGATCGGGGCTGCCCCATTGTAAGAAAGAGGGAAGCAGCTCAGGGAATTAGCTCTGTAAGGAGCAGAGTACTGACAACGTGGCCATCATTGGATCTTCCAACTAGTAAGTGGACACACTGAACTAGTTCTCTCTCTCTTCCTTTCTTAGCACTCCAACTCTGCATCCTACAGCCTTCTAAAGTCTCTCCTGAGGTGAGTGAATACCAAGCTCCATTGCTGATAGAGAGAGAACGGCTGAGTGCAGTGACCCAGGCTTGCCTGGACCATCCCTATTAAGCCACAAGAAGAAAGGGGAGTGGAGCTGGAGAAAGCTAGAACTGTCCTGGATTCCCAAGAGGGTCATATTTAGGATCGTGTGGGGCGAGGGAGGAAGTCTGGCTTGATATTGGACCAAGATGGGGGAAGGGCCTTATAAAGAGTCAGAGAAACCTTTGACGACGACGACCACTACTACTGAGTCATATATAGTAATTCAGAACCAGGATGACAATGACACTGGGACCTGAGTATTCATAGTTATAACATCTTAACGTCTCAAAGGTAAAGAGGACCTTGGAGGCCATCCAAATAACATTTCCCCCCAGAGCAGCCTTACAGACTGTCATTCTGTAGCAGTTAAAATCAGAGTTGGTCTTTATCTGACTCCAAAACAGAGATGGCTCTGAGACATTCATATCAGACCATGAAGAGAGATAAGAAAGTACAGACAATATGGGAAAGTTTGATCCAAAGATCTTGATTTTGTAGCCAAGTCAGACAATACTGTTGGTATTCTTTTGTATCCATTCAGCCAGTCTTTGTCTTTTGGTTGGGGCATTCAACCCATTTACGTTTAAGGTAATTATTGATAAGTATGATCCCGTTGCCATTTACTTTATTGTTTTGGGTTCGAGTTTATACACTGTTTTTGTGTCTCCTGTCTGCTGCTGCTGCTAAGTCACTTCAGTCGTGTCCGACTCTCTGTGACCCCATAGACGGCATCCCATCAGGCTCCCCTGTCCCTGGGATTCTCCAGACAAGAATAGTGGAGTGGGTTGCCATTTCCTTCTCCAATGCATGAAAGTGAAAAGTGAAAGTGAAGTCGCTCAGTTGTGTCTGACTCTTAGCGACCCCATGGACTGAAGCCTACCAGGCTCCTCCGTCCATGGGATTTTCCAGGCAAGAGTACTGGAGTGGGATGCCATTGCCTTCTCTGGTCTAGAGAATATCCTTTAGCATTTGTTGGAGAGCTGGTTTGGTGGTGCTGAATTCTCTCAGCTTTTGCTTGTCTGTAAAGCTTTTGATTTCTCCACGCTACTTGTGATTGGTGTCTGAAGTGGGGTTCAGTCTGTGGGGTCCACACCGTGAAAGTGAAAGTGTTAGTTGCTCAGTCATGTCCGAGTCTTTGCAACACCCAAGACTGTAGACTGCTAGAGTCCTCTATCCGTGGAATTCCACAGGCAAGAATACTGGAATGGGTTTCCATTCCTTTCTCCAGGGATTTTCTTGACCCACGGTTCGAACCTGGGTTTCCTGCATTGCAGGCAAGTAATTAGTATTGGAATTGAATTGAATTGTCAGGACACTCAGTTGGTCCAGAGAACTGGAGAATTCCTTGGTATGAAAGCCCCACCCCTGTGGTATCAAAAGTATGACTAGAGAAATGATTGCCTTTTAGTACTTTTTTGAATAATTTTGATTTTTGGATGGTAATGTTCTACATATTTTAAAAAAGTGGTTCCTTTTCTGGCTGGCATACCATTGTATACATTCCATGTTTTATGCTGTCTTCTATGTTTGAGCATTTCAGTAATTTCCAATATTTTGTAGATATGAATAGTGGTGCAATTAATAATCTTGTGAAAGTGAAAGTCGTTCAGTTGTGTCCAACTCTTTGTGACCCCATGGACTATACAGTCCATGGAATTCTCCAGGCTAGAATACTGGAGTGGGTAGCCTTTTCCTCCTCCAAGAGATCTTCCCAACCCAGGGGTCAAACCCACGTCTCCCGCATTGCAGGCAGATTCTTTACCAGCTGAGCCACAAGGGAAGCCAAGAATACTGGAGTGGATAGCCTATCCTTTCTCTAGCGGATTTCCCAACCCAGGAATCAAACTGGGATCTCCTGCAGGCGGATTCTTTACCAACTGAGCTATCAGGGAAGCCCAATAATCTTGTCAGTTCAGTTCAGTCGCTCCGTTGTGTCCGACTCTTTGCCACCCCATGAATCGCAGCACCCAGGCCTCCCTGTCCATCACCAACTCCCGAAGTTCACCCAGACTCATGTGCATCGAGTTGGTGATGCCATCCAGCCATCTCATCCTCTGTCATCTCCTTCTCCCCCTGCCCCCAAATCTCTCCCAGCATCAGGGTCTTTTCCAATGAGTCAACTCTTTGCATGAGGTGGCCAAAGTATTGGAGTTTCAATCTCAGCATCAGTCCCTCCAATGAATACCCAGGACTGGTCTCCTTTAGGATGGACTGGTTGGATCTCCTTGCAGTCCAAGGGACTCGAAAAAGTCTTCTCCAACACCACAGTTCAAAAGCGTCAATTCTTGGCGCTCAGCTTTCTTCACAGTCCACCTCTCACATCCATACATGACCACTGGAAAAACCATAGCCTTGACTAGACAGACCTTTGTTGGCAAAGTAATATCGCTGCTTTTTAATATGCTATCTAAGTTGGTCATAACTTTCCTTCCAAGGAGTAAATGTCTTTTAATTTCATGGCTGCAATCACCATCTGCAATGATTTTGGAGCCCAAAAATAAAGTCTGACACTGTTTCCACTGTTTCCCCATCTATTTCCCATGAAGTGATGGGACCGGATGCCATGATCTTCGTTTTCTGAATGTTGAGCTTTAAGCCAACTTTTTCACTCTCCTCTTTCACTTTCATCAAGAGGCTTTTTAGTTCCTCTTCACTTTCTGCCATAAGGGTGGTGTTATCTGCATATCTGAGGTTATTGATATTTCTCCCGGCAATCTTGATTCCAGCTTGTGCTTCTTCCAGCGCAGCGTTTCTCATGATGTACTCTGCATATAAGTTAAATAAACAGGGTGACAATATGCAGCCTTGATGTACTCCTTTTCCTATTTGGAACCAGTCTGTTGTTCCATGTCCAGTCGAACGGTTGCTTCCTGACCTGCATACAGGTTTCTCAAGAGGCAGGTCAGGTGGTCTGGTATTCCCATCTCTTTCAGAATTTTCCACAGTTTATTGTGATCCACAGTCAAAGGCTTTGGCATAGTCAATAAAGCAGAAATAGATGTTTTTCTGGAATTCTCTTGCTTTTTCAATGATCCAGCAGATGTTGGCAATTTGATCTCTGGTTCCTCTGCCTTTTCTAAAACCAGCTTGAACATCTGGAATTTCAGTGTTCACATATTGCTGATAATCTTGTATATATGTATTTTTCTAAAATTGGAGATAATCTTTTTTTTTTTTTGGAGATAATCTTTAGAGTAAATTTCAAAAAGTAAGATTGTTGAGTCAACAGGTTTATTGAACTTCTTTAGGTACATTTTATGATTTAGATCTGCCTCTTTACTTTGAATTATATATGGGAGAGGGAATGATCTTTTTAGTTGTAGTATCTCTGAATAGTACAATCCATCCCTGTGTGTATGCAGAAAGGGTTATCATATCAAAACTATTAAACCTATTTATCAAGTCAACGATTAAGCTACGTTAATTGATTTACAATGTTGTGTTAGTTTCAGGTGTACAGTAAAGTGAATCAGTTATACATATACATATATCCACTCTTTTTTAGATTCTTTTCCCATGTAGGTCACTACAGAGTATTGAGTAGACTTTCCTGTGGTATACAGTAGGTCCTTATTAGTTATCTATTTTATATATAGTAGTGTATATGTGTCACTCTCAATCTCCCAGTTGATTTCTCCCCCACCCCTTATACCCTGGTAACCATAAGTTTGTTTTCTACATTTGTAACTGCATTTCTGTTTTGTAGATAGCGTCATGTGTATCCTTTTTTAGATTCTACATGTGAGTGGTATCGTGTGGTATTTGTCTTTCTCTTTTTAACTTCACTTAGTCTGACAATCTCTAGGTCTATCCATATTGCCACAAATGGCATCTTTTCATTCCCTTTTATGGCTGAGTAACATTCTATTGTGTATATATGTACCACATATTCTTTATCCATTCCTCTGCTGATGGGCATGTAGGTTGATTCCATGTACTGGCCATCGTAAATAGTGCTGAGATGAACACTGGAGTAAATAAACTACTAAATCAAGATCAGATCAGATCAGATCAGTCGCTGAGTCGTGTCTGACTCTTTGTGACCCCATGAATCGCAGCATGCCAGGCCTCCCTGTCCATCACCAACTCCCAGAGTTCACTCAGACGCACATCCATTGACTCAGTGATGCCACCCAGCCATCTCATCCTCTGTCGTCCCCTTCTCCTCCTGCCCCCAATCCCTCCCAGCATCAGGGTCTTTTCCAATGAATCAACTCTTCGCATGAGGTGGCCAAAGTACTGGAGTTTCAGCTTTAGCATCATTCCTTTCAAAGAAATCCCAGGACTGATCTCCTTCAGAATGGACTGGTTGGATCTCCTTGCAGTCCAAGGGACTCTCAAGAGTCTTCTCCAACACCACAGTTCAAAAGCATCAATTCTTCAGCGCTCAGCCTTCTTCACAGTCCAACTCTCACATCCATACATGACCACAGGAAAAACCATAGCCTTGACTAGGCGAACCTTTGTTGGCAAAGTAATGTCTCTGCTTTTCAATATGCTATCTAGGTTGGTCATAACTTTCCTTCCAAGGAGGAAGCGTCTTTTAATTTCATGGCTGCAGTCACCATCTGTAGTGATTTGGGAGCCCAGAAAAATAAAGTCTGACACTGTTTCCACTGTTTCCCCATCTATTTCCCATGAAGTGATGGGACCGCATGCCATGATCTTCGTTTTCTGAATGTTGAGCTTTAAGCCAACTTTGTCACTCTCCACTTTCACTTTCATCAAGAGGCTTTTTAGTTCCTCTTCACTTTCTGCCATAAGGGTGGTGTTATCTGCATATCTGAGGTTATTGATATTTCTCCCGGCAATCTTGATTCCAGCTTGTGTTTCTTCCAGTCCAGCGTTTCTCATGATGTACTCTGCATATAAGTTAAATAAACAGGGTGACAATATACAGCCTTGACGAACTCCTTTTCCTATTTGGAACCAGTCTGTTGTTCCATGTCCAGTTCTTACTGTTCATAGGGTTCTCAAGGCAAGAATACTGAAGTGGTTTGCCATTCCCTTCTCCAGTGGACCACATTCTGTCAGATCTCTCCACCATGACCTGCCCGTCTTGGGTAGCCCCACGGGCATTGCTTAGTTTCATTGAGTTAGACAAGGCTGTGGTCCTAGTGTGATTAGATTGACTAGTTTTCTGTGAGTATGGTTTCAGTGTGTTTGCCCTCTGATGCCCTCTTGCAACACCTACCGTCTTACTTGGGTTTCTCTTACCTTGGGCATGGGGTATCTCTTCACGGCTGCTCCAGCAAAGCACAGCCATTGCTCCTTACCTTGGACGAGGGGTATCTCCTCACCACTAAATCAAGATAGAAAGTGGTAAATACCATGGATTAGGACATAGTGCTTAGGAAGTTTAAGAGAGAAAAGTTCCAGCTACTGAGTTAGGGAACACTGTGGATAAGAAGGGGCCATTTAAGCTTGACATTGATGAATGCCTGAGGTTTGGACCTATTGGAAAAAGGAGGAAGGGAGTTTAGGGAAAGGTAACCATGATGACCAAAGGGCTTGCTGGTGTGCTTGGAAGGAAGGTAGATGACTAAATTTAGCTGGAATGGAGTTTTTTGAAGGACAGGCATGTTATCATTGGACATTCAGGCTGACATTTTAATCTATATGTTCAGGCTTTGGTAATGCCAGTCCAGTGTGGTTCCGCATTGTCAGAACAAAGCACTCAGAAGGCCTGAGCAGCTCTGTGAGTTGTCACCTCTGGGCTCACTTCTGGAACTCAGTGATTTGCCTGTGGTTCTCCCTGGATAAATGTCAGTGCTGGGGAGATCAGTGGAGGGGCTAGGCATCCAGACACCTGTTGCCCAGTGGCAGCCTTGCTGACAACCCATTCTGATCTGCTTGGTGGTCATTTGAAGGCAGGACTTATGTCTGGAATATGTTGTTCCACCCTTTGTGACTGCCTTTCACACAGGGGCCATGTGGTTGCCACCAGCTTACTCTGTGACACTGGGTACATCACTTCTCCTTCTGTGACCTGTGGGTGGCTGATCTCTGCAGTAAGGGAGCTGATGTAGGTGGTCTCTAAGGTCCTGCCTACATGCTCTCGGATTCTGTGAAACAGGAGAGGCATATACACTATATAGATGAAGTTTTTTGTTTTCCGTGTTCTCAGAGTGCCAAGGGGACTCCACTCCTCACGCTTCTCAGAGACCCTTATATCCTGGTGGCTGCAGGTAAGCTGACATTGCCTTACTTTGGGAGGGTGGGTCTGAGCTTCAGGACTGCCTCAGAGGCTCACTGGACTGTGTCCCCAGGCTCCATCTGCCTTGCCAACATGGGGGTGGCCATGCTGGAGCCCACACTGCCTATCTGGATGCTGCAGACCATGTGTGCTCCTGAGTGGCAGCTAGGTAAGTGACCTTGGTCCTCAACATGAATTTTGGCAGAGGTATGGGCCAGGGACCCTTTCTGAGGCCATCAGTAAGCATCATCAGGGCCAGATCTTGAGAGTCATAGAGGGACAGCATTCTTCCCTCATCAAATTATCTCTCCTGTCTGCATCTGTGAGTCTAGCCTGATTGGGTAGGCAGTTCCTTCAAGAAGCAGTCCCCAGTACACAGAATGGAAGGGCTTGACAGGGGTGATAGAGGGGCAACTCACCTAGCTGTACGGATGAATGACTGCCCGTCAGACGACCTTGGCTTTTCCTTTCTGCTCCATTAATTTGCTATGCAAACTTGTGCAAATCACGTCAGCTTTCTGAGCTTCACTTTCCTATCACTAAAATGGCTATCAGAGTACTAAGAGTTCAGAGGGTAAATTTGACCCTGATGCTGGTAACGATTGAAGGCAAAAGAAGAAGAGGGCGGCAGAGGATGTGAAGGCTGGTTGGCATCACTGACTCAATGGACATGAACTTGGGCAAAGTCCAGGAGATAGTAAGGGACAAGGAGGCTTGGCGTGCTGCAGTCCATGGGGTCACAAAGAGTTGGACACGACTTAGCAACTGAACAACTGAGGAATAAGTGATATAATCTGTGAAAATGCTTTTTACCTGTAGAATATTAGCAACTACCACCATCACCATCATTGATGTTGAGCTTGCCACAAAGTTAGTTTGGGTTTTTCTGTGTTATGGAAAAACTCAAATGGACTTTTTGACCAATCTTACAGTTTCATCTTTCCCACTCACTGTCCCCCAGATTACCCTTTTGCTTTTTTTTTTTTACCTCTAGAAAGCTGCTAATGGAGTACACTGTACTGTGAGGGGGGCCTCCAGCCCCCTCTGCTCCACGGACAGATGTCCTCATGAGTCATCTGAGGGAGGAGGCCCTGGATCTTTCCAGGAAGCCTAAGGAAAGTCAACAGAGAAGGTTATGTGCAAATTGCGCAGTCACTGCTGGGAGGAGCACTTATGTGGCCAGAGGGGGAACTGATAAGGACCTGATATAGCTTAATGTGCAATGACAAGCACTAAATCTAATTTTTTAGGGGACCATGCTAAGCAAGGCTCCCAGCTGCACTCTTAGCACCAAATTGGATTTTTCCAAGCTGCAGCTGCCTCTGACCATGACAGTTAATTGAGTTGGTGCTCAATGCAAATAAACATCCCCTGCCCCAAGATGCTTGGGCTCTTGGGCAGACGGGCCACCAACCATAGCTCAGAATGGGCCCTCCCCAGCCCTTCTTCACCCCACAGGATATTAAAAGCAAACTAGCCATCAGTCAGTAACTGGTGAATTGCTGACTTTGGGTTTATTTTTAATCACCCTGACAGTTTCTGTTAGGGTGCACTGTTTCTGCTCAGGATACAAAGAAACAGAGAGAGAGGCTGGTGAGACCCGATGAAGTGCACAGGCTTGATGTCAGACAGTGCCTTGAGCAGGCAAGGCTGCAGTAGAAAGTGCTCAGGAGAGTGAGTGAGAGACTGAGGAGGCCTTGTCCTCCACCATCCCTTACAACTTTCTTCAGTGCCCTCTGCATCTGTAAGTCTAAATACAGAGGTTCTCTCCTGGAGAGTGTATTAAAATTCAGATTGCAGTTCCCTTCCAACGATTCAGTAGAAACAAGTTGCATTCCTGGTAAGTTTCCTGATGATGCTGATATGGCGGCAGTGACCACACAGAAAAAGACTGCCCTCCATGCAGACCCCTCTCCAAGTTGTTGGGAGGAACAATTTGTAGCCTGTGGCTGAACACTCTCCAAGTGGCCCGCTGTGTGTCCACTACTCTCACCCAGTGGAGCAAAAAGCTCAGGCTTTGGAAATATGCCCACCTGTGTTGAAATCCTGACTCAACCACTTATTGGATGTGTCCTTGGATAAGTTACTTAATGTCTTCAAACTCCACTTTTTTTTTTTTTTGTAAAAATGGAGGCACTTTTCTGGTTGTTTTCAGGGTTAAATAGACTTATGTATTCTAAGGGCTTCCCATGTGGCGCTAGTGGTAAGGAATCTGCCTGCCAATGCAGGAGACACAAGAGATTCATCAATCCCTGGGTTGGGAAGACACCCTGGAGTAGGAAACAGCAACCCGCTCCAGTATTCTAGCCTTGAAAATCCCATAGACAGAGGAGCCTGGAAGGCTACAGTTCATGGGGCCGCAAAGAGTTGGACACGACTTAGCGTGCACACACACATATTCTAAAGGCATTAACATGGCACTTGGGATACAGTATATACTCAGGAAATAAAACCCATTGCTGTTTTTATCATTGTTTTTGTTGAAATCACTTTAGCAGTCACAGCTTTGTGTAATCCCCAATCCTTGAAAATATGCTGTGAAATATAATATATCTGTAGAGATACAGTATGGAACACCTCATTTGCACAAAATGCTACTGAATTGCCAGTTACACTCAGATCCTAAAGAACAAGCCACCTTGGTTGAGGAAAATATCATTCAGGAAATCCCATGTCACTTGAAACGATGTCAAGGAGATGGATCTAGCAGGCCTGTGCTCTTCCTGCTGGTGCCCATTTCCAGATATGAGGTAAACAATTGAGTGGTTGTTGTTGTTTAACTGCTAAATCATGTCTGACTCTTTTGTGACCCCTGACTGTAACCCGCTAGGCTTCTCTGTCTATGGGATTTCCCAGGCAAGAATACTGGAGTGGGTTGCTGTTTCCTTCTCCAGGGGATCTCCCTGATCCAGGGATCAAACCCAAATTTCCTGGATTGGCAGGCAGGTTCTTTACCACTGAGCTACCTGGGAAGCCTCAAACAATTGAGTAGCTATACCATTTTTTTTTTTTAAACAATGAAACATAAATACATGGTTACATGGTTACAGTTTGAAACAGATTGCCACCTGCACAGATAGACTAGACAAATATATTAAGGTGCGTTTTGCCTCCAGTCCATAGAAGAGGATATTAAAAGCAAACAAGACATCAGCCAGTAACTGGTGAATTATTGACTTTCGGTTTATTTGTAATCATCATGACAGTTTATATTAGACAGCACTGTTTCCTCTCCATACAGAGAGAGAGAGGGAAGCTAGTAAGACTGAAGGAAACTCATCCTGCTGATTCCATGCAGCTCTTTATGCCAGATCCATCTGTGCTGCCACACTGCTGCTGTGGGTGGAGGAAGCACCTGCCATCAGAGGGAGAAGGTCTGGGTTCAAGTCTTGAGCGTGCTACCCACTGGTAATGGTGGTGCTGGTTAAGGATGATACTCAGGGGGGCACTTACTCTGTTCCAGGAGCCTTGCCAAACGGTTGTTTTACGTTAATGGTCACTTATGCCCGATTACTAGCCCGTCTGGTAGGAATTATTATTCTCATATTTCAGAGATATCTTAATCTGAACCAATTTCCCACTGCCCTCCCAAATCCTGAGCCCTCTGGAAGTCTCTACCATAGGCAAGTGTCCCTATTTGTTGGGGTCCTTTAATGGACCGGAACCTGGTGGTCTGGAGTCGATGATAAGAAAGTGAAAGAGAGAGCTGGAGGGAGGGAGAGAGAGAGAGAAAGAAAGAAAGACACGGGGACCGAAACTCTGATGGAGCAAAGGTGCTTTAATGATCTTTCTGTGAGTATATATAGGCTCTTGTACAAGAAATTTCTTTTGACAATGATAAAGATCAGAAAACCAAGCGTACAGCAACCGTTACCAAGGGAACAAGGGATTAATAATGGTCACCAGTCAGGAGACAATCCATATCTCAAGAAAGAGGATCGAGACTAAGCAGTTTTGTCATAAAGAGAATGTTTACTGAAGGAGATTCAAGCCCGTCTCACATAATGACCTCGGTTCTGGAAGCAGCTTGCTGTTCCACTGATAAGGAACAGAGGACTTATGAGAAACAGCACGTAGGAATCCTCCTGTTAAACACTCCCTGATAATTCCCCCTTATTTATTTATAATATTTGTAAAAAGTGTTCTGACCGTTAGAGTTTGTTTAGTTTTAACAATTTTTGCATGAAGGTAATGGTAGATGACAAATATAATTGTCGAGACAATCACCAAAATTACAGTTCCAGACCCGATGCTGTGAGTAATGCTTTGAAACCATCCGCGTGGGTCTAGCCCAGATAATTGATCAGCTAGTTGTTCAGCTAAAGTTTCCAAATTAGTGGAAGAGGGCAGATTATTAGAAAAGGTTTCAAAATTTTCTTTTTGTAATAATTGTACATTCAGAAAGGCATTATCATGTACGTTTTGTAAATGAAATTTGATTTGTTCCCAGTTGTAGGCACTATTATTGAATTGAACAGGAGTAACACAAAATTGAGTAGAATTCCAATCACATTTTAGCATCACCTGTTTTTGTACATCTGTTAATTGATCTCCAATCCATTTGACGGTTGTTTTTAGTTCCTGTATTTCATCTTGAATATCCTCATCTATCTGAGCCTGAGTGGCCCACATAGTATGAGCATCTTTAGTCCAATTTTAGATAAAACTATGTGTTTGAATTGAGGTTTGTAAAACAACACCAGTGACGGCAGCAGTGGTGCAAATAGCTATTAACCCAAAATGCCAAAAATCAGCCATCCAGTGAATCGTTTAGATCGCTGGAGCAATTTAGTAAGTAACCAGGAAGCAAGTCCAGCCATGGGACCTTCTTCCCAGGGCTGCTGGAGATTTATTGGTAACCACAGACTATGTCAAGATCGAAGAATCAAAAGGGATTCATTTCTTAAGGAAACAGAAGGGTTAAGGCAAGTATATAATTTGCAATTTATACAAGTTACAGAACATAAAGTTTTATTGAATTGTAAATTTCCTGTAGCTACAACAAAAGGAAGTGGAACACAGGCTTGTATGAAATATGATTGATTATAGTGAAAGAAATAATTACTATGACTATGATTGGTCCCTGTGAAATGTCCAGTCTAAGTCCCAAGTTCTTCGGTGCTCGCAGCAAGTTTCCAGATGTCCCATTGTTTAGGCCCAATCTGTTTATCGAGGACGATTTGAGGGCGAGAAGGTGTCATTTCGCCGTCAAGCCAGCCAAGGAGTCCTTTTCATGGAAGTGTTTCATTGAACTGTTGGTAGTCTTCTATGCTACTTGAGTCGCATAGTCACACACAGTGCTGCCAATATCATCTGAGCAGTTTGATACCCACATACCATGGGCTCCCCAGTCAACAATGATGTAATTGGCCATAAACATTAATTTCCCTGATTTAGCTCGACATTTATCTCAATAAACAGGAGTATATTTAAAGTCTTTATAAGTAAACCCCTTACATTTTAACTTTTCCTAGAGTTTTGGTAGTATTGACATGGTTTTTATAAAAGGACAGGACAGTAAACAGTCCAAGCAATGTGTAGAAGTTCCTTTTTGGGGGGCAGGACGAAAACCCATGTTTGTCAACTAACATTAATACATAATTTTGTTGGGCCCGTGCATAAAGGAAGGATTTTATAGCCTAGAGAAATGTTAATTAGTCTTCCTTCTTTCTCAGCATGAGAGGGCCCCTCCAAGCTGCATGGAGGGGGCATATGTGTTGAGTGATTAGTGGATGTGATTGGTCCTATATCTGTCCATTCTATAACCTACAATAAAAAGGGGGTGTTAGGCCCCCCTATAAGCCCAATAAGTGTGATCAATCAAGTCAGCCTGAGCGGGGGAACAAAAGCAAGCAAAGCAAGCATCGTGACAAAAATATTTTCAGGATTCCGAGGCATTCCCTATTAAGAAATCAGGTTTTCAGCTTGATTAGTAAGGGTTTTTATCTGTCCCCAAGTAGGGAGATCATAAGGTCGATGACGTCAAGTGCGGCGTTTTTTGGAAATTTTTGAAGCCGCCATGGCTTATACTGGAATTTCTTCCTCCTGGGGTTTTTGTTGTTTCGTCTCTAGTTTGAATGTTGGGGGCCCCCTTAGGTCGAATCTTCTGAAGAGGAAGCCATGTGAGTTCGTTGGATCCATCTGGAGAAACAGAAGCATTTCCCTTTCCCTGTAAGATTAGTTTCCTAGATTTCCATTGATTAGTTAACCCGTCTTGATACCAAATGGTCAGAGGAAGGGAGGTGTCCTTCAATGTCTTCAAATGTTTTTCTGCCTTGTCAAAATATCTCCTTGAGGTAAGTTTAAAAAATTTAAAATAAAGCTATATTAACAATAGTTATGGGCTTAAAGAATATATTGCTTTGGAATCTAGTAAAGTCTGCTCTGGAATCTAGTAAAGTCTGCTCTGGATAAGGAAGATAAAAGTGTTCACGTTCCTGTGTATTCCCCCTTATTTAATTTTTTATTTGTAGTCTCCGTGTGTAATGTGTTTATTTAACTATGCCTTGTGTTTGTGTGTTATAAGGAGTGTCTGTAGTCTGTTTAATAGAGAATGAATGTAAAAATTATTTGAACTGCTTAGAAATATAGGCAGGGTCATTGTCTGTTTTTATAGAATTAGGTGTTCTCATTATTGCAAAGTAAGGTAACAGGTGGGTTATAACATGTCGTGTAGTTTCACCTCGGAGAGGTGTGGCCCATATAAAAGAATTTGTATAGATCGAGACAGGTAAGAAGGAAGAGGAAGAGAGTTCAGGGCAATGAGTTACATCCGTTTGACATAAGATTCTCTTTCATTTGTCATAAACCTTTTTTATATTTTTGTATTCATCATTTTATCTGCCATTTCTTGTATATTTATTAAAAGCATATATCTTACTTTTCTTTAGCAACTATGAAGTGTCTTGTATATTAGCATTTTATAGATTGGTGAATATATTTATTATATTATATATTATAATATATACATATTTATTTTCTATATATATTTATATATATATTTATTAATAGTCTAAAATCTCTTTAGTTTTTCTGTAAGAAAAACTTTTTTGTAAGAGGAAGTTAGTGTTCAGTAATTAATGTTTTAAAATCTTACTTTATTTGCAAATGACCTAGCAATTTAATAAACTTTTATCATTTAGTTTAGTACAATTCTAGAAATTTAAGTTACCCCAATCCTAAGAGATTATTTTTAGATAGATATTTTTTAAAATATAATTATTTTTAATAGGGTTTATCTAAAAGTTTTCATCTCATTTATATATTTATATATATATAAAGAGTTACTTTTTTGTTGACAAATTTAATTTTGCCTTAAACCTAGGCATAATAAAAGTATTATACAATGTTGATGACTTATGACGTGTCTTAATTATATTAGCAAATAATTATATTTATATTTAAATAAACATTATATTTAATATTGAATATTTTTTTCAGTTCATGTGAACTTGAATTTAAATAGAGCTCATTAACTTCATATTATCCAAAAACAAAGACATACATTGAGACATAGATAATTTTAGATAGACAGACAGACATAGTTTTCCTCTTGAAATTTAAAATATCTTTTTGATATATATATATAATTTTTTTTTTCCTGAGTTCCACCCATTTGTTTATGGCTGGAGTCACAGATAGAGTGGGCTGTGTATCCCAAGGACATGATAAGAGTTAATTTTAGGTTTTTTCTTAGGCCTGTTTTTGTTTCCCAGGCAGAATTGGAGCACCAAAAAAGTATTTTAACAAGTTAACCTTTTCTTAACTGCACGTGTAAGAAGAACCGGTTTTGCAATTTCAAAAAATATTTTATTTTAAACAGTTTTTTTCTGGAGTCTAAAGAATATCATGGCTACTCAGTGTCAAAAATATCATTTCTCCTTTTTGTAGTTACAGTATATTATTAATGATATATGCATGAGGGAATTGCTGTCACATTGGATGTAAAGTCTTGGCTACAAAATTTTGACAAATAGTAGGACTGTTAAGCATACCTTGAGATAACACAGTCTATTGAAATCTTTTATGAGGCCCGATGTGATTAGGAAAAAGGAGAGAGAGTGAATCTCTCGGTCTAAAGGGTGTAAAGGTATATTAAAAAAGCAATCTTGTAAATCAGTAATAATAATGTGCCAATTTTGAGGAATAGTAGTAGGTGATGGGATCCTTGGCTGTAATGCACCCATAGGTTTCATAGATGCATTAACTTTTCTAAGGTCTGTTAAGAGATGCCATTTGTTAGATTTCTTTTTTATAACAAAAATAGGAGCATTCCAAGGAGAGCAAGATTCCTCAATATGTTTTAATTCTAATTGTGTGTCTATAAGTTCTTTAGCAGCCTGTAATTTTTCTTTCATAAGGGGCCATTGCTCTGTCCAAATAGGCTCGTCATTTTTCCAAGTTATTTTAATAATTGCTTTGTTTGTTAGATGAGCAGTGGTCATTAGGAAAAATGTGGAATGTATATCTGAGTTTGCCATTGTATAAGTCCCTTCCTATTAGATTAAGGGGTGCATCTATCACATAAGGTCTTAATGTTGCAGGCTGGCCTTTTGGCCCTTCATATGGGTAGATTTGAACATTTTGATAAATTTCTTGTACTTTGGTTTGAGAAATTCCTGCAATTTGGCAAGAGATTTTTTTGTATAGGCCAGGATTGGGGCCATAAGTGTTTGGAAATAATAGTAATATTAATATTAGATCCAGTGTCGAGGAGACCAGAAAATCTTTTATCATTAATTTTTATATTTAAATTTGGTTGGGCATATTCAGGTACCAATGATATCCATAAGGATTGTTTTTGATCTGTACTGCCAAATCTGCCTGTCCATACATTATTAAAGAGTTAATAGAAATGTAAGGTAAAAGAAGTAATTGAGCAATTTTGTCCCCCTTTTTGAATTGTCATAGAATCTGAGATGACATCATAATTTGAATCTCTCCTTTATAATCTGAATCAATTATTCCAGGGTGAACAGTAATTCCTTTAGAAGTCAAACTAGATTGGCCAAGTAAAAGACCGAAGGTTTGTGGGGATAGGGGTCCAAAAAGTCTGGTAGGTTTTTTAGAAGGGACTGTTTGAGGGTAAAGGGAAAAATCATTTAAGGCTGGTATATCGACGGCAGTACTGCCAGATGTTGAGGGTTTGAGGGATTGAGGGAAAAGATAAAATTTGCCCCTGGTTTTTGTTGAAGGGGACCTGGGGGGTCCCCTGCTTGGAGTTTCCTGGAATAGGTTTTCTTTCAATATCAGATTTAGATTTACAATATTTGGCCAAATGCATTCCTCTATGGCAGCGAGGGCAGATTCTTGGAAGTTTTTTATTAGCCTTCTTAGGGCAGTCCCTTTTCAAATGCTTTTTATCTCCACATGTAAAGCATCCTTCATTTCCCTTTCTAAAGGCAGCAGCCAATGTCTCAGCTAGCATTTGCATCTTTTGAGTTTCTGATCCTAGATTGCAACAAGCCTTCAAATAATCAATAATAGTCCCAGTCTCACGAATTGGAGCGATAGCTTTTTGACATTCCAGATTTGCATTCTCATAAGCAAGTAATTTCTCTAGCTCTTTTTTTGGTTTCTTCTCCAATTACAGTACGGGAAATAGCAGTTTCTAATCTAGTTAATTGCACAATTGCACTCATCTCACACGCTAGTAAAGTAATGCTCAAAATTCTCCAAGCCAGGCTTCAGCAATATGTGAACTGTGAACTTCCTGATGTTCAAGCTGGTTTTAGAAAAGGCAGAGGAACCAGAGATCAAATTGCCAACATCTGCTGGATCATGGAAAAAGCAAAAGAGTTCCAGAAAAACATCTATTTCTGCTTTATTGACTATGCCAAAGCCTTTGACTGTGTGGATCACAATAAACTGTGGGAAATTCTGAAAGAGGTGGGAATGCCAGACCACCTGATCTGCCTCTTGAGAAATTTGTATGCAGGTCAGGAAGCAACAGTTAGAACTGGACATGGAAGAACAGACTGGTTCCAAATAAGAAAAGGAGTACGTTAAGGCTGTATATTGTCACCCTGTTTATTTAATTTATATGCAGAGTACATCATGAGAAACGCTGGACTGGAAGAAACACAAGCTGGAATCAAGATTGCCGGGAGAAATATCAATAACCTCAGATATGCAGATGACACCACCCTTATGGCAGAAAGTGAAGAGGAACTAAAAAGCCTCTTGATGAAAGTGAAAGTGGAGACTGAAAAAGTTGGCTTAAAGCTCAACATTCAGAAACGAAGATCATGGCATTCGGTCCCATCACTTCATGGGAAATAGATGGGGAAACAGTGGAAACACTGTCAGACTTTATTTTCTGGGCTCCAAAATCACTGCAGATGGTGACTGCAGCCATGAAATTAAAAGATGCTTATTCCTTGGAAGGAAATTTATGACCAACCTAGATAGCATATTCAAAAGCAGAGACATTACTTTGCCAACAAAGGTTCATCTAGTCAAGGCTATGGTTTTTCCTGTGGTCATGTTTGGATGTGAGAGTTGGACTGTGAAGAAGGCTGAGCGCCGAAGAATTGATGCTTTTGAACTGTGGTGTTGGAGAAGACTCTGGAGAGTCCCTTGGACTGCAAGGAGATCCAACCAGTCCATTCTGAAGGAGATCAGCCCTGGGATTTCTTTGAAAGGAATGATGCTAAAGCTGAAACTCCAGTACTTTGGCCACCTCATGCAAAGAGTTGACTCATTGGAAAAGACTCTGATGCTGGGAGGGATTGGGGGCAGGAGGAGAAGGGGACGACAGAGGATGAGATGGCTGGATGGCATCACTGACTCGATGGACGTGAGTCTGAGTGAACTCCGGGAGTTGGTGATGGACAGGGAGGCCTGGCGTGCTGCGATTCATGGGGTTGCAAAGAGTTGGACACGACTGAGCGACTGATCTGATCTGATCTGAATATTTTAGTGTAGCTACCTGTAGGCTCTTCTTGAGGAGTAATTCGATCCCAAGCTTCACGGACCACTGTTTTTAATTGTTCATGCAACAAGGGAGGGCATTGTATTTGAGCTTCTATGGTATCAAATTGTCTGGCGTCAGTTAACATTTCAAAAGTAATTTGGTTTTGGGGAGTGCCAGCTCGAGCATTCTTGTTGGCATGATCTCTGGCTATATCATGAAACCACATTGTCCATTGAAGATATTCTCCTGGTTTAAGGTGAGCTTTTATTAAAGTTCACCAATCATAGGGAATAAAGTTTCCAATAGAAGATGCCACAACATTTAGAAGCTCTTTAGTAAAAGGCAAATGTGAGTCAAACATAGTTACAGCCTTTTTCATTTGTTGCATGTAAAAAAGATTAATACCATCATATTGAGGTATTTTGTGCCCTTGAGCATCAGGATTTCTTCAAACTGGAAAGACGGAGAAACCATCAGTGTCAGAAACTTGTGATTGCAAAGCCAGTAATTCAGAGAGCCTCTGTTGTGGAGGAGAGCAAGTAAGTGCTAATTTTTTGCAAATATGAATCTGTGTTAATGATTTATCATTATTATCTAAAAAAGTATTGCCAGTTTTGGTGTCAAAAGGTGTCTCAAGAAAGTCGTTGTTAGAATCATTAGGTTCTAGCAAAGGAGAGACTTTTGGATTTGTGCCTGCTGGCAGAGGAGGAGCATTTGGAGCATCTGAGGCAGGGCTTGTAGGAAAATTTTGAAATATTTTATGTTGTTTTAATTGGGCTTTTTGTAAAGTTTTGTCATTTAATTTATATTCATGTAATAAGTGTTCTGTCTGTTGTCGAATATTGGGAGGGCTAGAATTTACCTTGAAATGGCAGAATTACAGCTTTAATGAGAGCCCATAGGGGCCAGAAATCAATGGGAATATTTTTTCCTTGCCTGGCAGCTCATTCAACATTTTCTTTGACCCAGTGCCAAATTTCTAAATCAAAACTGCCTTTATCAGGGAACCAAGGATTACACTCAACCATTGTTTGAAAGCAAGCCTCTATTCATTGGCACGAAACCAAAAGTCCCTGAGCTTTAAACAAATAGTGAAGTAAAGTAGAGAAATGATGGGGCTTTCCAGCCATTTGACCTGTGTCTTAGTACTTACTGACCTCAATAGGTCCCGACCTCAGTAAGTCTCTTGAGTCACTCTGTCAGAAATGCCACGTATGCCAGAGTCCCTGTTCTGGGCACCACTTGTTGGGGTCCTTTAATGGACCGGAACCTGGTGGTCTGGAGTCGATGATAAGAAAGTGAAAGAGAGAGCTGGAGGGAGGGAAAGAGAGAGAGAGAAAGAAAGAAAGAAAGACACGGGGAACCAAGCTCTGATGGAGCAAAGGAGCTTCAATGATCTTTCTGTGAGTATATATAGGCTGTTGTACAAGAAATTTCTTTTGACAATGATAAAGATCAGAAAACCAAACGTACAACAACCGTTACCAAGGGAACAAGAGATTAATAATGGTCCCAGGTCAGGAGACAATCCATATCTCAAGAAAGAGGATCGAGACTAAGCAGTTTTGTCATAAAGAGAATGTTTACTGAAGGAGATTCAAGCCCATCTCACATAATGACCTCAGTCCTGGAAGCAGCTTGCTGTTCCACTGATAAGGAACAGAGGACTTATGAGAAACAGCACGTAGGAATCCTCCTGTCAAACACTCCCTGATACCTATGCCCTCAGCCTCTTCTCTGAACACTTCTTTCATCTTCTTGCCCTAAGACCTAAATGTTTTCTGAGAACACCATTTTCCCACGCTCCCATTGATGGAAGTTCTGGGGCTTCCCTGGTACTTTAGATGGTAAAGAATCCACCTGAAAGGCAGGAAACCCAGAAAGATCCCCTGGAGAAGGAAATGGCAAACCCACTCCAGTATTCTTGCCTGGAGAATCCCATGGACAGAGGAGACTGGTGGGTTACAGTGCATGGGGTCACAAATCATCAGACACAACTGAGCGACTAACACACACACACACACACACACACACACACACATTCCTTCAGACTTGGCTTTCTTTTGCTGCTTCTAAGTCATTTCTTCCTCATTTTCCTTCAACTCTGATTCCCAGGGATTTCCCTGGTGGTCCAATGGTTAAGACTTTGTGCTTCTAAAGCCGTGGGGCAGAGGTTAGATAGATTCCTGGTCAGGGAACCAAGATCCCACTGGTTCATGCTGCCTGGTACAGCCTTGAAGAAAAAAAGACCCTGATTCCATTGAAGGTCATGTCATCAGATTGTACCACCCCACCCCTCTTCATTGCAATTATCTACTGATGCCTGAGGTATCCCTTCTCTTTCATTAAATCCACCAACACCTGGTTCATATTCTTTTCACCTTTACTCCTGTCACCACTTTTGACTTTAGTATCCAGGTGGCTAACTCTACCAACATCTCAGCCTATTCCTTAATCTACTTTCTTGCAATGATCTTCTCCTCTCCACCATAACCAATCAAAGTTTCTATAATATGGACCTTGAAATCAACATTAATTGAAACACCTCTGAAATGTCAACTCCAGGTTATCACCTTCCGTATTCCCTGCTCGGGTCTTCTGATCAGTATCAGTTCAGTTGCTCAGTTGTGTCCGACTCTTTGTGACCCCATGGACTACAGCACGCCAGGCCTCCCTGCCTATCACCAACTCCAGCAGTTTACTCAAACTCATGTCCATTGAGTCGGTGATGCCATTCAACCATCTCATCCTCTGTCGTCTCCTTCTCCTCCCGCCTTCAATCTTTCCCAGCATCAGGGTCTTTTCAAATGAGTCAGCTCTTTGCATCAGGTGGCCAAAGTATTGGAGTTTCAGCTTCAACACCAGTCCTTCCAATGAATATTCAGGACTGATTTCCTTTAGGATGGACTGGTTGGATCTCCTTGCAGTCTAAGGGACTCTCAAGAGTCTTCTCCAATACCACCAGGGTATTAGGTCTTCTAATATCCTTATATTAACACATTTTGGCTACACTGAGATCAGCAGTCCATTCAGTTCTTTCTCTGTTTACATCACTATTCATGTGTTCACTTCTTTCTTATTTATTTATTGGCTGTGAGGCATGTGGGATCTTAGTTCTCCAGTTAGGGATTGAACTCATATCCTTGGCATCAGAAACACAGAGTCTTAATCTCCAGACTACCAGAGAAGTCCCTGCACTTCTTTCTTTACTAAGTTTGTAGTTCATATGATGAATCTGCATCCATCATTAATGTCACTCCTTTGAAAGCATTGTTAATGCCTTTGCCCCATCTGCTCTTCCTCTGGGATTGTCACATGAGAAGCCTTAAGTCTCGTTAAGTCTGTCTGGTTGCTCACTCCTTGCCTGCACCTGAGCAGTGAAATGGGGATATAGGAAAACACATACTTGGCTATTGGTCTCACCTTGTATCGATGGCTGTAAATCTAAAATTAAAAAAAAAAGAAAAGAAATGAAAAGTTTTTAAAGAGGACAAGGGAAAAAAAAAAAAGGCCATGAATCTAAAGTGGGTTTTCACACTATCACATTTAAAATAATCTTTCTTTTAAGTCCCTAGTTTCATTCTTCCTACTTTCTGAAAGGACTGGCTTACACTATTCCATTCAAACCTCCTCCACATTCTCGTCCCTTCACCTTCATCATTCTCAACTCCTAGTCATTCATTGAGGAAATAGAAGCAACAAAAAGGGACCTTGCATGTTCTCATCACTAGATATACTTACTTCCCTGGACCTGTGTGCACATCTAGGGCCTTCTCTGTATGGTTGAAATGTTCCAACTCCTTTAGAGGCCAAACTTCTTTTTTCTTTCCTTTTCTTTTCCTTTCCCTTCTGGATTCCATCTCCTCTCATCTGTTTAACTAGCTACTATCACCTTTGCAATCACCTCCTCTTTTGTTAACTTGTAAAGGAAGGAGTCTCTGAAGGCTCAGACCATAGATGCGTGTTCTCTCTCTGATCTTTCATGGGTCATCCCAGCCATTCTCCTGGCTTTAAGAATTGAATTGGTAGGGACTTCCTTGGTGATCCAGTGGCTGAGGCTCCACCCAACCAATGCAGGCAGCCCAGGTTTGATCCCTGGTCAGGTGGCTTCCCAGTTGGTGCTAGTGGTAAAGAATTTGCCTGTCAGTGCAGGAGATGTAAGAGACTCAGGTTAGATTCTTGGGTTGGGTAGATCCCCTGTAGAAGGAAATAGCAACCCACTCTAGTATCTTAGGGCTTCCCTGGTAGCTCAGAGGTTAAAGCATCTGCCTGCAATGCGGGAGACCAGGGTTCAATCTCTGGGTTGGGAAGATCCCCTGGAGAAAGAAATGGCAACCCACTCCAGTACTCTAGCCTGGAAAATCCCATGGATGGAGGAGCCTCAGTTCAGTTCAGTCGCTCAGTTGTGTCTGACTCTTTGCGACCCCATGAATCGCAGCACGCCAGGCCTCCCTGTCCATCACCAACTCCCGGAGTTCACTCAGACTCACGTCCATCGAGTCAGTGATGCCATCCAGCCATCTCATCCTCTGTCGTCCCCTTCTCCTCCTGCCCCCAATCCCTCCCAGCATCAGAGTCTTTTCCAATGAGTCAACTCTTTGCATGAGGTGGCCAAAGTACTGGAGTTTCAGCTTTAGCATCATTCCTTTCAAAGAAATCCCAGGGCTGATCTCCTTCAGAATGGACTGGTTGGATCTCCTTGCAGTCCAAGGGACTCTCAAGAGTCTTCTCCAACACCACAGTTCAAAAGCATCAATTCTTCGGCACTCAGCCTTCTTCACAGTCCAACTCTCACATCCATACATGACCACAGGAAAAACCACAGCCTTGACTAGATGAACCTTTGTTGGCAAAGTAATGTCTCTGCTTTTGAATATGCTATCTAGGTTGGTCATAATTTTCCTTTCAAGGAGTAAACGTCTTTTAATTTGATAGCTGCAGTCACCATCTGCAGTGATTTTGGAGCCCCCAAAAATAAAGTCTGACACTGTTTCCATTGTTTCCCCATCTATTTCCCATGAAGTGATGGGACCGGATGCCATGATCTTCGTTTTCTGAATGTTGAGCTTTAAGCCAACTTTGTCACTCTCCTTTCACTTTCATCAAGAGGCTTTTGAGTTCCTCTTCACTTTCTGCCATAAGGGTGGTGTCGTCTGCATATCTGAGGTTATTGATATTTCTCCCGGCAATCTTGATTCCAGCTTGTGCTTCTTCCAGTCCAGCGTTTCTCATGATGTACTCTGCATAGAAGTTAAATAAGCAGGGTGACAATATATAGCCTTGACGTACTCATTTTCCTATGGTAGGCTGCAATCCATGGGGTTGCAAAGAGTTGGACACGACTGAGCAACTTCACTTTCACATGGATGGAGGACCCTGAAGGGCTACAGTCCATGGGGTTGCAAAGAGTCTGACACAACTGAGTACACGTACACAAGCGCAGGGAACTCGATCCCACAGCTGCAACTAAAGATAGTGTGTACCGCAGCAAAGATGTCCCATCGCAAAACCAAGACCCAACGCAGACAAATAAATAAATATTAAAAAAAGAAAACTAATTTATAATCCAACTAGTTGAACCCTTTTATTTTTCTTTAGTATCTCTCTTCAGAACTGGAGACTTGTCCATTCAATAAGCCTCCTCCTATTTGCATTAGGTGTTTTTGTTTGTTTTTCCTGCTAAAAAAACCTGTTTTGGTTATTCAGTTCTCAGTTTAAATACTACCTCCTCAAAGGAGTCTTCCCTAACCCCCTGAATCTACGTTATCCCTTATTCCTGGTCACTCTTGCATATCACCACTTTAAACTTTCTTCACAGAACTTATCACTGTCTAAGTCATCTTTTTTCATTTATTTATTTACTTGTTTGTTGTCTATCTCCCTCCCTTGGAATGTAAGCTCCCTGGAGGCTAGGATTTTGTCTATTTTATTCACTCTTCTAATCCTGGTTCCTGGAATACCTGCTACATAGTAAAAGCTCATTTAAAATACTGAAAAAATGAAATAAAAAATAAGACTCATCAGAGAGGATAAATTTCCCATGGTCACAGAGTGGTTAAGCCACAGTTTGAACCCAGCAGCAAAGCCCATGCTCCAGGGTGCTTGACTCTATTTTCACAAAAAACAATGGGACAAGGGCTTCAGTTTACAATATTCTTTTACATTTATTAATATCTAATTTGCTTCTTCATGTAATCTAGTGTGATAGAACCACAGCTTTGTGTTTACTGGATGTGGATACCAAAGATCAGAAAGGTTTAGTAACTTATTCAAAGTCACCATCAGAGGGAATTCCCTGGCTGTCCAGTGCTGGACCAGGACTCCATGTTTCCACTGCAGAGGGCATGGGTTCAGTCCCTGGTTGGGGAACTAAGTTTCCACAAGCTGTGTGGTGTGGCCAAAAATAAAAGGCAGTGTTAGAGCAAGAGAAGAGCAGGTAAATAATAAGGCAGAAACTTTACTTCCCAGGAAGTAAGTACTGTATGTCTTTCTCTAAAGCTCATGCTCTTATGCTGATAATCACGGGTATTTTATACATGAGAATGGCTCAGCAAAGTCATTCATCAGGAAGTCTAAGAGGGAAGCTAGAGGGGGAAGTGACGTTAAATGTGTTTGTTCAGTTGCTAAGTTGGTTTAACTCTGCGACTAAACCAGAGTTGGTTAAACTCTGGTTTAACCTTATGGACTGCAGCATGCCAGTCTTCCCTGTCCTTCATTGTTTCTCAAAGTTTACTCAAACTCATCTCCATTGAGTTGGTAGTGCCATCCAACCGTCTCATCCTCTGTCATCCCCTTCTCCTCCTGCCCTCATTCTTTCCCAGCATCAGGGTTTTTTCCAATGAGTCAGTTCTTCACATCAGGTGGTCAAAGTATTGGAGCTTCAGCATCAGTACTTCCAATGAGTATTCAGGGGGTTGATATCCTTTAGGATTGATTGATTTGATCTCCCTACAGTCCAAGGGACTCTAAAGAGTCTTCTCCAGTACCACAATTTGATAGTATCAATTCTTCAGTGCTCAGCCTTCTTTATGGTCCAGCTCTCACATCTGTACATGACTACTGAAAAAACCATAGCTTTGACTATATGGACCTTAGTCAGCAAAGTGATGTCTCTGCTTTTTAATACACTGTCTAGGTTTGTCATAGCTTTTCTTCCAAGGAGCAAGTGTCTTTTAATTTCCTAGCTGAAGTCACTGTCTGCAGTGATTTTGGAGCCCAAGAAAATCTAAACAAAGCCCTGCTCTTGAGGACAGCAGAGGCCTGGGAGCCCTATGTCATCTGCTCTGGGTTTGCACAGGGATCTCTAACCCACAAAACAATGGTTTGGGATCCTTGAAGGTAATGGGGAGACTTCACTGTCTTGTAAGACCCAAGATGTTTCAGAGCAGCCTAAGGTGAGGACCTGTGTCTTTCTGCAGGTCTAGCCTTCTTGCCCGCCAGTGTGTCCTACCTCATTGGCACCAGCCTCTTTGGTGTGCTGGCCAACAAGATGGGTCGGTATGTAGCCTGGGGATCTGGGAAAAGTCAGATGGGAGAGTCTTCTGAGGTGTTCCCTGCACCTGGGATGATGGATGATAGCTTGTCTGAGGTTGAAAATTTAGAACAAGTACCGGCAGATGCTTGTTCTAAGGGTGGGAATGGATAGCTGGTGAGGGCAGTATAGAGAAAGGATTGGTCCTGAGCTTGTTGCTATGGAAGATGCAGTGAATATATGAGGGGCAACCTTTACTTTCCAGATGTTTGTTGTCCAGTTGAAGAGATAAAATAAACTCCACAGAGAACAGGTATGGAGAAAACAGTACCCAGAGACAGGTGGTTATCAAACTGCCTTCCATGGAGCCCCAGGGAACTCTCCAAAGGCCACCAAGTATAAAAAGGGTTGGGGGCTAAGAGGTATAAGTCTGAATTTCTTTCCTCCAACTACAATGAGAACAGCTTTAATTTTACCTTTGGAGTGTGATGTAAAAATTTGAAAAGTAATTTTAAAAGCATTTCCATAGGAAATCAGAGAAGGAAGGACGTTTGGTGTGTTTTTGTGGTTTTTGAGATGGACCCTGAAGACCAGATAGAATATGTATCGATGAGAGATATAGGCTGAGTTAAGCAACAGCAACATTAAGTTAGAGCATTGTTCCCAAGGGTAAAGGACCTTCTGAGTCAACTGATTCCTCTTCTAAGGGAAGGAAGACCGTGTCTCATTGCTCCTTGTCTGCTTCTACTCTGGGAAGAGGTGTGGAGCCAGGGAAGAGATGAGGGGTGAATAAGGGACTGGGGAAGGGCTCACCTGAGTACAAACTGGTCCTGTAGAGATGTGTTTATCTTCTCGCATCCCAACGGGTTCCTGGAATTAGGGATAGCAGGACTGGCCAGTGAGTTGGTGATGGGTAGCAAGTGGAAGGAATCTCAACCCTTAGGCGCTATTTGAAAAATGCTGTTTTGTTTTTTTTTTAGGTGGCTGTGCTCCCTGATTGGGATGTTGGTAGTAGGTACCAGCTTACTTTGTGTAAGTATAATAAGGTCTTTTGGGGAGAGTCAAAGGGTGGGGAGAGTGTCAGACACTTAAAGACAACTTTCCTTTGAAATGAGCAGAGGATTGACTTGGCAAGGACTGTCAGAAAGACTGTTTCTGTGTAGGTAGGAATTTACCCCTGGGGGAGATGCTATGCCATCCCACTGAAAGGAGGTGGGGAAGGAGAGGGAGAGGGCAGTGGTGGCAGCTGAAGACAGAAATCTGAGGCTTTATGGATGGCCACATGAAGCAATGGGCTTCTCAGGTGGCACTAGTGGTAAGAGAACCTGCCTGCCAATGCAGGAGATGAGAGAGATGGGAGTTCGATCCCTGGGTCAGGAAGATCTCCTGGAGGAGGAAGTGGAAACCCATTCCAGTATTCTTGCCTGTAGAATCTCGTGGATGGAAGAGCCTGGTGGGCTACAGTCCACAGGGTCACACAGAGTCGGACATGACTGAAGTGACTTAGCATGCATGCACGTGAAGCAATACATGTTGGCATCTATTTCTGGGGTCTGTGCTGCTGCTGCTGCTAAGTCGCTTCAGTCGTGTCCGACTCTGTGCGACCCCATAGACGGCAGCCCCCCAGGCTCCCCCGTCCCTGGGATTCTCCAGGCAAGAACACTGGAGTGGGTTGCCATTTCCTTCTCCAATGCATGAAAGTGAAAAGTGAAAGTGAAGTCGCACAGTCGTGTCCGACTCTTAGCGACCCCATGGACTGCAGCCCACCAGGCTCCTCTGTCCATGGGACTCTCCAGGTAAGAGTACTGGAGTGGGGTCTGTAGAATGGTGCATTTTATGCCTTCACTTACATACCTCACAGTGACAGGATCCTAGGAGCCACTAGAGGAACCATTATCTGTGCTTCCGTCTGTAGCACCAGAGTGTTTGGTAGAGGAAGAAAGAAAGAAGGGCTTTTCTATTTCCAGAAGTCCCCTCCAAGCCCTCTAAACCTACATTTTCTCCTCTCCAGCATGGAGATCAGAAGCACCCTTGCCTCCTAGGCTTGAGGGGGAATGAGATGGCCGCAAAGCCCTGAGTACAGTGCTCAAGAAAGGCAGGAAGTCCTGATCTGGGGCTGGGTCCAGTCCCAGCTTGGCCATTTGTTGCTCATGTGACTCTGAGTTCATTACATCACCTCCCTTGGCTCAGCATCCACATCTGTGTACAGGGGATCCTGATGCCATTTCGAAGGATTACCCAGACCAAAACTGCAGTGGTGTCTGGCTCATAGGGAGCCCACTGTGAATCTTAACCAGTACTAGTAATAAAATAGAAATATCCCCCATGGGCTTCCCTTGTGGCTCAGTGATAAAGAATCCTCCTGCCAATCCAGGAGAGGTGGCTCGATCCCTGGTCTGGGAAGATCCCATATGCTGTGGAGCAACTAAGCCCATGTGCCACAACTATTGAAGCCTGCATGCTTAGAGCCTGTGCTCCACAAGAGAAGCCACCACAGTGAGAAGCCCACACACTGCAATGAAGAATAGACACTGCTCACTGTAACTAGAGAAAAAAAAGCCCACTTGGCAACAAAGACCTAGCACATCAATCAATAAATAAAATTTAAAAAGAAATAATTAAAAAATCAATTCATTCCTAAGACCCTGTTTTTAGCTGGTGACATCTAAATGGTATGTAAAACCTCTCAGGTGTGAGTATGCTAGTGTAGCAGGTGTAGGAGACAAATGCCCAGGGAGGGAGGTAAGGACCCAGCAAAAGAGGAAAACAAGGCTTCCGTTGGGGATCGGGAGGGTAAGAGAATGAATGTCACAAGCCGCTGAAGCAGCGACACAAACCACGCCACCCGCCCCTCTAGCTGTGGGTAATCGGTTGTTGGCGACTCTTTGTCTTCTTGGTCCACTGGCTTCAAGTCGGGTTTTACTAAAACCTCTGTATGCTTCTCTACTTCTGCCTTGCAAATAGATTCATCTGTACCATTTTTCTAGATTCCACATATAGGCGTTAATATATAGTATTTGTTTTTCTCTTTCTGACCTACTTCACTCTGTATGACAGACTCTAGGTCCAGAAACACAGACACAGACAGGGGTGGGGATGGGGGAAGGGAAGGTGGGTGAATTAAGAGATTGGAGTCGACACATATACACTACTGTGTGTAAAATAGCTAGCTAGTGAGAAGCTCCTGTATAGCACAGGGAGCTCAGCTCGGTGCTCTATGATGATCTAGAGGGGTGGGGTGGGGAGGTGAGGGGAGGGAGGTGCAAGAGAGAGAGGATGTATGTATGCATATGGCTGATTCAGTTCATTGTACAGAAGAAACTAACACTGTAAAGCAAGTATACACCAATTAAAAAAAAGATATAAAATATAAAAAAATAATACCACCACCACCTGTGGATGATATTGCAGATAGAAAAGAGAGGAAACTCCACTCTAGGTATAATGAGGACAGAAGTGTGTGTCTGGGTGGAGGGGGTAGAGCAAGGGGAGGGAGAGTCCATGGGCCATTCATTGCTGTGACTCCAGGGTCAAACCTGAGGTTCACACTTAATCTCACTGCTTATGTTCTGAAACTCTTGATGGGACATTGAACCCAAATGGCACCAGTTTAGATTTCATCTCTGTAAATGGAAGTAAAGAGTCCTTTTCATCAGAGGTGTAAGAATCAAGAGGTAACACACGTGGCACATTGTACCTGGTTGATAAATGCGTTTCATAGGAAAACCCTTTGTTTTTGTGCTGTCCCACCTGACCCCCCCTTCCCCCACCGGATTCCTGATAATTCTTCCTCCTTTCCTCCTGCAGGTTCCTCTGGCTCATGATATTTTTGGTCTCATTGGCCCCAATGCAGGGCTTGGCATTTCCATAGGTAAGAAGTACCCTTAAAGGAGACCGGAAGCCCCTGAATGTTGGCTCGAGATCAGATCAGATCAGAGCGGGTACATGGAAAGGCAGGGGGGATAGGATAGCAGCCGGCAGGGGTGTCGAGAGAGAGGCTCATGACTCCTGGTGGGTATGGGTGTCAGTGAAGAGGGAGGACAGACAGCAGGCAGAGAGAGTGGAGTAAAGCAGAAGGGGTGGAAGGGGATGTTACAGACAGGGAGGGGGCTGTGTATAGGACTCATGGCCGTGCCCTACTTGCTCTGACCACAGGCATGGTGGATTCCTCTATGATGCCCATCATGGGACACTTGGTGGACCTGCGCCATGCCCCAGTCTATGGCAGTGTCTATGCCATCGCTGATGTGGCTTTTTGCATGGGCTTTGCAGTAGGTATGTTGGCAGAGAAACAGGAGAACACCAGGACCTGGTAACCCAAATCTCCCTTTATGGGCTGTTTACCTGCCCATAAAGTGGAGCCAAGAGGCTAGTCCTCCTAGGGTTCTGAGATATTTGGCCCTGGGGCATCCTCTGGGTCACCTTCGGCCCCTAGCATGGTGTCCTCCAAGCGATCAAGAATCAATAGATGCTTGCAGATTTGCTTTATTCCTCACAGGTCCATCCACCGGGGGTGCCATTGTGCGGGCCATTGGCTTCCCCTGGCTCATGGTCATCACTGGGGTCACTGACATCATCTACGCTCCTCTCTGCTACTACTTGAGGAGCCCCCCTGCCAAGGAGGAGAAGCTTGTAAGGGGCTCTCACTACTGCTGAAAAAATAATTTGTTTCTTTCATGCCTCTCTCGTTCCTTTTAATCCTGTGCTTCTTTTTTTATATATCTGTTTTTATTTATTTATTTGACTGTGCTAGGTCTTAGCTGTGGCATGCGGGACCTTAGTTGTGGCATATGGAATCTAGTTCCATGACCAGGGATTAAACCCAGGCCCCCTGCTTTGGGAGTGCTGAGTCTTAACCACTGGACCACCTGGGAAATCCCTATCTTGTGCTCCTATTTCCTCCATCTTTGACAGGCTCTCTGCTTTGCCATGTTTTCTGATTCCCCTTTCATGTCTATCTTTCCTTTGTCCCCTTCCTTACTTTTTCCTTCTCTACACAACCACTTTCTCTCTTACACTGGTCAGTTAGAAAGGGTCCTAAGTACAGAAGGAAAATGGGAGGCTTGTGATGCGTTGGGGTCAAGGTCCATCAAAGGCATCATGTGCTTGCAGTACTTACTAGCAAAGTGTGAATTGCCAACTCATGCCCACAACATGGACAGAATTCCACTGGGCACATTCATGCATTCATTCATTCACTCACATCTGTCATTATCCTTATCAGGTCTTTTCCTAGAGTACCAACAGCCCAGGGGAGAGAACCACAACAGATTATTTTAGTTAATAGATACTTTCTTCTTACTGCAGCAGGAACACCTTGAGGGTCTGGGTGGGTTGGGGGCAGAAGTGTGTGCTGCATGCTAAGTCACTTCAGTTATGTCTGACTCTTTGCAACCCATGGACTGTAGCCTGCCAGGCTCCTCTGTCCATGGGATTCTCCAGGCAAGAATGCTGGAGTGTGTTGCCATCCCCTCCTCCAGGGGATCTTCCTGACCCAGGGATTGAACCCATGTCTCTTACATCTCCTGCATTGGCAGGCGGGTTCTTTATCACTAGTGCCACCTGGTAAGCCCAAGGGTGTGGATATGGAGGCTGCTTAAAGGAACAGAAAAAGACAGGAAAGTCCGATGAGGGGTGATGCCCATTTCAGCTGGCTCCCAGCTGTAGCCTGTGCTACTGCTATTAGGATTCAATGAAAAGCTTATCAGATGATTGTCTTGACCAGCATGGTTCCACCTGGTGCTTTGGGTGGACTGTGCACATATAGGAAGCAGAACGAGGGTCCTTTTCTGGTTCCTTGAGTCTTTTCTGAGCAGCCCTAGACTTGGATGAGCTAGTTTGAGAGGGGGAAGGGGAAGCTGGTGAGAGATGGGCAGTGATTTCTCTTCCTGCTTCTTGCTGCAGGCAGTTCTGAGCCAGGACTGCCCCATGGAGACCCGGATGTATGCAGCCGAGAAGCACACAAGGCAGTTTCCTCTGGGGGATGACAGCGATGAGGAGCTTGGCTGTGAGGAGTAGCTGCAGAAACCGGCCCCTGGACCTTGTCGCATGAGGCTCAGACTTCAGTGACCGCTTTGTTCCTGGACCTAGATCACCACGGACTGTTCAATAAGCTTCACTTCTATCTCCCCTGATGTCTCCTTTCCTCCCCTCTCATGGGTGCTGTCCCCAGGTTCTCTCCTCTCCTGTGTCACTCACAGCTCTCCCTCTAAGCTTTGATGCCTCAGCTGGCCCACCTTTGATGGGAAGACAGAATGCTGTTTCTTCCTTGGCTTCTGTAAGGCTGTGATGGGTTCTGCAAGGAGTGACTCATTTCATGGAGGCGGCAGTGAGCATTGTGTTCCCTGAAACCAGCGGGGTGGCTGACAAACCTCATTTCATCTGTTATCTGATTTTCTCTGGCAACTTCCCAACAGTCTATAAGAGTTTTGTTCTCTGTTCCTCGAAGTGGTCTTCCCTGAGTTTCCCTAGATGAGTTAAAGCATCCTTAACCCTGTACTGCTGCTACACGGCCAACTTAGGACATCCTTTGGCTGTTTTTTTCCAAGCTGAGGGTTTTCTCTGTGGCCAGACCTACAACTGCTGAAATCAGTCTGTCTTCAGTGACAGGAGGGCTCCTATATTCTTCATTACCAAGGGGAACTGGAAAAAATCTGCTTCTCTTATTCTTGAGTTACTGACATTCTCATGATGTCCCCTGTGGGCTTTGTCTGCCTTACCTTAAATTTCTTAGATTCTGAGAAATAAATATAAGAGGAGAGAAAATGCGATTTCATGGGAAGAAGTAAAGCAGCTGTGCTAAAATCCCTTCCAACGGTGGGTTTCCTAACACAAGGATTATAATGAGGCATTGTTCACATTTGCTAATGACTAAATTATTCCCTAATGCAGACATGGCAAACTTTTATAGCATAGGAGAGTGTGGATGGAAATATAGTAGGTCCTATAAATATTTTGACATTTAGCAAAAATTTTTTTGAAATAGTTGCTAAAACATAAGATTTCAAAGAGATGGGAGACACAGCAGTTACCTTCAAGTAGCTTCCTATCCCTTTAGGCAAACTGGATATATGTGTATGTGCTCAGTCACTCAATTGTGCTCAACTCTTTGCAACCCCATGGGCTGAAGCCCGCCAGGCTCCTCGGTCCTTGGGATTTCCTAAGCAAGAATACCGGAGCGGGTTGCCTTTTCTCCACTACAGGATCATCCTGACCCAGGGATCAAACCCACATCTCTTGTGTCTGTCTCCTGCATTGGCAGGCAGATTCTTTGCCACTAGTGCCACTTGGGAAGCTCCAAAGTGGGTATACACCAAATAAAAATGATCAGCGCTGCAAGTTTGTATATACTCTATATTCCAGAATAAAGAGGCAGGGATGCTCATGGTCTGGGTGGGGAATAATGGTGGAGATGGAGGCAGAGGCAGGAATGGAAAGACCCACAGGCACAGACTTGGGGTTCCTGGATGTTAGATTGGGAATGATCAGACTTTACTCTGGAATGGTGCCTGGCTCTGATGATGGAACTCCTCTGCAAGAGTTTGGTGGGTTTTGTGCAAGCCCTGAATCATCAGAGCACATTCCAGCTGAACCTCAATGAATTCGTACCACTTGGACAATGGGTATGCGATTTATGGATGTGTTTTTAGGGAGTTGGCATTAACTAGACTTACTTGATTTGCAAAACCCCACTTATATCATCATACTTATATCAACATTTAGTCAGGATGATATTATCTCAGATTTTGAAGGAGCTCAAAGATAAGATTAGAAAAAAAAATATGGAATCTGAGACTGCAAATTTAGACTGAGTGTGTGGCCACTGTGACTCTTATACAAGGTGGGAGTGGAATAGGGTAGGGTGTGGAGGCATCAGGGGCACTGACAGTGGTGTGTGCGTGCATGTGTGCTAAGTCGCTTCAGTCGCGTCCGACTCTGTGACCTCATGGACTGTAGACCACTAGGCTCCTCTGTCCATGGGATTCTCCAGGCAAGAATACTGAAGTGGGTTGCCATGCCCTCCTCCAGGGGATCTTCCAGACCCAGGGGTCGAACCCAGGTCTCCTGCATTGCAAGCAGATTCTTTATCATTTGAGCCACCAGGGAAGCATGACAACAATACACTGCTGATTCTCACATCCACAAGGAGGACAATTTATAATAAAGGACAGGCTTGTTGCAGAAATTGTTCACACATTAAAGAAATAAGAAAAAAAAGAAATAGGAAGAGTTTTTAAAGGAGTAATCCATCTTTAACTTGCCAGTTAACATTTAGCAATTTAAAACACATTTAAGGAAAAACAATGGATGCAGTTTAGTCAGTCTTTCAAAATAATGTTGATAAGAGTCAACACCAAACACTACAAAGTAAGTCAGGACACGTTTTTTTTTTTTTTTTTTAAATTATAGGTCAGAAATAGGTAAAAATAATATAGCCTATATATGGAAGATTATTTAAAAAAAGAGAATCCCATAAAAATAGAAAATGAATTAGTCTTTATTAATGCTTTTACAAGTGATATTAGGAAAAGAATTCATGGTAGATGTTCACATTCACATGTGACACTAAATTCTTTTAAAAATGAAAATACCAACCCAGCAAAAATGAGCAATAAGAAGTTTTTTTTTGTTTGGCTTTTAGTTTGGGGTGGTGGTTGTGTGTGTGTGTGTGTGTGTGTGTGTAAGTAGCATAAAGTTTAGATGGCCTCTATCATGGCAAGGTTGAAGAGTCTTATGAAAGGGAGGAGCTGCAGAGGCAGAGACTATAAACATATTTATAGGGTGAGAAGCTCAAACTACCAATTAGATGCAACAAAGGAGACAGTGGAACTCAAACTATTGTGCTCAATTTGTTGTTTAGTCACTAAGTCATGTCTGACTCTCTGTGATCCCATGGACTGTAGCAAGCCAGGCTTCCCTGTCCTTCACTATCTCCTGGAATTTGCTTAAATTCATGTCCATTGAATCAGTGATGCTATCCAATCACCAACAGGGCAGAAAAATACTGGGTTTCTCAGAGTGTTGGAAACAAATCAGGCGATATTTTATTTCCAAAGTACAAAAACTGAGTGGAAGCCAGAGCTCCACAAATTAAGGCAGGAACTGTGAAGTGGGAGAAAATACAGAAGGGGCACATGAGAGGATAGATGAGTGGCAGGGAGAGTGGTGTGAAGAGAGACAGGAACTTTCTTCTAGGGAGGGACCAAACCCAAAGGGTAGTCAGTGAAAGAGCTAAAACTTTTAAGAGAGACCCCGTCTGGGTGGCCATTGAGTCTCAGAACACTTCTATAAAGGGCTATTTCAAATACACTATAGAGGGCTTCTCTGGTGGTCCAGTGGTTAAGAGTTCGGCTTGCAGTGCAGAGGACACCCGTTCAGTTCCTGGTCCAGGAAGATCCCACATACTGAGAAGCAACTAGGCCCAAGTGCCACAATGACTGAGCCCCCAGGCCTAGAGCCGTGCTCAGAAACAAGAGAAAACATTGCAATGAGAAGCCTGTGCACCACAACTGGAGAGTAATCCCTTCACAGCAACAAAGACCCAGAGCAGCCAAAAATAATAAATAAATAAAAATTATTAAAAAAAAAAAAAAAAGCACTACAGAGCTTAAGGCAAGAGTTAATACTGGAGAATATTATCCCCACTCAGTTGTTTTACTTTATGGAGTATCATAACTCCAAGATATGGCCCAAACCGAAAAAAAATAAATTTTCTAGGAAAATTTAAGTGTTTCTGGAGGCAACCCTATAATGCTCATGTAAGTCAATTCTCTGAGGCTGACCTGAAGAAGGGTAACATAGTCCTTCCATACAGCATTCCTGGGTGGCCTGAATCTGTCTCTGTCATCTCCAATACCTGTTGGTCCTTCATCTGTAGACTGAGCTTTGTGGGTGATGCACCAGGGTCGCTGTATCACACCAATTAGTCATGCTGAGTTCACTTGTACTGTGTTGCTGAGAGGAGCACAACTGTCTCTGGAAGAAGGGAGGACTGAAACAAGTGGCTTTGGCACACAGCACCCTGCTCCCTTGCTGTGAGGGTCTTGGGAGGAATGCTGAGGTCACAAGGTGATAGAAGGAAGACCAGATCAAGAGTAAACAGACCTGATCCTAGTCCTGCTTGGCCACTAGCCAGCTACGTGTCCTGGGACGGGTCATTTCACACCTCTGGGCCCTGGCATGCCCTCACCCTGCAAATCTGGCTTTCTGTGGTTCCATCTCGCTACTGGCTTATTTTGGGTGCCATCTGCAGTTAGTGCCAGGAGCGGCTCCCGTGTGAAGGGCCTGAGTCAGAGACTCAGTCCATCCATTGCTCCAGCAGCACCTCAGAAATACAAATGTGACTTGAGGCTTGAGTTCCTGTATTCAGAAGATTATTGGAAATAGAATATGTTTGTCCTCCTTCTCCTCCTCTTTTTGTTCCTCCCCATCCTCCTCACCCACCTGTTCTTCCTCACCTTTCCCCCTTTCTTCTTTGTTCTTCTTTGAAGGGTGAAGAGCATAGGGTAAGCAGAGGCAAGAGTCCTGATCAAGGTCTGTTTGCATTCATCCTCCAAACTGAGTCAATATACAGTCTCCCAAAGTTACAAGGGAGAAGACTGAGGTTGTTGGGTCGAATCTTGCTTGTTTTGGCTACTCAGACTCTTGGTCCAGATCAGTAACTGACAACTATTTTTTTTTTAATTATTATTTTAAGTTTTATTTTATTCTACTTATTTTGGGCTGTGCCAAGTGAAATACTGGATCTTTAGCTCCTCAACCAGGGATTGAATCTGTGCTGCCTGCACTGGAAGTGGAGTCTTAACCACAAGACCTCCAGGGAAGTCCCCAACAATTATTCTTAAAGAGAGAACTGCATGGTCCTGGGTGTTGAAGGGCCAGCCAGACAGGGTGGATATCACAACTGATTGCTGAGCAAATCCTAGCAGGAAAGCAAGAAGCTCTGTGTGTACAGGTGCAGTGTAATAGAGTGACGTGAGAGTGTGCAGGTGGTCTGGCGCTCACCCGAGATCAGCCATAGAAGAGTGGAGTGTCGGGGATCTGGAGACAGGGCAGCAAAGCTGGTGGCAGAACTCCACTGCACAGAAGCAATGTGACAAGAAAAATGTCCTTATTTGTAAAGTGAAAATAATAGCAATACTATTATTGTGTGTGACGAAGATTAAATGAGATAATAATAAGTGAAATAGGAATATACTTTATTAATCATGAAGTCCTTGAACTGTAGCCTGCCAGGCTCCTCTGTCCATGGGATTCTCCAGGCAGGAATACTGGAGTGGGTTACCATGCCCTCCTCTAGGGGATCTTCCCAACCCAGAGATTGAACCTATGTCTTTTATGATGTTTCCCACATTGGCAGATGGGTCCTTTGTCACTAGTATCATATCCTTTAATCTGTGTTTTTCTGATGTCTTTCTTATGATTAGATTGAGGTTTTGCATTTTTGAGACATGCACTACAGAAATGGTCAACTCTTCCCAATGCATCGCATCAAGGAATACATAATATCTCTTATTATTGGCAATTTTAACCTTGATCACTTGGGTAAGGTGGTCTCTGTCAACATTAGTTGAGATTTTAAAAACTGAGGTATAGTTGATATCCAATATTACATTAGTTTCAAATGTACAACATACTGATACAATATTTTTATAGATTATACTCCAGTTGCAGTTATTATATTGGCTAAATTCCCTGTGCTATATGATATATTCTTGTTGCCTGTTTATTTTATACATAGTAGTTTGTACTGCTTAATCACTTACCCCTATATTGCCCCTCCCTCCTTCCCTCTCCCCACTTGTTACCACCAGTTTGTATCTGTGAGTCTGTCTCTTTTTTGTTATATTCACTACCTTGTTTTATTTTTTAGAGTTCCCATATAAGTGATACCACACAGTATTTATCTATCCTGTATAACTTACTTCATTAAGTGTAATACCTTCCAGGTCTATCCATGTCATTACAAATGGTAAAATTTCATTTTTGATGGCTGAATAGTATTCCATCATGCATTTATGCTATGTCTTCTTTATCCATTCATCTGTTGATGGACACTTAAATTACTTTCATATCTTCACTATGGTAAATAATGCTGCTATGAACATTGAGGTGCATTTATCTTTTCCAATTAGGGTTTTCATTTGCTTTAGATATATGACCAGGAGTGAAATTACTTTATCAATAGTAGTTTTATTTTTAGGTTTTTTGAGGGACTTCTATACTGTTTTCCATGGTGGCTGCATCAATTTACAGTCTCACCAACAGTGTAAAAGGAATCCCTTTTCTCCACACCTTTGCCAACATTGTGGTCTTTTTAATATTAGCCATTATGACAGGTATGAGATGATATCTCATTATTTGATTTGCATTTCTCTGATGATCAGTGATGCTGAGCATCTTTTCATGTGCCTGTTTGCCACCTGTATTTATTTATCCAACATTTTCATCCCAATGATTTCCCAAAATTTCTTACTATTTCATGTAGTTTCATCTACTTTTCCCAAATCTTTCTTCTGAATCCTTTCATAGGGTAGCTATAGAAACTTATGTGAGTTAAAATCTTTCTAGCTCATTTAAAGAAAGATGGAGGAAAAAATTGCTCATAGTTTCAGTTTTCTTATAAAGACGTTGAAAAGAGCCAGAGTTGAGACAAGTTTGGAAGAGAGTTTGGTCTGTGCCTGCACTTATTTTTCACATTTGCTGGAGTAGTCTGAAGTTAAGCCCTTTATTTTTGTAATTGGCCTGATTGTTCTTGTTAGCAATTAGCTGGGGCAGGACCACGGTAGAACTTGTTTTTGGCATGCAAGTGTCGACTGAAAAAAGATGTACAACTTGAGAGTTTTGAGTGAAGTTTTATTTGGGGCAAAATGAGGACTGCAGCCTGGGAGGCAGTATCTCAGATAGCTCTGAGAGACTGCTCCAAAGCGGCAGTGGGGGAAGGCCAATATATAAGGTTTTGGTGAAGGGGGAGTTCAATACCATGAAGTACTCATTTTACAAAAAGGTTTTTTTTTGTTGTTGTTGTTAGTCATGAGGATCTGATATCACCATGAAGGGATTTAGTGCTTCTCTAGTATGAGGAGATGCAAGGATGGAGATCATAAAATCTGTTCCTAAAAATATCCAACTATCTAAAGACCTGTCCCACCAGATTCCTTGGAGCACAGGGTGCCTCATTCCACCCTGAACTCCCTCAGGGGTTGTTGAAGGTGAACATCTATAGTAGCATGGGGTTCGATCTCCATAGGGGCAGATGGCAAATGCCTTTGTTGTTCAGTCATTGACAATGCTCTTGCTAAGTGCCAATTTGTAGTTGACACAAGGCTGTGGGTGAATGACTGTGTTGACCCCTGCATCCTGAGCACTTTCCAGAAGTTATGCATGTGTGCTCAGTTGCTTCAGTGGTGTCCAACTCTTTGTGACCCCATGGACTGTAGCCTGAAAGCTTCCTCTGTCCATGGGAATCTCCAGGCAAGAATACTGGAGTGGGTTTCCATGCCCTTCTCCATGGGACCCTCCTGACCCAAGGATAGAACCTGCATCTCATGTCTCTTGCATTGGCTAGTGTGTTCTTTACCACTAGTGCTGGGAAGCCCCCAGAACTTGTGGTAGCAGCCAATTTTATATACCCAACTCTACTCTGGCCTCTTGGTCTATCTTGGCATCCAGTCCTGGCCATCATGAGCCAAGGAGTTTCTTACAGAAATCACTTTCCTGCACTCTGCACAGGCTTTCCCTTCACCTGGGTAATTCATAGGTCAGTCTACTTTTGCTCTATCTCCTTACACCATTATCAGCAGAAATTCCTCATAGTATCTTCCCATTGGTTCCAGGACTGACACAGCCATTTAATGAGCCCTTAGGAAGAGTGGGATGTTGTTTTTCAGTTGCCCAGTCATGTTTGGAGGGCCATGGATGAGGGGTGGGGTGGGGTAGAGTTAAAAGTGCTTAGATCACTATCTCTTACATTGGACGTGGGGTATCTATTCATGGCAAGAGTGAACCTCGACATTCTAGGAATCAGCGAACTAAAATGGACTGGAGTGGGTGAATTTAACTCAGATGACCATTATATCTACTACTGTGGGCAGGAATCCCTTAGAAGAAACGGAGTAGCCATCATGGTCAACAAATGAGTCCGAAATGCAGTACTTGGATGCAATCTCAAAAACGACAGAATGATCTCTGTTCATTTCCAAGGCAAACCATTCAATATCACGGTGATGCAAGCCTATGCCCCAACCAGTAATGCTGAAGAAGCTGAAGTTGAACGGTTCTATGAAGACCTACAAGACCTTTTAGAACTAACGCCCAAAAAAGATGTCCTTTTCATCATAGGGGACTGGAATGCAAAAGTAGGAAGTCAAGAAACACCTGGAGTAACAGGCAAATTTGGCCTTGGAATACAGAATGAAGCAGGGCAAAGACTAATAGAGTTTTGCCAAGAAAATGCACTGGTCATAACAAACACCCTCTTCCAACAACACAAGAGAAGACTCTATACATGGACATCACCAGATGGTCAACACCTAAATCAGATTGATTATATTCTTTGCAGCCAAAGATGGAGAAGCTCTATACAGTCAACAAAAACAAGACCAGGAGCTGACTGTGGCTCAGACCATGAACTCCTTATTGCCAAATTCAGATGTAAATTGAAGAAAGTAGGGAAAACCACTAGACCATTGAGGTATGACCTAAATCAAATCCCTTATGATTATACAGTGGAAGTGAGAAATAGATTTAAGGGCCTAGATCTGACAGAAAGAGTGCTTGATGAACTATGGAATGAGGTTCGTGACATTGTACAGGAGACAGGGATCAAGACCATCCCCATGGAAAAGAAATGCAAAAAAGCAAAATGGCTGTCTGGGGAGGCCTTACAAATAGCCGTGAAAAGAAGAGAAGCGAAAAACAAAGGAGAAAATGAAAGATATAAACATCTGAATGCAGAGTTCCAAAGTATAGCAAGAAGAGATAAGAAAGCCTTCCTCAGTGATCAATGCAAAGAAATAGAGGAAAACAACAAAATGGGAAAGACTAGAGATTTCTTCAAGAAAATTAGAGATACCAAGGGAACATTTCATGCAAAGATGGGCTCGATAAAGGACAGAAATGGTATGGACCTAATAGAAGCAAAAGATATTAAGAAGAGATGGCAAGAATACACAGAAGAACTGTACAAAAAAGATCTTCACGACCCAGATAATCACGATGGTGTGATCACTGACCTAGAGCCAGACACTCTGGAATGTGAAGTCAAGTGGCCTTAGAAAGCATCACTATGAACAAAGCTAGTGGAGGTGATAGAATTCCAGTGGAGCTCTTTCAAATCCTGAAAGATGATGCTGTGAAAGTGCTTCACTCAATATGCCAGCAAATTTGGAAAACTCAGCAGTGGCTGCAGGACTGGAAAAGGTCAGTTTTCATTCCAATCCCAAAGAAAGGCAATGCCAAAGAATGCTCAAACTACCGCACAATTGCACTCATCTCACACGCTAGTAAAGTAATGCTCAAAATTCTCCAAGCCAGGCTTCAGCAATATGTGAACCGTGAACTTCCAGATGTTCAAGCTGGTTTTAGAAAAGGCAGAGGAACCAGAGATCAAATTGCCAACATCCGCTGGATCATGGAAAAAGCAAAAGAATTCCAGAAAAACATCTATTTCTGCTTTATTGGCTATGCCAAAGCCTTTGACTGTGTGGATCACAATAAACTGTGGAAAATTCTGAAAGAGATGGGAATACCAGACCACCTGACCTGCCTCTTGAGAAACCTGTATGCAGGTCAGGAAGCAACAGTTAGAAGTGGACATGGAACAACAGACTGGTTCCAAATAGGAAAAGGAGTTCGTCAAGGCTGTATATTGTCACCCTGCTTATTTAACTTATATGCAGAGTACATCATGAGAAATGCTGGACTGGAAGAAGCACAAGCTGGAATCAAGATTGCCGGGAGAAATATCAGTAACCTCAGATATGCAGATGACACCACCCTTATGGCAGAAAGTGAAGAGGAACTAAAAAGCCTCTTGATGAAAGTGAAAGAGGAGAGTGACAAAGTTGGCTTAAAGCTCAACATTCAGAAAATGAAGATCATGGCATCCAGTCCCATCACTTCATGGGAAATAGATGGGGAAACAGTGGAAACAGTGTCAGACTTTATTTTTGGGGGCTCCAAAATCACTGCAGATGGTGACTGCAGCCATGAAATTAAAAGACGCTTCCTCCTTGGAAGGAAAGTTATGACCAACCTAGATGGCATATTCAAAAGCAGAGACATTACTTTGCCAACAAAGGTCCGTCTAGTCAAGGCTATGGTTTTTCCTTTGGTCATGTATGGATGTGAGAGTTGGACTGTGAAGAAGGCTGAGCGCCGAAGAATTGATGCTTTTGAACTGTGGTGTTGGAGAAGACTCTGGAGAGTCCCTTGGACTGCAAGGAGATCCAACCAGTCCATTCTGAAGGAGGTCAGCCCTGGGATTTCTTTGGAAGGAATGATGCTAAAGCTGAAACTCCAGTACTTTGGCCACCTCATGCGAAGAGTTGACTCACTGGAAAAGACTCTGATGCTGGGAGGGATTGGGGGCAGGAGGAGAAGGGGACGACAGAGGATGAGATGGCTGGATGGCATCACTGACTCGATGGATATGAGTCTGGGTGAACTCTGGGAGTTGGTGATGGACAGGGAGGCCTGGCGTGCTGGGATTAATGGGGTCGCAAAGAGTTGGACACGACTGAGCGACTGAACTGAACTGAACTAGTATGATAATCTCTAGGTTCACCCATGTTGCTGCAAATTTTATTGTTTCATTTTTTAGTTATAGCTAAGTAATCCATCTTCTTTATTCTTTCATCTCTTGAGGTTGCTTCCAGGTCTTGGCTATTGTAAACAGTGCTGCTATTAATATTGGAGTGCATGTATCTTTTTGAATTATAGTCCAGATATATGCCCAAGATTGTGATTGCAGGATTATATTGTTACTCTCTTTTCAGTTTTTTGAGGAACTTCAATGCTATTCTCCATAGTGGCTGTACAAATTTACATTCCCACCAACAGTGTAGGAGGGTTCTCTTTTGTCTACACCCTCTCCTATGCTGGATAAATGTATGTATGACTGTGTAACTAACACTCAGATAAAAATATAGAACACGTCCATCACCCCAGAAGGCTTTCCTTCTTCAAACAGTACCCACCTTTGCAGCCAAGTATAAATACTATTCTGACTTCTATCCCCTTCAGTTGTTTTTGTCTGTTTTTGAACTTCATATATAGTTCTCCACTTCCTCTTTATTTTTCTCAAGATGATTTTATAATTTTCCTCAAGTAAATTTCCTTTTGTTCCTTTTCTTGATGAATATATAATTGATTTACAATATTAAATTAGTTTTAGGTATGCAACATGATGATTCAATATTTTTATAGATTATACTTCATTTAAGGTTATTACAAAATAATAACTGTATTTCCCCATGAAAGTGGTATTTGCTCAGTTGTGTCTGACTCTTTGTGACTCCATGGACTGTAGCCCACCAGGCTCCTCTGCCCATGGGGTTCTCCAGGCAAGAATACTGGGGTAGGTAGCCATTCCCTTCTCCAGGGGATCTTCCTGACTCAGGGATTGAACCTGGATCTCCAGCATTACAGGCAGATTCTTTACCATCTGACCCAGGAGGGAAGCCTGTGCTGTACAATATTTCCTTATTGCTTATCTATTTTATACATTGTAGTTTGTATCTTCTAATCCTTTACACCACCATCTTGCCCCTTACATTTCTTTAAGGAAAATCTATGACACATTGGACCTTTTAAACATGGCAGCTCACTTCGTCTTCCTGGGTTAGGTGTTACTGTCCCCATTTTACAGAGGAAAGACTGAGGTTGAGAGGTTAAATAATCAGCTTGACCTCACCTTCTCACAGAACAAGCAGCAGAGTCCAGATTTAAATTCATGTTGGCTTGCCTCCAAAGTTTGAGCTCTTTCCTTTACAAACTAGCATCTCAACAGACACCTTCTACTTATGAACAAAATTTAGTGCAGGGCCATTTTTCACAACAGTGAATTATTACTAAGGTTTGGAGGGACTGTAGAATCTTTTCTGTATATTTTGAGAAATATGCTACATTACCATTTTTGCTCCCACCCTGCTTCTCCTTCCTCGCAAAACACCTACCAAATTCTGTCTCGATTTCCATGGTGCAACAACATGTTTCAGGTTTCTAGTCTTTTTGACCAACTTATACCATCAAGCTGCTGCTGCTGCTAAGTTGCTTCAGTCGTGTCCGACTCTGTGCGACGCCATAGACGACAGCCCACCAGGCTCCCCCATCCCTGGGATTCTTCAGGCAAGAACACTGGAGTGGGTTGTCATTTCCTTCTCCAATGCATGAAAGTGAAAAAGTGAAAGTGAAGTCGCTCAGTCGTGTCCGACTCTTAACGAACCCATGGACAGCAGCCCACCAGGCTCCTCCGTCCATGGGATTTTCCAGGCAAGAGTACTGGAGTGGGTTGCTATTGCTTTCTCCATATACCATCAAGAGTAATGGTCAATTCTCCATTCTTTCCAGAAGAGGGCAGCAGCATCCACACTAAATTGGTTAGAACTCATCCACAACTTTATCTTCTTCTTTTAATTGCGGTGAAAAGTGAAAGTGTTTGTTGTTCAGTCTGTCTCTATGGGACCCCATGGACTGTAGCCCAGCAGGCTCCTCTGTCCATTCTCTAGGCAAGAATACTGGACTGAGTTGCCATTTCCTCCTCCAGGGGATCTTCCCGACCCAGGGATCGAATCCAGGTCTCCTTTTAAAATCTTCTTTACAGACAGATTCTTTACCATCTGAACCATCTGGGAAACCAAAGTCACATACTACAAAGCATACTATTTAACCATATTCACCTGTAGAGTTCAGTGGCACTAAGGACATTTACATTGTTGGGCAACTCTCACCATCATCTATCTCGCCAATTTTTCACCTTCCTAAACTGAAACTCTGTCCCCATTAAACATTAACTTGCACTCCATTCCCCCACCTCCATCCCCACCTGACTCCAGCCCCTGGCACCTACCAATGTATTTTCTGACTCTGTGAATTTGACTATTCTAGGCACCTTGCCTGGAGAAGGGCATGGCAAACCCCTCCAGTATTCTTGCCTGGAGAATCCCATGGACAGAGGAGCCTGGCGGGCATGGAGCCTTCAGTCCATGGGGTCACAGAGTCAGACAGGACTGAATCGACATAGCATACATGCGGGTGACCTTGCATAAGTGGAATCAAACAGTATTTGTCTGCACCTAATGTATATTACTGCTGCTAAGTCACGTTAGTCGTGTCCGACTCTGTGAGACCCCATAGATGGCAGCCTACCAGGCTCCGCCGTCCCTGGGATTCTCCAGGCAAGAATACTGGAGTGGGTTGCCATTTCCTTCTCCAGTGCATGAAAGTGAAAAGTGAAAGTGAAGTCTCTCAGTCATGTCCGATTCAGCGACCCCATGCACTGAAGCCTACCAGGCTCCTCCACTGACAACACTTCAAATCACACCAGAAAAAAGTCTGCCTCTCTTCACTTTCCCCAAAGGGCATGAGCTAACACACCTCAAAGTGGTCACCATAGCTTTCCAGTTGGAGGCCAGAAACAATTATGGAAGGTAGGCTGGAGACTGAGCCATGTCCATCTCTGCCTTCCCCAATCTTGTAGGATGCATCAGTGAGCTCAACAGTAAAATTACAGTTAGCTAGAAACATGTGAATGTGAAGCAGAACAGCAGAACTGTTACACTTGAAGGAGGGGAACTATCCATAGAAACGGGCTCTTTCAAAGGTGATCCCTGGTCATTTTTGGTCCTGGAGACACGTGCTCACCTCTTAGTAGGCACAGTTATAGCCACTATTAGATTCACAACCGAGTGAAGGTTTCTTAGGACCTCACCTACTTGAATGTTTAAAATTGCTCAGTTGCTCTTGGTCTCCTTTTCTCAAGCCTAAATAGGAAGAATATATGATGTGTCTTTCACATCACCCAATATTTAGGAGACTAGCTCTGTCATCAGTACCATAAAGACGCACAACTAACCGAAAGTTCATTTCTATCTATGAAAAAAGTAACTAGCATCTATTTTAGTAGCTGCATCTTATAAGACTTCCTTTACCTTAAACCTACAATCAACCGTTTGTAATAAGGCATACACAATGTACTATTAAGAAATAACAAGGCCAATTCTTTTGCCTTAAGAATTTTTCTTATTCCCTCAAATTTGATCCTAATTTAACTGTGCTTTTAGGATTCTTAAATTTGGTATTTTTCTCAGGCTGACAAGATCTAATTCTGATTATTCCAAAATATTTTTGAAAAGGCTTTATGTCACTTTTTAAAACCAAACTTTCATCTCATTGGCTATAACTCCACATTAATTGAAATAACAAACTTTATAATCAAGAGTTCAAAACCTAACAGACCCACTTTTAGAAACTTCCTTCACAGATCACCATTTCACCACAGCCTTAAAAATAACTAAGACACATAATTTCACAAGAGCACAGATAATGAATACTTCCATTATGGGGGGAGGGGTTTAATTGAGCCCTGGACCTCTTTTAATACCAATTCCCACGACTTTCCCCGACCAGGTCAATTTTAACAGTTTCCTGTATGGTTAACGTCTGTTGCTTGTGAAATAAGGTCTAGCTGCTGCTGCTGCAGCTAAGTCGCTTCAGTCGTGTCCGACTCTGTGTGACCCCATAGATGGCAGCCCACAAGGCTCCCCTGTTCCTGGGATTCTCCAGGCAAGAACACTGGAGTGGGTTGCCATTGCCTTCTCCAATGCAGAAAAGTGAAAAGTGAAAGTGAAGTCGCTCAGTCGTGTCCGACTCTTAGCGACCCCATGGACTGCAGCCTACCAGGCTCCTCCGTCCATGGTATTTTCCAGGCAAGAGTACTGGAGTGGGGTGCCATTGCCTTCTCCAAGGTCTAGCTACGCTGGTATAAAATGTACTCATTAGTAATACACTTGGCATTCTGCTGTGATATAACTGGTAGAGAGTGTAAAATTGGTATAGCAGTTGCACCTTGGATTCAATCAAGCAAATGTAGTTCCCCAAAGTAACAGACAATCCTCATCACAAAAATCTACAACATGGTCTTGGGAGTATACCCGCAAGAATGGTATCAGAGCGAAGAGTCCCACTTAAGCCTTCGCTTAAGGCTTGACTGACCTTAATCTGCCATTATATCTTAACATTCACCTGTCTAGTTGGGGAAAAGGAATCCTCGCCTGTAAGAATTTTACAAGTTTAATGTGAAATTAAAAAACAAAACAACAACAAAAAAACAAATAGAAAGAAGTCCACTTTCTTTAATGTTGTACAAAAAATATTTGTGTAGAACCCAAAGTAAACTAAACAATATCACATTTGTTTACAGCACAATCTAGCTTTTCATATTAACTTTACTATTCAGACAATAGAAAGTAGGTGGTAATTTCAGGACTGGGAAAGAGATAACATCAAAAAAACTTCAGGGACATTTATTCTACACTGTGTATAGCTGTGCTCACAGAGACGGCTTCTCTTAGTTCTCTGCTGTGCAGCAACTCAGTTGTATATAAAATTGAACCTGCTCAAAAGCTGGGGGAGACTAGAAATGATGGGTCCATATCCAGGTGCATTGTCATACAGTTCAAATAGCGGTGCAGCTACCAGCTTGTAATTTTTAGGGACTGCAAACAAGGCTTTCTCTTGAAGCTGAACCAGAAACAACTTCCTATGTTCCTTAGGTTTTGTAATATGTGCAGGAATATATGGATAGTGAGGAGGCTCAAAATTTGGTCTCCACCAGTTTCCAGTGCAGTCATCGATGACCCAGTCTTGCAGGACTCCGTCTTGATGACCCAATATCTCTGTCATTAAGTGTTTTAGTCTTTCAACTTCATCTTCTCCTGGATTAAGCTCACCACCAGGTAATTTGAAGAACGAATGTATATTAGAATGCGTTTTAAGGTTAACTTAATATATGTCCTACAAACAGATTGTACCTTCTTCTTTTTTTCTTTTTCCGTACTGAAGCCTCTCACTTTCCCTGCTCCTGACCTCCTCCCAGCTGCAAAGTGAATTAGAGAAGATTCTGCTTCCTCTGGGCTCTGTTTTCTTCCAGAGTCAGTCCTAGAAAGATGTTTGGCGGTTTGTGTTTATGGCTTACCTCAAAGTAGTCACTAACCGCCAAACATCCAATGGCTGACTCCAGCGCAACATGAATGGCCTAACATCTGGTTAGTATTGGCCAAATCTATAAGAAAGTTTAAAAAAACCTGGAAACTACAAGTAGCAATTTTATTGTTGCTTAGTTGCTAAGTCGTGTCTGACTCTCTTGCGACTCCATGGACTACAGCCCACCAGGCTTCTCTGTCCTTTGGATTTTTCCAGGCAAGAATACTGGAGTGGGTTGCCATTTTCTTCTCCAGGGGCTCTTTCAGACCCAGGAATCAAACTCAAGTCTTCTGCATTGGCAGGGTGATTCTTTACCACTGAGCCATCAGGGAAGCCCAGATATAAAAATAACTGACACTTATCATGCCTTTACTAAGTGCCTGCACTTTTTAAACCCAGGTGCCCACACAAGTCTTTGAAGGCCCCTATGCAGCCGTGCACATGTGGGTGAGTCCAGATTCAAGATGCAGAGACTGCAAGAGTCAGACACCTTGGAGGACCACTGAAAGTCTAAATCCTGTAACTTAAGAGCTTACTTTCTGGAGAAGAAAATGCAACGGACTCCAATATTCTTGCCTGGAGAATCCCACGGACAGAGGAGCCTGGCGGGCTATAGTCCATGGGGTCGCAAAGAGTCTGACATGACCGAGCAACTAAACAGCAACAAAGAGCTTGCTTTGGTGCCGAACTTGCCATTCATCTGGGGTCGGTGGAGAAAAGCCTCTGCCCCACCACTCAGACCTCAGCGAATGTGATCGACCCCTTCTGCCTTTCATGTCCCATAGGCCTCACGGCTGTATCCCTTGCCTGGATTGCTGTCTACATTGCCTTGTGTATCTTCACTATTCTGACTATGGGCTTCCCAGGTGGCACTAGTGATAAAGGACCCGCCTGCCAATGCAGGAGACACAAGACACACTGGTTCCATCCCTGGGTTGGGAGAATCTTCTGGAGGAGGGCGTGGCAACCCGCTCCAGTATTCTTGCCTGGAGAATCCTATCGACAGAGGAGCCTGGCAGGCTATAGTCCATAGAGTCGTAGAGTCAGACACGACTGAAGTGACTTAGCACATACGAACACGTTCTGATTGTATGAATGGCACCTCCCTGAGCCAGATTATGGGTTCCTCAAGGATCCTTCCATGCTGCACAATTTTTGACCCTCTTGTAACTTTCCATGTACATTAGCTTAGAAAGTCTTGATTGATTGAAACTTAGGGTGGAGAGTCCTGTTGCTCACGTGAAATAAAAGTTCTATTTTCATGGCAAGATGAGCAAAATTTAAACAGAAAATCTCTGCCCTTTGGCTTCCTCTCCCTGCACTGTGCATTTTGTATCTGCATTACGCATCACCAGACCTCCCCCACAGACAGGAATGAATACCTGCTTAACCGTAAACAGCGACTTTGCCCAGCACCAAGACAACTCCTTAAAAGATAATGTTCCTTCTTGATCTTGTAAGAGTCACATGATGAACCACAATGGGGATTAGATCTGGATTATGTAAACTGTCAACAATATTGAATACATTGTTTAACGTTTCTTTAACAGCCTTCTGTCTTTAAAAAAAAAAAACTTATATAAACATAAACTGTGTCTTGAAACAGTTCTCAGGGTTTTCTGAGATGCTCTTCCCAGGTTATAATCCTCAAATTTGGCCTGAAAAAAATATTCCATTTCTTTCACAGATTGCCGGATCAATCTTTCACTGACACTGGCATTTACTCGGAGAAGGCAATGGCACCCCACTCCAGTACTCTTGCCTGGAGAATCTCATGGGCGGAGGAGCCTGGTAGGCTGCAGTCCATGGGGTCTCGAAGAGTCGGACACGACTGAGCAACTTCACTTTCACTTTTCACTTTCATGCATTGGAGAAGGAAATGGCAACCCACTCCAGTGTTCTTGCCTGGAGAATCCCAGGGACGGGGGAGCCTGGTGGGCTGCTGTCTATGCCGTCTACAGAGTCAGACACGACTGAAGCAACTTAGCAGCAGCAGCAGCAGCAGCACTTACTAGCTCTTATTTCCCCAGTCTGGGAATGGTGTCCTCATGTGTTAAACAGAGAGGTTGATCCTTACCCATTCTGCCATTCTGCAATTCTGTGTATCCTACTTTGTCTTTTTTAGGGTCTGCACAGAGAAATGTTGAGTGGCTGAAAGCAGCCAGTTACTTGGTGGGGTAAGCTGGTGGTGCCGGCGGGCGGGGGCGGGGGTGCTCGGGGGTGCACGTCAATATCAGGTCAGTTCTCAGAAGTCGAAGGGGGACAAGGGGGTTTGGTGGAATACATTCCTGGGAGGTTAAACCACATTAGATGGAAGTTCTGCGTTTGCTCTGGGGTCAGCTTCGCTCTTCAGAAACAATAGAAGCATTACATTTAGATCACTAAAAGGCTGCAGAGAAACGAACAAAGCTCCCTCAAAGGGCCAGGAGAGCTGGTCATCAGCAGAGCTTTCCTTGGCATAAGGCTAAATTGAAGAAAAATCTGAATTCAAATAAATGTCTCGCTAAGTAGATACTTTGGCCACCTAATGTAAAAAGCCGACTCATTGGAAAAGACCCTGATGCTGGGAAAGATTGAAGGCAAAAGGAAAAGAGGGCAGCAGAGCTGGTTAGACAGCATCACTGACTCAATGGACATGAATTTGAGCAAACTCCAGGAGACAATGGAGGACAGGAGCCTGAGGTGCTGCAGTCCATGGGGTCACAGAATCGGACACGACTCAGTGACTGAACAAAAATAACAACAAAAAGTAGATTTGTTTATGAAACACAATGATGTCATGTGAATCTGATATGTAATGTTATCTTACAGTTGATGACATTGCTTCACATTATTTGTGTTCCATTAAAAGATTTAATTCATTGTTGATCAGACTTGAAATGGTATTCAATGCTAAGGACAAAGGAGATCATGAAAAATGTGAGGGTCATAGAGAATGTCATCTGAGTGAGATAAGTCAGATAGAGAAGCAGAAACATCATATGACATCCCTTATATGTGGACTCTAAAAAGAAATGATACAAATGAACTTATTTACAAAATAGAAACAGGCTCACAGACTTAGAACACGAACTTATGGTTGCTGGCGGGGGAAGGATGGGGGAAGGGATAGTTAGGGAGTCTGAGATGGACAGGTACACACGCAATATTTAAAATGGATAACCGGCAAGGACCTACTGTGTAGCATAGGGAACTCTGCTCGATGTTATGTGGCAGCCTGGATGGAAGGGGAGTTTAGGGGAGAATGGATACATGTACATGTAGGGCTGAGTCCACCGGAAACTATCACGACATTGTTAATTGGCTACACTCCAATACAAAACAAAAAGTTAAGAAAAAAGAATTAAAGTATAAACAAAGGTTTTTTTTTTTTTTAATGTGAGGCTCAGAGATTATTTTATTAAGAGTAATGGACACACTTCGTGGGTATTAAAAACCTCAAAACATTAGTTTTGGTGTGTTCATTTTCTAAAATAATTGTCAAACAGTGGGAACAGGCCTGGGCTTCAAAATGAAGGCCTGTTCAGAATCCCCTAGGGACCCAAGGAGGTGATGGCTTCACCTTGTTGAATCCCACTCCCTTGAGTGTGAGACTCATGTCTAACGTGTCAGGCTGGCTTGGGCAAGTGAGTGAGCAGGTCACCTCGCAGGGCGTGGGAGGGGCCTTCAGCACAGGGAAGAGGGGACAACAAGAATGGAAAGGTGGTGAGGTCGCGACAGGAGATGGTAGCCACAAACCAGGGTCCATCACCTGTCTTCTGCAGGCACCAGAAACCAAAGAAAGAAATCCAAGGGCAAAGCCTGTGGGAAAGAGGGGCTTGGCTGTGTCACACTGGATGAAGGGGTCCAGAAGATGGAGCTGGACTCTAGCCGTCATCTGGCCACATTTCTTCCCCTCACAGAGCGTTTAATGTTGCACTTTTAGTCCAGTGCGAGGTGCTGTCTGTCTGGGTGGCTTTTATCAGCTCTGCTCCAGTTTTGATTCTGGTCTCCTCGTGCTCTCACCCGGGGGCACTCAGGAGTTGTGATGCACAGGCTTAGCGGCTCCACAGCATGTGGGATCTTCCCAGACCAGGGATCGAACTTGTGTCTCTGGCATTGGCAAGCAGATTCTTTACCACAGAGCCACCAGGGAAGCCCAAGGCTGGATTTGAACCCACAGAAGGGATGACTGTAGGAAGGAGGAGGAGAAGGCCCAGCACATCAGTTTTCAGCACTGACTGGGGTTAACAGGAGTGCCAGCGTCTCAGCATTTGAATCTTGTTTTAGGAGGCAAGGACCAGGAAGAAGGAAAGCTGGCATATTCAAATGCTGAACCTATCCCGTAAACTCCTTGACTGGTCATAAGTCCAGCTGGGAAGAGAGGAAGCCGGCTCAGCCTGAACCATCTGATCAGCATGTGTTGGTACAAAGCCAGGAACACAGTGAACACACACACGTGACGTATTTCCAGCAGGGACCTTCTGTCTACGGTTTGGAAGTCAGGGCCCAGTCGCAGTGGCCTGATTTGTGTTTGCACAAACACTTCATGCCTGTGTTGATGTAGGGTCTAGATTGGCAGGGCTGGAGGATAGCCTGTGAGTCACACACAGGTATCATATAGTTAGTGTTTAGTGTTAGTGTCTTTACCAAAGATGGCAAGGGGGGAATTTCCTGGAAGTCCAGTAGTTAAGACTTGACGCTTCCACTGTAGGGAGTGAGGGTTCGATCCCTGTTTGGGAAGCTAAAATCCGGCATGCTGCACATTGCAGCCAAATTAAAAAACCAGCAAACAAATATGGCAAGGAGAGTGCCCAGAGAAGAGCCAGCCTCAGATATCTTAAAGTCCAGTTGAGGAGACCAGACCTGTGTGACCTGGGACAAATCACACGACCTCTCTGGGCCTGTTTTTCCAACTCCCACAGTAGAGCTTCCCAGGTGGTGCTAGTGGTAAAGAATCCACCTGCCAATGCCAGAGACAGCATGTTCATCAAGAAGGAAACACGACAGGGAGATGCTACATGGAGGAGGTTTGGGGGCGAATGGATACATGTATGGCTGAGTCCCTTCACTGATCATCTGAAACTGTCACGACGTTGTTAATCGTCTATACCCCAATGCAAAATGTTTTTGGTGTTTAAAAAAATAAATAAATAAAATTTAAAAAGAGAAAAAGAAGAAAGCACAATTAACAGCTTTAGAAACAGACACGGATACGTTGAAGACAAATTATCCAGTGAGTGTGTGTTCAATAGCCCAAACACTAAAGGAACGTGTATCTGTGGAGAAAACTTTTCTATTTGACTCCTCAGGACCACTCAGGCTGTAGGCTCCAGGGCTAATTGAAGAAGTCGTGTGACTGTCCCCTACTTAAGGTGGGTAACGCATGGCTGCCTCACAGGGAAAAAAAAAAGTGATCATTTGAAAAATGAAGCCAGTATGCTAGAGTCCAGAAGAACTGATTTTTGTGTTCTTTATAGGGAACAGAAAATGAGACTCCATTGCTCTCTTTGGGTCGTGTTTTTCTGATCTGTAAAGAAAAAAATTTTACCCTGCAATGAAATTCCCCTTTGTGCATCTTTTCTGTTAGAACTAGTTTTATGGAAGTTGCCTTCCTGGGAGGATTTCAGGAAAGGTATCCTTTTATTTATTTTTTAAATGCACCATTTATCTATTTCCTTTTTTTTAAATTTAAGATTTGACTCTTGCTTGCTTGCTTGCTAAGTCGCTTCAGCTGTGTCTGACTCTGTGCGACCCCATAGACGGCAGCCCACCAGGCTCCCCCGTCCCTGGGATTCTCCAGGCAAGAACACTAGTCATATATTTTTTAATAGTGCTATCAATTTCTTTATTTTATTTTTGACTATGCTGCACAGCATGTGGGATCTTAGTTCCCTGACCAGGGATCAAACCTGCACCCCCTGCAGTGGAAGCACTGAAAGTGTGGGATCAACCACTGGGCCAATATGGAAAGTCCCAGGAAATGTATTCTTAATAAGTGCGCATCGCTATATCTTTTGAAAGGCTTGAATGTACATCTCCCAACAAGATTGATGCCTTTTAAAATTCAGAAACAGGAAGTATTTGACTGCTGGTGTGATGTGTGGTGCATTTCCACTCAAACCTGGTACAGTGTTTCTATATTTCTATCCAAAATTTCACTGCCAGATGCCTCATTTGCTTTCCATGTAGCATCTCCAGCCATTAGATCAAAGTATTGGACATAGATTTCCTTGAACTGCAGTGCAGAATAATTCTGAGTGATAGGATCAAAAGGTAAACACTTTACCCATGTGTTTTTATTTTTATTTTTTTCAAAACAAATTCACTGGTTAAAAAATATATGTACTTACTTATTATTGGCTGTTCTGGGTCTTCATTGCTGCGTGCAGGCTTTCTCTAGCTGTGGCAAGCTGGGGCTATTTTCTAGTTGCGGTGCCCTGGCTTCTCATTGCAATGGCTGCTCTTGTTGCAGAGCATGGGCTAGGGCTCACGAGCTTCCGTAGTTGCACCACCTGGGCTCCAGGTCATGGCCTCAATAGTTGTGGCCATGAAAACAATCAAGAAATTTTTTGTTTTATAGCTCTTCCGTGAATCTGCATTATGAATAGGTGATGGGTGCACCAAACCATACTGCACCCAGAAGTGTCTTCTGAGGTTGATTCATGGGGGGCATCAGAGAAGGCCTGCGTGGAAACACTTCACCCATGGCCCCTCTTTTGTCCCATGGCTGTGTGTGGCCCACTCTGCAAGAAATATTTTTGTAATCCATGCACTTTACAATAAACCAAGAGTGAAAAAAACACTTCCTGCCAATTTGTTAGAAATTAATTTCCAGACTTAGCTTGAAGCTTTGGGGCTATAAAGAGCTCATCCCTTCCGTTCCTTTGTCGTTTGTAGGAAATCCAGAGTGCTCTGTGGTAGTCTGGCCAGCAGGTGGCACCCCGACCTCCCCACAGCTCAGAAGAGGCTCTGGGTCCAAGAAAGCTCTTGGCACCCTCAGAATCAGAGAGGAGCAATCTTCTTGTGAGTGGAAGGTCTTGAATTTCTCTGTAGCTCCAATTAGAAGAATTTCACTAATCTTCACTGGAGGGAATCTGATGGGCAAGCCTGTTAACAGAGTCCTCTGGAATTAAGTTCTGTGCATCTTTTCCTTTCAGGATTGTTACACAAGGCATAACACATTCCTCTGGTCCAGCCCTCGAATGTGCCCCAAGCTTTAACATGAGGAAGAATTATGGTACCATCCACAGGAGTAGCAGTCACTCTCTATGTGCATATGTATGTGTTAGTCGCTCAGTTGTGTACAACTCTTTGCAAACTAATGGACTGTAGCCCATCAGGATCTTCTGTTCATGGAGTTCTCCAGGCAAGAATACTAGGGTGGATAGCCATTCCCTTCTCCAGAGGATGTTTCTGACCCAGGGATCAAACCTGGGTCTTCTGCATTGCAGGCAGATTCTTTACCATCTGAGCCACCAGCAAAGTCCACTGGTCACTCTCTAGACTTTGGTTAACTTCTTTGTTTGGTCAAAGAAAGTAGAGATTTTTACCTGCCCTCCCAGAGCTCTAGGACAATCTATAAAGATGGGTAGGTACAGTCAGTGTTTCCCCAAAATGTTCACCTAAAATCTTGTTTCAACAAAAGATTATGTTGCTTAAAGACCAAAGACACAAAGTTGGGACTCACTCCCCTACACAGTCTCTGGGCTCCATGTGAGCCTCTTAAATGCTCCCCTCGGGGATGGTGGAGGAAGCAATAGAGATGGACACTGCCCAGATCAGGTTGCCTGTCCAGGCAGAGACATGGCTCATTTTTACAGTGAGGGGATGTCCTACAGCAGAGTGGCTGCCATGCGGCAGAGTGAAGTCTGGATTACAGCGAGGGCTGTAGACAAGAGCCTCTCAGAAGGGTCTCAGGGAGCTGTCTGTAGGGAGGAGGGCTCTCTGATAAATACGCTGAGTCTATTTATCATAGCCAAGAAATGGAAACAGTCTAAATGTCCATCCACAGGTGTTTGGGATTTTAGCAGAGGCAAACTATTACATACAGGATGGGTAAACAGTTTCCCCGTGGCTCAGATGGTAAAGCATCTGCCTGCAATGTGGGAGACCCGGGTTTGATCCCTGGGTTGGGAAGATCCCCTGGAGAAGAAAATGGCAACCCACTCCAGTATTTTTGCCTGGAAAATTCCGTGGACGGAGGAGCCTGGTAGGTTAGTCCATGGGGTTGCAAAGAGTCGGACACGACTGAGCAACTTCATTTGCACTTGGGTAAACAACAAAATCCCATTGTATAGCACAGGGGGCTATATTCAATATCCTGTGATAGATCATGAGGGAAAAGAATACGAAAAAGAATGTATGTATGTATAAATGAATCACTTTGCCATAGAGCAGAAATTAACACAACATTGTAAATCAACCATCACACTGAGATGCAAGGGATTGCAGACAGCTTCAGGGCCTCCTTCTGAGGCTCTGCCATTATAATAACAGAAATTTATCTTCCTTTTTTTTTTTGGCAAATTGGCAGGAGAAAGTTGGAAGGCAAAGGGATCAATCCTAAGCCTGCCATGGGAAGTAGTGGGGAACAGGCCTTCATTAGACAGACACCCGTGAACGTCAACAGGTGCTCAGCACTGTGCTGGGAGCTGGTGTGACAGAGAGAGAAATTGACCTGGTCCTCCAGGGGCTCTTAGGCTGGCTGGGGAGGTCTGGGTACTTACATGCGCAGGTGGATACATTACGTCAGTAAGTTGTGTCTGATGCTGTGGCTATCATATGGCCTGAGGGTGCTGTGGAAGCCTGATGCTGGACTCAGCTTCCAGTCCTACCTGCTCCATGTTTTAAATTGAAGTGTAGTTGATTTACAGCGTCGTGTTAGGTTCAGGAGTACGGCACAGTGACTCAGTTACATATACATGCTTCTACTACCTGATGCTCTCAAGAGCATCACTTTCTGTAGGTTTCAGGGGGGGATAGAAAAGTTGAAAACAATCCAGATATAAATCATTAGCAAAAATAAATAAATAAACAGCACCATTCTTACACAAGAAATACTACGCAGCATTAGGAATAAAAGAACTACTGTTATCTTCAACAATATAGATCAATCCCAAAGCATGATATTGAGAGAAAAGAAAAACCAGATGGAAATGAATATATTCTGTAAGAGTCTATTTATATAAAGTTCAAAACCAGGCAAAGCTGATTTATGGGGTTAGAAGTCAGTGATTATTCTAGAAGGAAGGCGTGGCTGAACAGTGGGTGGGGCATGGTGTGTGTGTGTGTGTGTGATGCTCTATTTCTTGATTTTGATAGCAGATTCATGGCTGCATTCATTTAGGTTTTATTCACTATTCTGTGTGTATATGATATTTTATTTAGATGTTTACTTAAGAGGGAATGAAGAGATTGGGCTGTGTTCTCCCTTCTAGACCTAATCACATCAAAGAGCTTGGATCTGCACTTAATGTGGACCCACTCTGTATCTTGCATAGGGTGCCTTCTCCAAAGTTTATGTTCAAAACAAGCTGGTGGACTTCAAACCACGTTCCAAGACAAAGGCTTCTGCAGTATTGTCCCGGGGTCCCAAAGCAGGGTTTTTATGCAACCATTTTACATATGCACCCCTGATAGCTCAGTTGGTAAAGAATCCACCTGCAATGCAGGAGACCCCAGTTCGATTCCTAGGTCGGGAAGATCCACTCCAGTATTCTTGGGCTTCCCTTGTGGCTCAGCTGGTAAAGAATCCACCTCCAATGTGGGAGACCTGGGTTCAGTCCCTGGGTTGGGAAGATCCTTTGGAGAAGGGAAAGGCTACCCACTCCAGTATTCTGGCCTGGAGAATTCCATGGACTGTATAGTCCGTAGGCTCACAAAGAGTTGGACACAACTGAGCGACTTTCACTAGCACATGGGGAGCCACCCCTAGATCAAGACATAAAGAAATTGCAGCACCCCAAAAGGCTCCCTCTTGCCCTACTCAGTCAGTTGAGCCCAAGGGTGACCATTATTTTGTTGTTGTTTGGTCACTAAGTCGTGTCTGACTCTTTTTTTGACCCCATGGGCCATAGCCCGCTAGGCTCCTCTGTCCTTGGGATTCTCCAGGCAAGAATACTGGAGGGGGCTGCCATTTCCTCCTCCAGGGGTTCTTCCCATCCCAGGAGTTGAACCTGGGTCTCCCTCATTGCCAACAGATTCTTTACTGTCTGAGCCACCAGTCTAGTGGTACTATTATTTGAGGAAGCTCTGTTTTCATTTGTTTTGCTTATTGAATATCCAGGTAAAATTTTTGAGGATAAACATCACTTAAAAAATTAAAACCTATGTTTCCAATGGCTGCCGTACCTTCTAGAAATGACAGTTTTCTGTGAACATTTAAGCATCCCCTGCTTTTTAAATAGCATTCCTTCTTCTCTGGAAAGGAGATGGCAAAATGGTCTATAAAGAGTGATAGGCCAGGCTCTAGTCCTGGATAAAGCATTCAGGAAATGCTACCCCTAATCCATTTCAACTGGGAAAAATTTCCCGGCCTCCAGAAGAAAGGCAGCCCTTTCAACTCCTTGATATTAGCCTAACGAGACTCATTTTGACTTTCTAACCTATAGAACCACAACATAACGTTTATGTTGTTTTAAGTCCTTAAGTTTGTCATAACTTGTAACTCATCAATAGAAAACAAATACAGATACAAAAACTGATGAAGAGAAAGTTGAATAAATGAATGAGAGAATTAGGCTTCTTTGTTCAGAAGATAGTAAGAAGAGGTGCCAAGAATACACAGAACTATACAAAAAAGATCTTCATGACCCAGAAAACCACGATGGTGGGATCACTCACTGAGAGCCAGACATCCTGGAATGTGAAGTCAAGTGGGCCTTAGGAAGTATCACTATGAACAAAGCTAATGGAGGTGATGGAATTCCAGTTGAGCTATTTCAACTTCTAAAAGATGATGCTGTGAAAGTGCGGCACTCAATATGCCAGCAAATTTGGAAAACTCAGCAGTGCCCACAGGACTGGAAAAGGTGAGTTTTCATTCCAATCCCAAAGAAAGGCAATGCCAAAAATGTTCAAACTACCGCACAATTGCACTCATCTCACAAGCTAGCAAAATAATGCTCAAAGTTTTCCAAGCCAGACTTCAACAGATGAGAACCATGAACTTCCAGATGTTCAGGCTAAATTTAGAAAAGGCAAAGGAACCAGAGATCAAATTGCCAATATCTGTTGGATCATTGAGAAAGCAAGAGAGTTCCAGAAAAACATCTACTTCTGCTTTATTGGCTATGCCAAAGCCTTTAATTGTGTGGATCATAACAAACTGTGGAAAATTCTTCAAGAGATGGGAATACCAGATGACCTTACCTGCCTCCTGAGAAATCAGTATGCAAGTCAAGAAGTACCAGTTAGAACTGGACATGGAACAGCAGACTGGTTCCAAATCAGGAAAGGAGTACGTCGAGGCTGTATATGTCACCCTGCTTATTTAACTTAAATGCAGAGTACATCATGCGATATCCCAGGCTGGAAGAACCACAAGCTAGCATCAAGATTGCTTGGAGAAATATCAATAACCTCATATATGCAGATGACACCACCCTTATGGCAGAAAGTGAAGAAGAACTGAAGAGCCTTTTGATGAAAGTGAAAGGGGAGAGTGAAAAAGTTGGCTTAAAACTCAACATTCAGAAAACTAAGATCATGGCATCCAGTCCCACCATTTCATGGCAAATAGATGGGGAAACAATGGAAACAGTGGGAGACTTTATTGTCTTGGGCTCCAAAATCACTGCAGATGGTGACGGCAGCCATGAAATTAAAAGATGCTTGCTCCTTGGAAGTAAAGTTATGACCAATCTAGTCAGCATATTACAAAGCAGAGACATTACTTTGCCAACAAAGGTCTGTCTAGTCAAAACTATGTTTTTTCCAGTAGTCATGTGTGGATGTGAGAGTTGGACTATAAAGAAAGCTGAGAGCCGAAGGATTGATGCTTCTGAACTGTGGTATTGGAGAAGACTCTTGAGAGTCCCTTGGACTGCAAGGAGATCAAACCAGTCCATCCTAAAAGAAATCAGTCCTGAATGTTGATTGGAAGGACTGATGCTGAAGCTGAAACTCCAATACTTTGGCCACCCGATAACGAAACACTGACTCATTGGAAAAGACCCTGATGCTGGGAAAGATTGAAGGCAAGACGACAAGGGGACGGCAAATGATGAGATGGTTGATAGCATCACCGATTCGATGGACATGAGTTTGAGCAGGCTCGGGGAGTTGGTGATGGACAGGGAAGCCTGCTGTGCTGCAGTCCATGGGGTCCCAGAGTCCGACGCGACTGAGACTGAACTGACTGAACGGTTCGTTTGTATATAGTTCCACTAGGTGGCGCTCTAACGACACTATTGAAACAGCTCCTCTCTTCGGAAGCGCCTCGTTTTTTTCCATCGCAGGGAGTTTTCTTCAGGCACAAAAAGCTGTTACCCCACAAAAAGGTTCAAGGGAAAATTATGAAGTGGAAATTTTGATCATTCTTTTATCCCTTTCAGGTCAGAATGCAAAGGCCTTGTGGAGGGCAGGAATAGCCCCTCCCCACGTCCAAGGTGGGGTCTGCTCACTGCTGATTTTTACCTGACCTGGGGATCCAAAGACAGCGCCCAAAGCGGCTGCACTGCCAGCCAGCAATCCACCAAATAAAACCTTACTAGTCCTTTCATCTGGAGAAGGCAATGGCACCCCACTCCAGTACTCTTGCCCGGAAAATCCCATGGACGGAGGAGTCTGGTGGGCTGCCGTCTATGGTGTCGCACAGAGTCGGACACGACTGAAGTGACAGCAGCAGCAGCAGCAGCAGCAGCACTTTCATCTAAATAAGACTAGTGTACAAATGAAATTATGTACAAAAGAGAAATAGACCCACAGACATAGAGCACAAATTTATGGTTACCAAAGAGAAATGGTGGGGAGGATAAATTAAGAGTTTGAGATTAACATATACACACTGCTGCTGCTGCTGCTATGTCTCTTCAGTTATGTCCAACTCTGTGCGACACCATAGACGGCAGCCCACCAGGCTCCTCTGTCCCTGGGATTCTCCAGGCAAGAATACTGGAGTGGGTTGCCATTTCCTTCTCCAATGCATGAAAGTGAAAAGTGAAAGTGAAGTCGCTCAGTCGTGCCCGACTCTTAGCGACCCCATGGACTGGAGCCTACCAGGCTCCTCCGTCCATGGGACTCTCCAGGCAAGAGTACTGGAGTGGGGTGCCATTGCCTTCTCCAGATATACACACTACTATACATAAAATAGATAAACCACAAGATCTTACTGTATAGCACAGGGGACTCTACTCAGTACTCTGTAATGCCCTATAAGGAAAAGAATCTGAAAAAGCATAGATAAACACATGTATAACTGAATCACTTTGCTACACATCTGAAACTAACACATCATTGTAAATCAATTATAGTTCAATACAAAATAAATATAGCTGGAGATCCAGCTGTATTTATACAACCATATTTATAAGCTATAATAAGCTAATTTATGACTTCCCAGGTGGCACAGGAGATGTTGTTTTGGATACCTGGGTTGGGAATATCCCCTGGATATATTTTCATGGTCATCATTATTATTTATTAAACTCCTATGAGGTATTGGTTACTGTTCTAGAAAAACAAAAACAGTCTTCCTTGGTGGCTCAGACGATAAAGAATCCTCTTGTAACGCAGGAGACCCAGGTTTGATCCCTGGGCTGGGAGGATCATCTGGAGAAGGGAATGGAAACCCACTCTAGTATTCTTGTCTGGAGAATTCCCTGGACAGAGGAGCCTGATGGGCTATGGGGTTGCAGAGTTGGACATGACTGAGTGACTAACACTTTCGCTTTCAAGTTGGTATTGGTTACTGTTCTAGAAAAACAATGTTAGGTAAAACTTGGCTGTTACCTGTCCATCGACTCAATATTATTATTATTTTAAATTATGTATTTGGCTCTGATGGGTCTTAATTGTGGCACAAGGGATCGTCAGTCTTCTTTGCGGCATGTGGGATTTAGTTCCCTGATCAGGGACTGAACCCAGGCCCCCTGCATTGGGAGCTTGGAGTCTTAGCCTCTGGACCATTAGGGAAGTCCCACCACTGACTCAATATTAAAGAGGAGTTTGGAGTGGGGCTCTATTAGCAGAAGGATGACAGTGCTATGGGATCATGAAAGGCACCTAAGTTCCACCATCCTTGGAGAAGGAGAGAGACTTGGCCAGGGGAGGTGATGTTTGAGTTGGCCCTGGGAGAGGGTTAAGAGTGTGTTTCTCATAAAGGGAAGGTGAGCAGCAGAGAAAGAGGGCATGGCTTTTGAGGAGGGTCAGGTCCTTCTGATGGTCTGGAGGGCCAGGTGAGTGGTGGGAGAGGCTAGAGGCAGCCAGCAAAGCACAGGGGGATTCCTTTGTCAAGAGGCTGAAAGGCCAGACCAGGGAGTTTGGACATAATCCATGGCCTGCTGCTGCTGCTGCTAAGTCGCTTCAGTCGTGTCCAACTCTCTGAGACCCCATAGACGGCAGCCCATCAGGCTTCCCTGTCCCTGGGATTCTCCAGGCAAGAACACTGGAGTGGGCTGCCATTTCCTTCTCCAATGCATGAAAGTGAAAACACTCAGTCGTGTCTGACTCTAGCAACCCCATGGACTGCAGCCCACCAGGCTTCCCCGTCCCTGGCATCCTCCAGGCAAGAACACTGGAGTGGGTTGCCATTTCCTTCTGCAGTGCATGAAAGTGAAAAGTGAAAGTGAAATTGCTCAGGTCAGTTGGGATTATTTAGGGGTTTTATACATATCCTGACATGGCCATGTTTACATTTTTAAAAGATCTCTCTGACAAACATGTGGAGGTTCTATGAGGTGGGGAGACCCTCTGAGCAGGAATACCTGCTTGGAATCTCTTCATTACATTTGAGAAAGGGAAAGGACCTGAAAGGGGGAAGAAGCAAAGATAACAGAGGAGATGGGATGAGTGAAAGGAGAATTATGGGACTTTGTTAAGATGAACACCGTTAGTGAGGAATAGAAGGAGGTGTCCCAAAATGTGGCTGTGTGTCTTCAATTTGGAAGATGGTTTCTATGGTGAAGCCTTTGACCAAGAGTGAAAATAAAGGAGGAGCAGGATGAGGGGGCGGTGTGAATTTTACCTTAGTGGCCAGTCAGTCGTACAGGCAAAGAAGAGGGAGAAATAGAACAGCATAAGTGAGCCCTGAAAAAATGGAGTTTGCCTGAAGCTGAGAAAGAAGACAGTTTAAGGAAGTGGTAGTCGGGACATCGGATGTCATGGAAAGGCCAGGCAGGAAGAAGAGCCAAAGGATATCATTATAGGGACATGTTGGGGTCACCAGGACCGTATGACGGCTTGGTTTAGTGGACATGGGGACGGGCTACAGGATGATGAAGAAACTCATCAGCATCTTGATGCTTCTCTTTCAGGGCTGGACTGTTGAAGAGAAGGCTATAAGTATGGAGACAGAAATGTGCAAACTTTTTTTTTTAATTTAAATTTATTTTTAATTGGAGGATAATTGCTTTACAATATTATGTTGGTTTCTGACGAACATCAACTTGAATCAGCCATAGGTATATGTGTGTCTGCTCTCTCTTGAGTTTCCCTCCTACCTCCCACCCTTTCCCACCCTTTTAGGCTGTCACAGAGCACCGGATTTAAGCTTGCCATGTCAATTTAGCACATTTCCACTGGCCATCTAATTTTACATATGGTAATGTATATGTTTCAGTGCTACTCTCTCCATTTGTCGCACCCTCTCCTTCCCCGTCTGTGTCAAAGGTTTTGAGAAATTTTAGAGTTGAATGTTTTGTGGTGGCTGAGGGGAAGTCAGCAAAAAGGGAGAGAGCAAATATAGATAAATGTACTTAACAATTCAAACCAGGGAAACAATTTTGGTCTGAATTTCAGGCACTGCTGGGTAGATTTTGAGGGGAACTTTTCAGTTGGCAGCATTGCAAAGCTCTACTCAGTTGGCCTCGGTCTCCCCCTTGCCCGAATGGGCAGCCCTGCCTCTTGTATGTCTCAGAGGAGAGAATTGTGGGGCGTTGATTTCTGGGAAAGGCCTGAGAGGAGCAATTAGACAGAACTAGGCCCCCACCCGTGTCCCGCCAGTTATCACACTAGGCAAGTGAGATCACCTCTAATCCTCAGTTTGTAGGTTTTTCTGTTTTTAATTTATTTGACTGTGTCGAATCTTATTTTCAACACACAGGCTCTGCAGTTGCGGTGTGTGTGATTAGTTGCCCTGCGGCATGTGGGATCCTAGCTTCCTGACCAGGGATTGAACCCACATCCCCAGCATTGCAAGGTGGATTCTTAACCACTGGGCCACCAGGGAAGTCCCCTGCACCTCAGTTTTCTCCTGAGGAAAAGGGGTAACATCTTCCTTCAGGCCATGTGATGGGGTTTAATGGTATCATACATGCAAAAACACCCAAGGTGTTGCCTCAGCGGTCCCAAGTGAATTCTAAGTTTTTTATTTGCAGTTACTCTTAATAAAGGGTTCCTGACAATGAGATTTCCTTCTTCTTGGGGTTGCTGGCAGCCCCCGTGTTTGACTGTAAATTTATATGTACCTGTGGATCTTCTCTGCACACATCACTGTCTGGGCTCTTCCCAGCCTGGAAATGGGACTTCTAATTGCTGACGTTTTCTTGGTATTTAGCTTAGAGCTAGATAACCTGAGCACTCAAAAATCCAGCCAATGGAGAGAGTGTGGAGGAAAGGGAACTCTCTTGCACTGTTGATGGGAATGCAAACTGGTACAGCCACTATGGAGAACAGTATGGGGATTCCTTAAAAAGCTAAGAATAAAACCACCATATGACCCAGCAATCCCACTACTGGGCATAAACTCTGGGAAAACCATATTTGAAAAAGACACATGTAACCGAATGTTCATCGAAGCACTATTTACAATAGCTAGGGCATGGAAGCAGCCTCTATGTCCATCGACAGATAAATGGATAAACAAGTTGTAGTACATATGCACAATGGAATATTGCTCAGCCATAAAAAATAATATAAAGGGAACATTCGACTCAGTTCTGATGAGGTAGATGAACCTAGAGCCTATTATGAAGAGTGAAGTAAAAAAGAGAAAGACAAGTATCATATCTTAATGCATATATATGGAATCTAGAGAGACAATACTGATGAACCTGTTTGCAGGGTGGCAGTGGAGACACAGACACATGGACACAGTGGGGGAAGGATAGACTGGGGTGAATTGAAAGAGCGGCACTGAAACACACACATTACCATGTGTAAAATTAGATAGCCAATAGAACTTTGCTGTATGATGCAGGGAACTCAAACTGGTGCTCTGTGACCACCTTTAGGGGTGGGATGGGGTGGGAGGTGGCAGGGAGGTTCAAGAGAAAGGGGGCATATGTATGCTTCTGGCTGATTCATGTTGATGTGTGGCAGAAACCAACACAATTTTATAAAGCAAATATCCTCCAATTAAAAGAAAAAAAAAAAAAAACCCAAAACAGTCAAATAGCTCTGTCATCCAGTGGGCTCAGGAGAAGGAGCTGGGGAAGTCAGGTCTGGAACAAACAGCATGCGTCCGATTTGAAAATTCCTGGCCCCACCATCTTTCTTAGGAAGCCCATTCTAAGGAGGTCCCTGGTGGTCCAGTGGCTAGAACTCTGTGCTGCCAATGTAGAGGCCATGGGTTCAATCCCCAGTCAGGGAACTAGATCCCACATGCTGCAACCTGGCATGCGTGCATGCTAAGACACTTCAATTGTGTCCAACTCTTTGTGACCCCATGGACTATAGCCTGCCAAGCTTCTCTGTCTATGGGATTCTTCAGGCAAGAATACTGCAGTGGGTTTCCATGCCCTTCTCCAGGGGATCTTCCGATTCAGGGATCGAACCTGAGTCTCTTACATCTCCTGCATTGGTAGGTGAGTTCTTTATCACTAGTGCTACCTGGGAAGCCTAAGACCCGGCACAGCCAATTAAATAAATATTTTTTTTAAAAAAAGGGAAAGCCCACCTGGTAAGTCAGCACATGGGCCTCTATTGACCTCCTGTGAACAGCGGAGGAGCATATTCCCCTCCAGGTAATTTCTCTACCTGCACAGTTCCTGACACCTAGCAGCATTTAGCTAACTTGGACTTTTATTTTCCTAGAACAGCACTCTGCTGATTTTAGGAATCCCCCTTTTACCCTTCTGGAAAGGATAAAGTCTCTAAAACTCCTATCAAAGATAAACTTAATCCAGGCAGGGAATTGTGGACTGTAGCGGGGGTATGGTGCTGGCTGTGTTGCAGCCCAATAGGGAGGAGATGGTGAAGCTGGCAGGACTCTCTGGTGCTTGGGGGGTCACCCTGAGTTCCTCACTGCGCCTGGCCAGTACTTTGGACTTAGGAGGTGCTCAAAAAGCATCTGATGAGTAAATGACACACAGGAGAGTATGAATGAATGGATTTGGCTCATTTACTCAAGAGGTTGAAATGAACGTGGGGTAGCAGTGCAAATGGTCCTGGGAAGAGGTAAACCAGTAGATCACACAGTGTTGGGGGCAGGGCGAGCACGTGGACCAGCTTGTATGTTTCATTGTGTCCTTAAAGCACCTTCCAGCCTTGGAAGCTGGCAGCCACAACTTCATAGCATTCCAAATGCCTGTGTCACTTTCTTTCTTTTTCTGTTTTTAAAACAAGGTCTCTGTTGCATAATTTTTGTTCTTCAGTTCAGTTCAGTTGCTCAGTCGTGTCTGACTCTTTGCAACCCCACGGACTACAGCACGCCAGGCTTCCCTGTCCATCACCAACTCCCAGAACTTGCTCAAACTCATGTCCATTATTTATTTATTTTTATTTATTTATTTATATGGCTGCATCTGGTCTTACTTGTGACACGTCAGATCTTCCACTGTGGCACATGGACTCTCTAGCGGTGCCTAACCTAGAGTGGGCATTCTTTTTTTAAATTGTATTTACTTATGTCCCCGGTGGCTCATATGGTAAAGCGTCTGCCTACAATGCGGGAGACCTGGGTCCAATCCCTGGGTTGGGGAGATCCTCTGGAGAAGAAAATGGCAATCCACTCCAGTACTCCTCTTGCCTGGAAAATCCCATGGACGGAGGAGTGTGATAGGCTACAGTCCATGGGGATGCAAAGAGTCGGACACGACTGAGCGACTTCACTTCACTTTCTTCTGTATTTACTTTTGGCTGCACTGGGTCTTTATCGTTATGCTCGGGCTTGCTTTTTAGCTGCAGCGAGCAGAGGCTACTCTCTGTAGTGGTGCGCAGGCTTCTCATTGTGGCGGCTTCTCTAGTTTTGGAGCACAGGCTCTAGGCGTATGGGCTTCAGCAGTTGAGACCCTTGGGCTTTGTTTCTCTGTGGCATGTGGTGTCTTCCCAGACCAGGAACTGAACCTGTGTCCCCTGCATTGCAAGGTGGGTTCTTAGCTACTGGATCACCAGGGAAGTCCCCTTGTGTCGCTTTCATTCCACACCCATTAATGCAATGCAGGAAAAGTGGATTTTAGAATGCTGGGAAAATCATTTCCTAGAGAGAATTTTTGCAGCTCCTGTCTCTGGCTTGGAGAGGCCAATAGGGAATTATTCTACCAAAACCACCCCTGGGGCTTGCTCAACTGGGACACTTAAACCTAGAATGAGAATGAGAGCATCCTTGTGACATTCTCTGGGAGTCTGCAGAACTGACTGTTGCGAAGTTTGAATAGAACAAGCATGGTGTTAACTCAAGTTAAAAGCTACCATAATCCGTTTATGGGGCTGTGGTTTGTTTCCCCTGAGACAGTTCCAGGCTCTGCTCAGTGGACTGGGCTGTGTGTCTGGTGGCTGAAGGCCGGCAAGAAGCTGTGTCACACAGCCAAGAGAGTTGGTAATGGGTGTCTGGCCCAAACAGGTCACAGAGTTTAGAAGGAGCCTCAAACAGCTAGTGGGCTTCTTGGGCTCCCAGGAGAATCAGGCCAATCGGCATTACTGATTTTGGGGAATTCGTCCTCAATTTTATTCTTCTGTAGCTTTGACCAATGAGGTTTTTCAGAAGTAGCCTGCAAAACCTCATACCCTGGAAAGAACTGGGCCCACATTCCCTTTCTTTTGCCTCCGAGAGTCTAGGATATTTTACCTTCAAGGAGGTAAAGAAGTCACTGAGGTTTCTTAGCTTTGGCTTTCTAAGCTGCTAAATCATTTTCTTAGTTTAGAAATACGCTTTCACTGTTATGAGTTGCTTTAATTCTTATACATAGCAACTTCATTTAAGCATGTAAAAGTATGCCATTAAATGCATGAGGACATGTCTTCAAATTACCAAAGGAAAAATGCCAGTAGACCCAAGGAATAGTTGGGTCTTGGGGGCCTTATGTTCTCCATCCCAGAGCCTGTTCTGTAGCAGAGTGAATTCCAAGAAGAAGCTCAATAAGCCTCAGCAAGAAAGATGAAAACTTCTTTCTTCCCCAGTGGTTTGTAAAGACAGTGGGCCAGCCCACATGAGAGGTAGAGCCCAGAAAGAGAGAGATTTATTGGGAGAGTCAGGCATAAGTATGAATATGAGAAATATTTGAAGCATTGAATCCCATACCTGGTCCTATATCAAGGAGAGTAAGGATTATTTTTTTTATTTAGTTTTTTAATGCTGGGTCTTTGTTACTGTGCATGGACTACTTAGAGAGTAGTAGTTGCAGTGTGCAGGCTTGTCATTGCAGTGGTTTCTTTTGCTGCAGAGCACGGGCTCTAGGACACGTGGGCCCAGCAGTTGTGGCTCACGAGCTTAGCTGCTCTGTAACATGGGATCTTCCTGGATGAGGGATCAAACTGATGTCTCCTGCATTGGCAGGTGGATGCTCTACCACTGAGTCACCAGCATAGCCCCCTCGGTCTTTTTTAAAAATTATTACTGGAGTATAATTGCTTTATATTATTGTATTAGTTCTGGGTCTTGCTTGCAGCATGTGAACTCTCAGTTGTAGCATGTGGGATCTAATTCCTTGGTGGTGGTGGTGGTGGTTTAGTCACTAAGTCGTGTCCAACTCTTGCGACCCCATGGACTGTAGTCTGCCAGGTTCCTCTGTCCATGGGATTCTCCAGGCAAGAATACTGAAGTGGGTTGCCATTTCCTTCTCCTTGACCAGGAATCAAATCTGGGCCCCTCTACATTGGGAGCATAGAGTCTTAGCCACTGAACCACCAGGGAAGTCCCCAGAGTAAGGAATTTTGGCAGCCCACATTGTAGGGGAAGTGCTGGCTGATTTAGCAGGGAGATACAAAGAGGTTCATTTGAAAGAGACACTGAAGAAGAAGATCAGGAGGCCACCGTGAGGCATTTCAGTGCTATCCATTTCCACTCCAGCCTCTGTATAGTGGGGTTACTTTATATCTAGTGTCCTCAGGTCTTCAAGAACCAAATCTCCCTCATCTGCAAGAGAAAGACTTACATTAAATTCTATTTTACAACAAATAACAACTGAGATTCCAAGGCAGGGGCTTGGAATTGTTATCCAGTCAAGCCAAGACCCACTGAATCAATACCTATAGCACATTCGTGGATGCAGAGCACGGTGCTGGGCACAGTAAGGGGCATGGAGAGAAAAGAGGTGTGAGCCTTCCTTGCTCCCCAAGAGCCCTTCCCTGGGAAGAGAGGAAGACACACTCATCACTAACCCAGTAAAGAACAGAGCAGTGAGACCAAGATCTGGGCCCAAACAGCATGCTGTGGATGGTGGAGACATGGAGGGATATACCTGCTTAGGCTCAGTGGTGGTTGGGTGGTTTAGGCGCTAAGTTGTGTCCAACTCTTGCGACCCCATGGACTGTAGCCCACCAGGCTCCTCTGTCCAGGGATTCTCCAGGCAAGAATACTGGAGTGGGGTGCCATTTTCTTCCCTAGGGGATCTTCCCAACATAGGGATTGAACCCAGGTCTCTTGCATTGCAGGCAGATTCTTTGCTGACTGAGCTACCAGAGAAACCCTGAGGCTTAGAGGAAATAGCATCTCAACAGGATTCTCAACTCCCTGTTTCGCCAGATTTAAGGTGGAGGTGAGGGTGAGGCAAGTGAGGCTTTTGACTAAGGTGCAAAATGTAAAGAAGTGCTAAAAAAAACACCCCATAATCAAGACATTAATATTAATACAATAAATAATGTTTATGTTAATATGATTAATATGGATACATTTAGGTTCATACACTAATATTAATCATATTGATATAAATATTAATATTTAAACAAAATAGCTATAAAAATTGACTCACAAAAACATACAATGAGCAGAACATAGAATTTTAATAGAGACACAATGTTTGTTTTGTGACCCTGCATTCTTATAGAATGGGAACAGTTTTCTTTTTTTTTTTAAGCTTATTTATTTAGTTTTGGCTGTGCTGGGTCTTTGTGGCTGTGTAGTCGTTTCTCTAGTCACAGCGAGTGGGGGTACACTCTAGTTGAGGTATGCAGGCTTCTCATTGCCAAGGCTTCTCTAGTTGAGCACAGGCTCTCGGGCACCCGGGCTTCAGTAGTTGCAGCACGAGGACTCAGTAGTTGTGGCTCCCGAGATCTAGAGCACGGGGTCAGTAGTTGTAGTGCTCTGCAGCATGTGGGATCTTCCTGGATCAAGGATCCAACGTTGTCTCCTGAATTTGCAGAAGCACTCTTTACCACTGAACCACCAGGGAAGCCCTGAACAGTTGTTTTTAATCACTTCTCTGTTCCTAGTCTCCTATCAGGAAAGCTTCTGAGGGTTGACAGCGAGCTGAGAATACACTGAGCAGCACACAGTTTAAAAAGAATTATTATTATGATTTTTTAATCTTTTGGCAGGGCTGTGAGGCATGTGGAATCTTAGTTCCTCAACTAGGGATCAAACCTGTGTCTCCTGAATTGAAAGCATGGAGTGTTAACCACTAGACCACCAGGGAAGTCCCTATCAACCTTTATAGACAGTCATTTTTTTTTTTTAAACTGGGAGATTTTTGTTAACTTTATATGTGATTCCAAATATGACAGCATATTTTGATAAGTATACATGGGGGCATGTAGTTTTCCTTTTGCTTCAGCTCCAATATGGCTTGCCACAGCACAGCCCTGGCCAGGTTGGGAAGGAAGGGAGGACGTATGGACAAGGAAGAGCTTGAGCAAAGGCTCAGTTCAGCTCAGTTCCTCAGTCGTGTCTGACTCTTTGCGACCCCATGAACCGCAACACTCCAGGCCTCCCTGTCCATCACCAACTCCTCGAGTTTACCCAAACTTATGTCTATTGAGTCGGTGATGCCATCCAACCATCTCATCCTCTGTTGTCCCTTTCTCCTCCTGCCCTCAATCTTTCCCAGCATCAGGGTCTTTTCAAATGAGTCAGCTCTTCACATCAGGAGGCCAAAGTATTGGAGTTTCAGCTTCAACATCAGTTCTTACAATGAATATTCAGGACTGATCTCCTCTAGGATGGACTGGTTTGATCTCCTTGCAGTCCAAGGGACTCTCAAGAGTCTTCTCCAATACCACAGTTCAAAAGCATCAATTCTTCAGTGCTCAGCTTTCTTAAAGTCCAACTCTCACATACATACATGACTACTGGAAAAACCATAGCTTTGACTAGACGGAACTTTGTTGGCAAAGTAATGTCTCTGCTTTTTAATATGCTGTCTAGGTTGGTCATAACTTTTCTTTCAAGTAGCAAGAGTCTTTTAACTTCATGGCTGCAGTCACCATCTGCAGTGATTTTGGAGTCCCCCCAGAAATAAAGTCAGCCACTGTTTCCACTGTTTCCCCATCTATTTGCCATGAAGTGATGGGATGCCATCATCTTAGTTTTCTAAATGTTGAGCTTTAAGCCAACTTTTTCACTCTCCCCTTTCACTTTCATCAAGAGGCTCTTTAGTTCTTCTTCACATTCTGCCATAAGGGTGGTGTCATCTGCATATCTGAGCAAAGGCAGGAGGCACCAAAGTATGTTCAGATCCAAGGCAGGTGGGGTGGGTGGTGGGAGTGGGGGGAGAAATTATAAATATCATGTATGAGAAATGGTAATAAGATAGAGAGAACTGAAAAGTTTAGAAAGCGGAGAGATTGTGGAGGGCTTTCTATACTATCCTGAAATACAATAGTATTTATTGTTGGTACTTAAAGGACCATCAAATGCTTCTGAGCACAGTCTTTGGGGCCAGTTACTTGAGGGGAAGGAGGGAGCACTAGTCGGAGAGAATGAAGCAAGAGACAGAATCACCAGAAGGCACCCACTGCAAGGGACCTGGAAGAATAAGCAAGCACTCCAACCCAGCTGAGGTCCTCTGGGATAATAAACTGCATGTTAATAATACACTTTCTGTGAATAATATCTGACAAACTAACGTCCACCTGAGGGCAGGAAATGAACTGTGATCCTGTTTCCTAATGAGGATACAGCAGCCTCACTGAACACATCACTTATCTAACACGTCCACACACTTCCCTTCATCAGCTGCTGAATTTCTAGGCGGAGGTGGAGTGAGGTCCCGAAGCTGGTCCCTCCTTCTTGTTCTTCTTAGAGCTAATCAGGACACATTTCAGATAAAGAGCCAGAAGCCCATCTCAGATGTACGGGAGGACTGGGAAATCAGTTCTCAGAAACATTTTCTGGCTTTTTTTCCTTTCCCATATAATACTGAATGTACTAAGAAAAGATAAAGCCTTCGCAAAATGTGGACTGATTGGGGGATAGACCTTATTTTATAAAATGTATATTTTTTATTTTATGAAATGCATATTTTGTTTTGCTATTGTTCACTCGCTCAATCATGTCTGACTATTTGTGACCCCATGAATGGCAGCATGCCAGACTTCCCTGTCCTTCAGTATCTCCCAGAGTTTGCTCAAACTCATGTCCATTGAGTCATTGATGTCATCCAACCACCTCATCCTCTGTTGCCCCCTTCTCCTCCTGCCCTCAATCTTTCTGAGCATCAGGGTCTTTTCCAGTGAGTTGGTTCTTTGCATCAGGTGGCCAAAATATTGGAGTTTCAACTTCAGCATCAGTCCTTCCAATAAATATTCAGGGTTGATTTCCTTTAGGATTGACTGGTTTGATCTCTTTGAAGCCCAAGGGACTCTCAAGAGTCTTCTCCAGCACCAGTTTGAAAACATGAATTCTTTGGTGCTCAGCCTTCTTTATGGTCCAACTCTCATATCCATACATGACTACTGGAAAAACCATAGGTTTGACTAGATGGACCTTTGTTGGCAAAGTGACATCTCCACTTTTTAATATGCTTTCTAGGTTTGTAATCCCATCACCCATGAGCCTGTGCTCTGCAACAGGAGAAGCCACCACAGTGAGAAGCCCTAGTAACACAACTAGAAAGGAGACCCCACTCCCCAAAACTGTAGAAAAGCCCATGCAGCAGTGAAGACCCAGCACAGCCAAAAATAAATACATAAAATTATTAAAAAATGGGAAATTTTCAACTATTTTCAAAAGGTATACTTCTGTAAATGTAGATAAATCTTTCTTCAAGTGGCCTGAAAAGTGAAGTTGAATTTAAATGAGAATCATTCATATTTTGAATGTTGAACCCCTTGGGGATGCTGAGTTGTTTAAGATGTTAATCTCCAGGACAGTGAGCTATCCTGTTGGAAAGGTAGAAAGTAACATAAGAGAAAAAAATTATTCAGCAAAAGACTTGAAATGTTATCTGTCTTAGTCAACTCAAGTTGCCATAACAAAATACTCTAAACCAGGTGTCTTAAATAGCAGATGTTTATTTTCTCATGGTTCTAGAGGCTGGAAGTATGAGATCAGGGTGCCAGCATGGTTGGGTTCTGATGGTTGGCTTGCTATCTCTTGCTATCTCTCCTTGTTCTCACATGGCCTTTCCTTGGTGCCTGTCTGTCTGCAGGGAGAGAGAGAGAGAGAAAGAGAGAATGCTCTGGTGTCTTCTCTTATATCTTATCAGACCAGGGCACCTGCCTTCATGAACCCATCAAACCTTGATTATTTCCCCAAGGCTCCATCTGCACATACCATCACACAGGGTTAAATCTCCAACATCTGAATTTTGGAAGGACACAAAACATTCAATCCATAACATTATTGAAGGTTGCAATTGTGGGAGATTAACTGATTAAAATGAAAAATACAGAAAATTCCTGAAGCACTCCCAAGAAAGAACTAATGTCTAACTGCAGAGAAGCTCATAAACCAGCACCTTGAGCAAAGCAACAGGTGGCAGGGGGACTGGAAGTTCATTTCATGCTGAGCAGAAGTGGGACCTAAGAAAGAGAGACCCACTTGGCCTGTGTTATGAGAAATCTCAAAGACTGTGTCGGGGGAGCTGCCTTTCATACTTCCTGGTAGTAGGGAGAGAGGCCCAATGCAAATGCAGATCCAGGAAGAATATTTTGTCCCAGCTCTGTAGGACTGATGGCAGGGGCAGCAGGTGGGAGGCAGGGAGGTGAGGAGGCTGCAGGACTGCCCTGAACTTGAGAGATCCGGAGCCTGAACCAGGCATTTCTCTTGCCATGTTGCCACTGGCGATTCCTGGCTCAGAGTTAGAAGCTTGCACAATGCAGTGGAGTGTGCAGATGCTCAAGGGACTCTTTAAAAATCTTTGTCTTATTTGGACTAAGGAAATACTAGAGCCTCAGGAGCAGTGCCAAGAAGAATCTTCCAGCTCAGAGACACCACGAGTGAACACCTCAAGGTGTTAGAGACACGCCATCCTCTGGATGGGAGGGACTGAATAAGACTGAATAAGAGGGATTACTATGGGATCACAAAATCAAAGCACTCACTGGTAAAAATCTATTTTCTCCTGTCTATTAGGAAGCACAAAGACACAATGGTATTCCTATGCCTTCTCCCGTATCCACATTGGCAGTGAACTAGAGACAGAATAGGGAATAGGTCTGGTTTTGTAAGACTCACTTTTCCACTATAAAAAAAAAACAAACAATGGAAAAAACCCAACAATAATAACAGATATTCATTTTCTACCCAAACCAGATATTACTGGATAGTTCTCTGGAAATCATTTCACAATTCACATTGCTGGGCCAAATGCTCCTCGAGTATATGACCATTCCTCCCCTGAGAGCCCTGGTAAAGGAATTTCATGAAGCTACAGATAAATCCTTTTAGGTGAAAGAGGACATGATAAAAATTGTATCAGCCAGACTCTGTACACCATTCCGTAAGCCCGAATCTAGAAAAAGTCCAAGCCAACAGCAAGCAGTACCTGCTTTGACTGATCCAACAAGGCTGTTACTTCAGAGCTTAGGTGTGGTCCAGATGCCGTCATTCCTGCCTCTGAGTCCAGCGGTTCCTGGAGAGTGAGATCTATGGTTGAACTGCAAGGCCATAGGACCAGAAATTGGCTGGCAAGCCACCTGGCTGGAAACTGTGTCTGTCAGACCAATAACGTTATAATATGTGTCAAGTTGCGTGCAGACAATCAGAGGGTTCCGTTTCTGGCCATCTCTGCTGAAGCATCTTGATCCACACAGCACGTCTTGAGGAGAGAGAAGGGGCACATTCTGGCCACCACTTACCTCCTTGTGGGTCTGAGACAACATTATACCACAGAATGTTCTCCTCTGGTCTTGGGAGAGATGAAAATTTAGTGTAGGATATATAAGTGAAAGCCTTTAGTGGTCACTAATAATAATAGTATCATCTTAAATTTATGTGGCACCTTGCAGCGTATAGAACTCTCATTTGATCCTCTATGAACAAGATGGGTATTATTCACTCTACTTTGTAGGTGGAGACACAAACCTGTGAGGTTCAATGTAATGCCCACGTCATTTAACGAGTGGATGGCAGAGTCAGAACAGAAACACGGGTCTCCTGACTTCTGCCCACAGGACTTTCTTTGTTTTTATTTTGGCTGTGCTGGGTCTTCATTGTGGGCTTTTTGTTGGGGCACAGGGCTTTCTCTAGTTGTGGCGGGCATAGGCTTCTCTTTCTCTGGAGTAAGCGTGCTCAGTAGTTGTGACTGGTGGGCTTAGTTGCCCTGAGGCGTGTGGGATCTTAGTCCCCGACCAGGGATCGGACAGATGTCCCTTGCGTTAGAACTCAGATTCTTAACCACTGCAACACCAGGGAAGTCCTTGTCACAGGACTTCTTGAACAGTAAAAAAAAAAAAAAGGCTCTGAAAAATGAACCTGGTGCATTTTCTGAGCAGGTGATCTGTAACAATAGTGGTAATAATAATCACTCATAATAAATGTTTTACCTGATTTTTATCTGGTTGACAATCATCATTTATGTCTAAAGCCAATAAACACCAGATTTTCTGCTCTTTCCAATGCAGGCTGGTGAAGGAGGAAAAAAGAGAAATACTGTGCTAAACTGTAGCTAAGCTCATTTGTTCCTTCACTCTTCTACTTGCTATCAAAATTATCCATCAACTCCTGTATGTTTATCCTAGATATTCAAAACATACCTGGAACCATTCTGAAATCATTTGCCTGAATAAAGCTGACTTACATGCCCCCTCAAGACTGCACTGTCCAGAGGAAGAAGGGGCTGGTGGGCAGAATGTGAAGACATGTTTTCATTTCTCTTATTAGGCTTCTCGTGGGCTCAGTGGTAAAGAATCTGCCCACCAACGCAGGAGCCACAGGAGACGTGGGTTCAATCCCTGGGATGGAAATGACCCCTGGTGTAGGAAATGGCAACCCACTCCAGTATTCTTGCCTGGGAAATCCCATGCACAGAAGAGCCTGGCAGGCTCATCCATGGGGTCGAAAAGAGTAGGACATGACTAACCAACTAAGCATGCACACTGAGTTCATAGGATTTGTTTCTTTTACCAGTTCTCTGCAGAGAGGCTCTGTTCCATCTCCAGCCTGGAAATACAATTCTAGCAACACATACTTTAGAATGAATTCTAGCAAACAAACCATGGATATTCTAGATCATCACAATAACACTTTATTTGGAGAGGGGGGAATGTCTATTTTGGGGGGGCTTCCCAGGTGGCACTTATTTAACTTATCTGCAGAATACATCATGAGAAATGCTGGGCTGGATGTCAAGCATTGACAAGGCTGCCAAGATGGAATCAAGGTTGCTGGAAGAAATATCAATAACCTCAGATATGCACCCTTATCACAGAAAGTGAAGAGGAACTAAAGAGTCTCTTCATGAAGGTGAAAGAGGAGAGTGAGAAAGCTGGCTTAAAACTCCATATTCAAAAAACTAAGATCATGGCATCTGATTCCATCACTTCATGGCAAATAGATAAACAATGGAAACAGTGACAGACTATTTTCTTGGGCTCCAAAATCACTGCAGACAGTAACTGCAGCCACGAAATTAAAAGACACTTGCTCCTTGGAAGAAAAGCTATGACAAACCTAGATGGCATATTAAAAAGCAGAAACATTACTTTACCTTCACAGGTCCCTATAGTCAAAGCTATGGTTTTTCCAGTAGTCATGTATGGATGTGAGAGCTGGACAATAAAGAAGGCTGAGTGCCAAAGAATTAATGCTTTTAAACTGTGATGTTGGAGAAGACTCTTGAGAGTTCCTTGGACTGCAAGGAGATCAAATGAGTCAATCCCAAAGGAAATCAACCATGAATATTCATTGGAAGGACTGATGCTGAAGCTGAAACTCCAGTGCTTTGGCCACCTGATGTGAAGGGCTGACTCACTGGAAAAGACCCTGCTGCTGGGAAAGATTGAAGGCAGGAAGAGAAAGGGACCACAGAGGACAAGATGATTAGATGGCATCACCAGCTCAATGGACGTAAGTTTGAGCAAGCTCTGGGAGATGGTGAAGGATGGGGAAGCTTCATGTGCTACAGTCTGTGGGGTCGCAAAGAGTCTGATACAACTGGGTGACTGAACAACAACAAAGGTGGTGCTAGTGGTAAAGAACCTGCCAATGCAGGAGACGCGAGACATGAGACTCAGTTCAACTGAAAATATAAAAATAAAATAAAAAGAGAAAGAAAAAATTATTTCAAAAAATCTTTTGACTTGTTTTAAGAGCATAAAGAATGGGTTGCTGTTTTCTTCTCCAGGGGATCTTCCCTCCAGGGATTGAATTTGTGTCTCCTACATTGCAGGCAGTCTTTACTGACCCCATGGACTGTAGCCCACCAGGCTCCTCTGTCACGGAATTCTCCAGGCCAGAAAACTGGAATGGAGAAGCCACACCCTTCTCCAGGGTATTGAACCCAGGGAGTCGAAACTTTAACCCAGGGATATCCTGCATTGCAGATGAGTTCTTTACCACTGAGCCACTAGGGTGAGCCACTGGGGTGTGCCACGTCTCAAAACTCACTGCAAAGCTTTCTGAAGACCACAGTTGGTCACTGAGCCCTCCAGGAGCTGGAGGCAGCAGAGCACGCATGCTCACTGTGGGAGTCGGATGTTGGACAGACCACGCAGTAACTGTGCCTGGAAAAGGGAGTGCTCCGGAACCAAGGAGAGAAAAACTCCTTCCTCTGTCAGCATACCTCTAGCATCCTCTACTAACAAAGGTTAATGTTGTGCCAGCTGGTGGAGGAGAAATATTTATAGGATCTAGGTCCATTTACACAGAGAAATGAGGGTGGATTTTGAGCCAAGGGTATAAGTTGATAACTGACACAGACCTTGGCATGTTACAAGAAGCATGGGGCTCTAGACCCAGCTCTGTGACTGACTAGATATGGGGCGCCAGGCATGTTTCCATCTCCAAGCCTCAAATTCCATGACTACAGAATGGGATCCTATATACTCATACCCCAAGGTCAATGTGAGGATTAAATAAGATAGAGGGTAGGAATGTGTTATTAGTAAAAAAGAGTGAAAGCAACATTCACATGATGGGTTTAAATGATGGGTTCTGTGATGGACTGCCTCAATCCCTGCGGTCCACTCACCAGCTGGGTGATCATGGGTAATCCACTTACCTCTGAGCTCTGTCTCCTTATGTGTAATGATGACAGCTACCTCATCACCCCATTATCTTGAGGAGTCAATGAGATGATACACTCAGAGTGTTTGCACACATTAAGTGCAAAATAAATGTTGCTGCTATTTACTCATATTTTTACAGTTACTTCAAATAAAATGTTTAATTGCTGAGCTGTGTCTGACTCTTTTGCGACCCCATGGACTGTAGCCTGCCAACTTCTCTGTCCATGGGATTTCCCATGCAAGAATACTAGAGTGGGTTGCCATTTTCTTCTCCATGGAATCTTCTTGACAAGGATCAAACCTGTGTCTCCTGCATTGGCAAACAAATTCTTTACCGTCTGAGCCACCGGGGAAGCCCTCATATAAACACTTACATGTTTATTTCCCCCTTATTATGTATTCACTTACTTTTATTTATCAAGTGCCTACTATCTGCAGGCATTATGTTGAGTGTTGCTTTAGGGGCCAGGGATAGAGACCACTCAGAGAAGTGGGAGGTATAATGTTTTCAGGGATGTGGTTCCCTGGAAGGAAATGCTATTCATTTTTCTCAAGAGAAGAAAAGCCACCAGTATTTACTTGAATTATGGCCTTTCTAAAATCAACCCAATGTGGTTTCCCTAATTCTGAGCATTTAAAACTCAAAACAAACTTTAATTTTCAAAGAAATTTTTGCAGAAGTGTTTCTCAAAACACTTTCTGGATGACAGGATTGAGGTCTTTCTGTGTTTGTTTTAATTTGTTTGTAGTACGATGTAAGCTGTGCTGTATGTGTATGCTAGTCACTCAGTTGTGTTGGACTCTTTGTGACCCCCATGGACTGTAGCCTGACAGGCTCCTCTGTCCATGGGGATTCTCCAGGCAAGAATACTGGAGTGGGTTGCCATGCCCTCCTCCAGGGGATCTTTCTAATTCAGAGATTGAACGCAGCATTGTAGGCAGATTCTTCCCCATCTGAGCCACCAGGGAAGCCCAGGAATACTGGAGTGGGAAGCCTCTCCCTTCTCAAGGGGATCTTCCTGCCCTAGGAATCGAACTGGAGTCTCCTGCATTGCAGGCAGGTTCTTTACCAGCTGAGTTATGATGGAAGCCCAGTATGATGTGTGCAAACCACTGAATAATGATTCCTTTGCAAGGTAGTGGTATGAGAGCCAACCCAAGAGGCTGTAGGCTTCACTGACTCTGTTCTGCTTTTGTACAGCTGATGCTGAGAGGGGAGGCCAACTGGAGCTACATTAAGGGCACACTCAGAGCTCACTGTGCCCTCACTGGGCTCCTAAATTGTTTCCCTGTTTGTAGCCTTTTTGCCTTTCAAACCTTTTAATGAAAGGATTTTCAGCCTTGGCACTACTGATATTTGGGGTCAGATCATTCTTTATTGTGGGAGCTTCCTGTGTCTTGCAGGGCATGCCTTGTACCACGCTTGGCCAGTACTCACTAGATGCCAGGAGCACCTTCCTCTCCCCTCGGACAAACAAAAATGTCTCCAGAAGTTGTCAATGTCCCCTGGGGGCAAAATCACCCCTGGCTGAGGACCACTGATAGCCCTAAAGAATCTTCTTGAAGCAAGCCTTTCGCCAGAGTGAAAAGAGTGCACATTCTTGGTTTTCAAGACTCTT